>NC_048304.1:32325135-32450168 GCF_013100865.1 Trachemys scripta elegans
GCTGCCCGAGCGCTACCGGCTTCGGGCAGCCCCCATGCCTCCGGACCCTGCGCCGCCGGAGCCCGGGAGGGGAAGTGCCCGGCCGGCGGCTGGGGTCCGGAGGCAAGGGGGCTGCCTGAAGCCCATAGCGCTCGGGCAGCTCGGCTCTTAAACAGAGCCGAAGAGTCAGGGGAGGAGCAGAGCCGCCATTTTCCCGGACACGTTTGGCTTTTTGGCAATTTCCCCCAGACGGGGGTTTGAGTGCCGAAAAGCCGGACATGTCCGGGAAAAAGAGGACGTATGGTAACCCTAGGTAGTGTGGTAAAAGTAGGTCTGGAGAGAGACTGCCACCTTCTCCTCCAAATTTCAAGGATCTATTCAGGGAGGGCACTCCATGCATATACGGGGCAGCGTGGAGAAAGGCACAGAGAGGTTTGTTTAGAGTGACCAGATAACAAGTGTGAAAAATTGGGAGGGGGAGTCTAGTTGACTACATAAAACAAAGCCTTTTATGATGGTCCCAATAACATTGGGATGTATATTTGCCCTAGATTTGTTTGAAGAGAATCCTAGAATCATATGACTGGAAGGGATCTCAAGAGGTTATCTAGTCCAGTCCCCTCCACTCATGGCAAGACTAAGTATTCTTTAGACCAGGGGTAGACCACCTTTCAGAAGTGGTGTGCCGAGTCTTCATTTATTCACTTTAATTTAAGGTTTTGTGTGCTGGTAATACATGTTAACGTTTTTTAGAAGGTCTCTCTCTATAAGTCTGGGGTGTGTGTGGAGGTGCAGGGCAGAAGGCTGGGTGTTGGNTACCGGTGAAAGAGCTGCCAACTTCAATTTGAGTTATTGGTCTAGCTATTTGGCAGCAGAAAAAATAAAGTACAACTAGCAAAAACTTCTTTCTAAAGTTTTATGGACAATAAGATAGGTGTGTGGGCCTATAGGAATGGAGTAAGCAAGAGCTCAGAGCACACAGGTTTTTAAAATATAAACTCATACTTGCCAATAATTCTTTTGTTTAGTTTTACTAATGACTGCACAGATGAAACCAGAAATATCTGTGCATTTAAAAAAGGCACGAGTCAGACCTGCAAGAAATCATAAGATTGGCTTAAAAATTATGATTTTTTTGTCCTGAAAAACACAGACCTTTAGGTATTTGCTTTCCGGTTTCTGAGCCTTTAGACTACGCTCATATTTCCAAGCTTTTCTCTGCAATCATGAGGGCTTGGGGCCTGGAGAATCAGGGTCTTATTTTCTGAAGTGCTGTTTACATCTATCAGTATAAGAACTAACAACCCATCCTACAATCTGCTTTGCTGTTACTGAATCTAGCACATCCTGAGAATACTGTTTAAAAACAGGCCTTTAGGATGGTCAAGGATAACAGTAAATAAATAGCAGGCAGTGGCCAAGTCAGGAATAAAACCTAGGTCTGTTTGATCTCACCTTTTGTGCGCCTGAATAATAACAGCAGGAAAAATGGAGCTGGCCTGATTATAAAGGCAATTACACCACGTGACCTGGTGGAAAAGGCTCTGTACAAACAGGACTTGATGCAGAAAACAGGATGTAGGGAGGCGAAACTGGCCAAGGGCTTGTGCTGCTGAATCAACAGCTCTTTGTGAGCCAGGGTCTGGCAGTGCTGGATGCAAATAGAAGGCAGCAGAGCAGTGGCAGATGTAGGGTTAGTGGGGCCCTGTGCGCAGCTTCATTTTCAGTGCCCCCCGGGGACCCAGCCAAGAAAAAGAACATTCTCACTTATCTCCCCCGTTTTTCATTCTTTTTTTCTTCCTCCTCCTCCTCTATTATAAGTAATGGGAAGTAAATGATAATAAAGTGAGGTACCTTGATTGGGGCAGAAGGTTGGGGTGCAGGATGGAGTATGGGGGGCAGGCTCTGGGAGTAAGTTTGGGTGCTGGCTTTGGGCTGGGGCAGGGGAGTGGGATGTGGGGGGCAGCTGGTCTCCGTGCGCTGCCCAGGGTAGGGGCAGCATGTGTAGCTGCCTCCCCCCGGCCAGGGGCACGCAGAGACATGCCAGCATCCAGCGGCTTCCGGGAACAGCGTGAGGCCACCGGCCCTGGCATGCAGGCAGCTTAGGGTGACCCGATTTTTCACATGTGCTGTCTGGATGGGGTGGGGGGTAATAGGAGCCTATATAAGAAAAAGACCCAAAAATCAGGACTGTCCCTATAAAATCGGGACATCTGGTCACCCGCAGTTTGCCTTTCTGAGTCCTGCTACGCTGCTGGCCGGGACTCGGGAGCAGGTTGTCAGATATTTGTCCTGTATTTTGGGGTTCCTCTGTCATTGGGGGCCCCATGCCACCGCACAGTTTGTTTCATGGTAAATCCGCTTCTGCAGCAGAGCTCAGAGCAAATCCAAACCACGGCTGCCAGGCTCCACGGCTCAGGCACTGAGAGTGATGATGCCATAATGTGTAGAATTAAGTTAATTAAATGGATGAGTGAGAAGTGGAGCCCTTGTCATTGCAGAAAAAAGCTTGGAACCATGAACCCTAAACATTCAAAACACCAGAAGGTAAAAACTTAACTATTATTATTAAACATCTCATGATTTTAAAGCTAACCTCATGAGTGTTGGAGCCTGACTCATGATTTTTAAACACATGGGGTTCACGATACTGCAAGGAGGCACTTTTTCCCAGTACTAAGTTGGTGCTAACAATTGGGATGGAGCCATTGATTGCTTTTTTGCTCAGACACACACAGCTGCAACCAAAGAAAAAGACAGTAGACAGGGAGAGAAGCATGGGTGAGTGTGGCCGTGGGAGGAAGAAATGGGACAGAGCTCCTTGGGGCACAGGACTGACTGGAGAGACTGGCTTGGAAATTGTGAGCAATGAAAATTCTTGTTTGTTCCTATTGCAGTCAGTGATACAGGACCACATGGATGTTCTTCTCATCAATTTCCCCTCCTATCGGAAACAGCCCATCAAGGCCCTGAATGTTGGTGAACCACTCAGGCCAAAGGAGCTATGGTATTAAAGCAAAGACACCGCAGGGATTTGAACCCCGTCCTGGAAACCAGGAGTGCCAACCACCAGCATCTTTTGCTTTTTTTTATCTGCTAATATAGTAAAGGAGAAAAGCAAAACCTGAGACAACAGCCTGTTCTCCCAGGAAAAGAAAAACCTTAAATCATCGGAGTCCCTAGCCTGAGAGATCGAATCAGCTCATCTACCAAAACTCTACTACCCGATACGGGATGTTGTAGATGAATATGCTGCGCTTGGCTATGGATTAATTTTTCCTTCTAACGGAACTTTTGACCATGGAGATATGGGCCAGGGACACAATTTTGCTTAAACTTCACAGGTTTTGTTCCCTCCTACTGATGGCAGTTTGCCAGGATACTCGTAGGAAGGAGAAAGAACATTTTAAGCAGGCCTATGGTGACTCCATTTTGGCTTTAGAATGGGATTTAGTTATTGAAGAGTTATTTCTAACATATGAAATAGATTTTAAGACATTACAATTATTTTGAAAAGACAGACTTCATGGCAGACTAACTTGCTTAGAAATACTGTCTGCATTTTCAGTATGTAGAACTCTCCTCTTCAATGCAATATGAGACCAGATTTAATTTCTCTAATGTTACTTTGAATATCTGATATAATCCACAAAAGACAACATAAAAGGTAGAACTTTCTAATAAATTCTGATTAAATCCACATTTAAAGTTGCTCAGAAAACCTTTTTTTCATTAACTCCTGTGTATATTATATTGAAAGCTGTTAAAATCTCCCATCAGTATTAACATTTTACTGTATACACTGACTGCCAATTCCTTAAGTAAATGATTAAAAACCACCCATCATCATTTAGTCTAAACCAGATCACAAAATACCACACAATCTGAGTTATTCCACATTCATCTGATATAAAATTTTGATAAAACAAAAACAGATGACATCTTGCAACTTTTTTTGTCCTTGGAAATATTATAGCAGTGTTTTATATTCTCTTTCTATTCAGTCTTTTCTCTTATATTCAGTTTTGTCCTTTTGAGACTTATTAAAAATTCCACAAATTCTCAATTTCACATTCAAGTGATACCTAGATAGCTCAGACCTCCACACCAGCCAACATAGGCCTTTCTTAACCAATACATTCATTAAGTTAAACAACTCAAAATGACTGATTTCAGGATTCAATGAGGTTTAGTTGCAATGACAACTTCAAGATATTGTGTCCAAAAAAACCCCGATTAGTTTAAATCAGTTTTGAATCTATGAAGATACCTTGAAACCACCTTTTAATACTTAGAAATTTCACATCAGTTTTTCCTATTTCTTTTGTCTTTCCCCTTCCATTTGATATTCAAAATGTGGCCCTTTTTGAATGTTTATTTCACTTTACCTTAATAAAAACTCAGAATATCCCTAAAATTTCTCTTTAGCTTGTACCATCTCAATAGCCTATTTAAGGCAGACAACCTTAGCTCCTCTAACTTGATCCTTTCTTGAAAATAATGTTAATTGGATTCAAAACTCAAAATCATTAATTTCAGGATTCAGCTGGGCTTAGCTTCAGAACTATCAAATTTGTTACCCAATTAATCTTACAGTTAGTTAATTGAACATTATTAGAAGATATATTATGAGTTTTTCAAACTCACAGGCTTATTTATTATGATGAAAAGAGGAGCAGATACTCAAAATCAAAATTTTTCTGTACCAGCCATTTTTTATCAAAACATAATGACAAATTTAGAACCCTCTTTTTATTTTTCCTCAGTTCTCTATTTCTCCTTCAGCTTTTCCTCCTGCTATTGAAATTTTTAGCAATTTTAGTTTTCAGTTGTTGATTTAAGAATTTGCCCACATACCGCTGGGGATAATCCAATACAACTGATGTATAATTTTCCTTATTGTCATCTGAACTGTTTGCTCATAGTACCCTTTTAGACATTAAATTGAAATCAAACCCTTATTCACTTGAAAGTTGATAGTGTTTTGAACTGGTCGCTATATAAGTAATAAAATTCTTTGCCGATATGCCAATTTGGGCATTGTCTGATTAAAATCAGGTTCTCCCCTTCATATTGAGAGGACTATTTACTAATCTGACTATTTCCCTTTACTTCAAGCAGGTGTATTCACTTAGTGTGAACAGGGTATAATTAGGTCCCTGAGAAATCAGATTAAAATGTAATTTCATTGCTAAAAAACTGAACACAACTTTCTGATTTGTTGAAGATACAGAGCAAATATAAATACCTTTGTTGTAAGGCAGGACTTGTTCTAAAAAGCTCTTGTTAAAATGCTACTAGATAAGTTACTTTGAACCTAAGAACATAAGAAAGGCCGTACCGGGTCAGACCAAAGGTCCATCTAGCCCAGTATCCTGTCTACTGACAGTGGCCAATGCCAGGTGCCCCAGGCGGAGTGAACCTAACAGGCAATGATCAAGTGATCTCTCTCCTGCCATCCATCTCCATCCTCTGACAGACAGCGGCTAGGGACACCATTCCTTACCCATCCTGGCTAATAGCCATTAATGGACTTAACCACCATGAATTTATCCAGTTCTCTTTTAAACTCTGTTATAGTCCTAGCCTTCACAACCTTCTCAGGTAAGGAGTTCCACAAGTTGACTGTGCGCTGCGTGAAGAAGAACTTCCTTTTATTTGTTTTAAACCTCCTGCCTATTAATTTCATTTGATGACCCCTAGTTCTTGTATTATGGGAATAAGTAAATAACTTTTCCTTATCCACTTTCTCCACATCACTCATGATTTTATATACTTCTATCATATCCCCCCTTAGTCTCCTCTTTTCCAAGCTGAAGAGTCCTAGCCTCTTTAATCTCACCTCATATGGGACCCGTTCCAAACCCTTAATCATTTTAGTTGCCCTTTTCTGAACCTTTTCTAGTGCCAGTATATCTTTTTTGAGATGAGGAGACCACATCTGTACGCAGTATTCGAGATGAGGGCGTACCATCGATTTATATAAGGGCAATAATATATTCTCAGTCTTATTCTCTATCCCCTTTTTAATGATTCCTAACATCCTGTTTGCTTTTTTGACTGCCTCTGCACACTGCATGGACATTTTCAGAGAACTATCCACGATGACTCCAAGATCTTTTTCCTGACTTGTTGTAGCTAAATTAGCCCCCATCATATTGTATGTATAGTTGGGGTTATTTTTTCCAATGTGAATTACTTTACATTTATCCACATTAAATTTCATTTGCCATTTTGTTGCCCAATCGCTTAGTTTTGTGAGATCACAAACCTCTATTTGATTTACTTTTATTCCTATTTCATATATTTTGTTAGAGAACAAAGCTCTGTAAAAACAGTTTGGATTTACATTTCAACAGAACAAGTTATTCTTTATTTGCACTTTTTTCATTAAAATAATTAAGTTGGTCTTTGGAGGAGTATTATTTCTATGGAAATTGCTATTATTATGATATTTTTATAATAGATTTTTAATCTCCTCTTTGAAAATTCATTTTACAATACCCGATGGATTAGAAACATCTGTTATTCTCACTTCATAAGAGGACTTGTGTGTTAACCCTGTTAAGGCGGAGGCTTGGTTGGTTGACAGATACATTGGCCAGGGATGTGGAAAAAAACACACACATACCCCCAAGTGATGTAGCTATGCTGTATCAACAGAAGAATGCTTCCATCAATATAGCTACTGTCATTTTGGGAGACAGTGTTCTTACACCAATGGAAACCCCCTTCCATCCATGTAGACTGCATCTACACTACAGGGTTATGCCAGCATAGCTCCATTGATGTATCTCTACTGGGATTATGTCTGTAGTGTAGACATAGCCTAAGGTCAGGTTTACACTAAAAAGTTAGGTCAACCCAGCTAGGTCGCTCAGGGGTGTGAAACATTGACCCCTTCCCCCCTACTCCCATGTGATGTAGTTAAGCAGGCCTAACCCCCCAGTGTAGACAGTGCTAAATCGATGGAAGAATTTTTCCATCGACCTGGCTACTGCCTCTCTGGGAGGTAGATTAACTAGAGTGATGGCAGAACCCCTTATGTCGGGGTAGCCAGTTTCTACACTGTAGTGCTACAGCAGCAGCTGTGCCACTGCGGCGTTTCTGTTGAACCTCACTGTGCTGCACCAACTGATTCAGGCTGAATGCCTGACCACTGAAAGCAGTGGCAAAACTCCCACTGAATTCAATGGAGGCATGATTTTCCCATCGGTGTTTAGTAATACTTGGAATAAGTTCCATAAAACGCCAACATCTTTGTAATTTCCTCTTGCTATTTCCTTATTAAGTCAGGAGGTTTTGATACTCAATGGTTTGTCCTTTTGGACTTTGTGTTGAGGTCTATCTCCAGTTGTTGTTGTCTAAATTGCTTCCTCTGTATTCCACTGAAGACACTGTTAAAATGTTCACATCATTTCAGTTGACCTGATCTTTAGACACAGCCACTGGGACCTAATTTTACTAATACTGGAACCAAATCTGCAAAATCTTACAACAAGTAACATTTATTATTTTTTTTTATAAAGAATTCAATTCTAAGCCTGGATAAACATGGCTACCTTTTGCCATCACCCCTTACATCAATAGGTAATTGTTGAAACTGATCAACTTTGCATATTTTACTTGCATTTCAAAACTTCTTAAATAGATGGAATAGTCCATTAGCACCAATTTTTAACTTTCAAGATTACTTAGCAACCGGGATGTGCCATCCCATTTGAAAAAAAGAAATGAAGACCCTTTTTAATTAATTATGAGTTCTCGTCAAAAGATATGCATTCATAAAGCCATTTTAACATTTCTTTAAGGGGATATTTCAGCTGTGTCTTGTAAAGCAAATTTAATCTATAATTTAAATATTTTTGCAACCTTTAACATTTAATTTGAATAGGGAAAAACCCCAACAATTTTGCCAAATATCTCAACTAAATGAAGTTGACCTTAGTAATGATTCTAGTCTTGGTTATTAACAACTGTTTTTGCTCAGACAGTAACAGAGTAACCATTCCAATCTCCATATAATTCATTTGGATACTTATTGGACAGAAATATTTGTCAATAAGAAAATCTTATAATATTTAATGTTTCAGTTAAACCAACTGAGCCTTTGTATTTTCCTTATTCCTAGAAGGCAGTGTTTTTGTTTTAGATAAATGCATAACCCTGTTAAACCAAGATTTCCTATATAATCCTTTATTAGAAGAAACATTCATTAGTAAACCTCAGACGTGTATGTTCAGCTGAACTCAAAAACTTGAGCTAATTGTTCTAATCAAATTCCTGAAATTTGAAATTAACTTCAGAAGGAGTTGATATTTCAAAAATTATCTTTTAAATAAATTATTTTGAGAAGAAAAAACAAAACCCAAAGAACTTATTTTTGACTAACCTGACAATTATAAACAGTACCTGTTATTTCTGTTTATAAAGGAGGACTTTTTTGCATTGATCTCTACCAGATCCAATATTGCCCCAGCGTATTCAGTACCATATTAGTACTTTGAACAATAAGAGTAAAATACCAGCTTCAATGTCAGATTACAAAGGACAGAAACCTTTTAATTACTTTCTGAAGTTGAATTATCACAATTCAAACCATTTTCAGGTCACCTACCAGTATTCTTATGTTGTGAATATCAATCACATATTCTATTTCATACAGTTCTTTTAATTCCGGTGTTAAGTAGGCGATTATAAAAAATACCAAGAATTCTGTATTTTTGTTGGGACTAATCTGGATTTCAAATTCAGCTAGTACCATCTCACTGATTTTACTGAATCAGATGAAATTCATATTACTAATTCCTGGATTCAACCAGTTCTTTTTGTTTTGTTTTTTAAATAAAAACCTCTAATTACTCAAAATGCACTGTTAACAAATTTAACAAATAGCTTTTTCAGCCAAAATTTTAAACAAAATTCTTATTTACACCGAAGAAGAAATATCACCTAAAGCATTGTTCCAAAGATATTTACCATCTAGGATTTAAAAAATAAATAAAACTGTTGATATATTGAAACCTTGTTTTTTTATCCTCAGTAATTTCCCATCAGTATTTTAATCCTCCTAACTGATTTTTTTTCCTGATGTTCAAAGTTGTGTCCATTTAGATACCCATCCTCTATTCTTAAAAATAGTATCTCCATTTATTTTCACCTATATTGTTTTTCTCCATATTCTACTGTAGACACCATTGCAATATATTAAATCAATAGTAACCTGGCCCTATTTGGAAGCAACCAATATTTTGAGTTACACAGTCACCTCCAAATATCCTGATTTTGAAAATACTGGGCCAAATTTGAAAATCACATGCACAAGGAGTAGTACCTTACTCCAGTGAGACTACTTGCAGAGTAATGCCCCAAACCAAAAAAGCCCTTAAGCATATGAGTAATCCCATTGTTGTCAACAGGAGTATCTGTGTGCTTACAGTCTAACATGCATGTAAATGCTTTGCTGGAGCAAGGGCATAAGGGGGCCAGAGTTTCAAAGTTGTCTAGGTATTTAGGTGCTTTTTAAAAACCCACTAGGCACTTACCTTTGAAAATCTGACCCCAAGCTACTCAACATAAAAAAGGATTGCAAGATCAGAACATGAGAAGGAATATCATTAAAGGGGCTGGGGAGGGGGAGAGAGAGACCTAGCAAGCAAGATTTTATGAACAGGGATATCATTTGCCTCTGTCAACTATTCTATCTAAAGAGCTTTTCAACAATTACTTGCAACATTTCAATGATGAACTAGTGCAAGATTTGCATATTAGCAAGGTTTTAATATATGGTTTAATCATGACAAATTGCTTTTACTTTAAAGATGCTTTAATAACTGGATTACGCCATCACAGTCAAAAAAATCTCTAGACCCCTTCTGATCATTCTATGAAAGATCTTCATATATTATCAGTTACTTAGATAATTTTTGCCACTAAATTTGTTTGTTTTCATTTCATGACGCGCTTGTAAAATCTTTAGTCCATAGTTTATATATTTAACTTTTGTAGCCCTTAAATTTGATTTTGAGCAGGGAAAAGCACAATGATACAGAGTATATCAGGTATTTAGCTGCCTTTGGTAATAAAAGACAGTTCTTGCTAACAATCTTTCTTGCTAAAACAACAAACAGTAATCTGCATATAGTTAATTTTTATCCTTATAATGATATTAGTAAAAACCCTTCATAAAAGGTTGAATTTATGTTTCAAAAAAGCAAATTACCCAGTGAATTTTTCTTGTAGGAATAGATATAATTTTTAAAGCCAAAACTTCTGTATAATACTTTAATAACTAAAACACATATTCCTTAGTAAACCCAAAAATGTAGACATAAATCCAGTGTTCAGTAACTGAGTAGTTTGATCTATTCAGAAATCAACAATCTAGTTCCATGAATTATTGAAAAATATCAGTATAGCTAAAACTGCTTTCTTTCTTACATTCTTTTCTTGAATTACTTTGAGAGGAAAACCTTATGTTAGAGTAACCCAATGATTAGAAATAATTATTCCTATGTCCTAAGAGTACTATTTTGTATTAATGCCTATTAAACCCAACATTTCCATAATATTTGTGCCTGGTAGTACATTAAATAATTTCAGTAAGGCTTTGTCTTCACTGCTAAGAAAAAAACAAAAGTGTGTTTTTTCCCCTCAAGATAACTAAGATGTGTGAGCTATCCCTAAGTGAAAACAAGGCACTTGCGTTTTATTACATGGTGAATTAGGCAAGGTCAATCCCAGATGTGGGTATAGGGCTGACCTTGCCCAGTTGACCTCAAATGGTGAAACTGAAGTGCCTCATGTATATTGTGTTGTTAATCTCAGGATAGTTTAAATGTGTGAGGTACTCTAAAGTAAAACACAGGAGTGTGTGTGTGTGTGTGTGTGTGTGTGTGTGTGTGTGTGTGTGAGAGAGAGAGAGCGAGAGAGAGAGAGAGAGAAAGTGTTGGAGGAGTGTGTGTGTGAGAGAGAGAAAGTGTTGGAGGAGTGTGTGTGTGTGTGTTAGTGTGTTGGGGAGTGAGTAAGTGAGAGCGTTGGGGGAGTATGAGTGCGAGCAAAAGCGTTGGGGGAGTGTGTGAGAGAAAGTGAGAACGAGTGTCGGGGAGAGTGTGTGAGAGAGAGAGAGAGAGAGAGAAAGTAAGAACGAGTGTCTGGGAGTGTGTGTGTGTGTTAGTGTTGGGAGAGTGTGTATGAGTGTGAGCAAAAGCATTGGGGGGAGTGTGTGTGTGAGAGAGAAAGTGAGAGTGAGTGTGTGTGTGTGTGTGTGTGTGTGTGTGTGTGTGTGTGTGAGAGTGAGAGAGTGAGAGAGAGAGAGAATGAGTACTGGGGATAGGGTGACCAGATGTCCCAATTTTATAGTCCTCATTTTTGGGTCTTTTTCTTATATAGGTTCCTATTAACCCCCCCAGTCCCTGTCCCGATTGTTCACATTTGCTGTCTGGTCACCCTAACTGGGGAGTGTGTGTGAGAGAGAGAAAGCGAGAACGAGTGTTGGGGGAGTGTGTGTGTGTGTGTGTGTGTGTGTGTGTGTGTGTGTGTGTGAGAGGAATAGTGTCTTGGGGAGTGTGTATGAGTGCGAGCAAAACCATTGGGGAAGTGTGTGAGAGAAAGTGAGAGCATGTGTTGAGGAGTGTGTGAGAGCGAGCGAAAGCATTGTGGGGAGTGTGTGTGTGCGTGCGCTCGTTGGGGGAATTTCAAACAAAGAAATGCTTATGTGCACTATAATGATACAAAATATAATTGCTGACGCTAGAGGCCTTTGCATAAATGTCTTCTAGGTGTTTACATAATTAATCAAAGGATTTTAACACCTGCAGTATCCAGACAGTACCAACTGTCCTTTTAACTTTTATAATCCTTAGCCACTGGGTAGCGTCACCCTAAACCAAAGAAATTAAGGCTCATTTTGGTAATACCAATTTGACCCAAACCCCTTCACACATTACTTGAAAAAAAGGCCATTTTAGCACTTTCCTCTAAGGCACAAAGTTTTTCAGGTGCTTCTGATACTATATTTAAATGTTGCAGCCTCTAACACTTACATTTGACCATTTAAACACTCAGTGACTTCAAATCTCAAATAAAAAGGCTGATCTTGTTCTTTTAAACAAGCTTTTTCTTAGTATGTTAACAGATTAACCACTCAACTTCCATTGTTTATTAATGAAAAGCCTTCTGTTAAAAAAGTTGAATTCATTTTTCAACTGAATCAGAATCTTCCTTGAGTTTTCCTGTACTCCATTTTTTTGGGGATAAATTAAGCCCTTGTTAAATCAAGACTTTTGCATAATCCTTTAGTAACCAAAAGAGACATAATTCCTTAGTAACACTATGAAAGTTGAATAACTTGAGCTATGTTTTAATCAGACATTTGTTCTCTTTTCAGTAATTTATTCTGAGAAGAAATCCCATATTGTTTTAATATCCTGATGATCAGAAATATCAGTTATTGCCATTTCATAGGAAGGCTTGTTTTGTATTAATACCTATCAAATCAAATACTCCACCACATTCAATAGTACTTAGAACAATGTGAGCAAAGCACCAAATCTAACATCAGATCACAAAGTAGAACCCTCTGAAGTATTTTCTGAAGTGCCTCAATATGAATCTAGTATATTACAAACATGTCTTAATATTTATGGGGTTCTAGTTTCAAATGATCTCATCCATTTCATATAAAATTTCTAGATTCCTGTACTTAGTAGGATTCAAAGTATCAATAATTATATCATTGCTGTTAACTGAGCAACAAGATACCTTATTATTCCATGTCTCATTAAGTTTGCACCATCTCTATTTTCTGCTTAAGAAAAAATAAACTAATTTATGGATTCAGACAGATAAGATCCTTACAGACTTTTCTTGCAAACACCATCATGCAAACAAAGTGAGTTTAAAAAAAAACAACTGATTTACACTCTGAAGTGGGATTATCACCTGAACTATGAACCCGAAGATATTTATCAGATATTTTAATCAACATTTCATGACATCTTAGAATCTTTTTTAAAATCTTAACGCATTTCAGAGATTTGAGTTTTCTATTCAAATTGGCATTTCTGATATTCAAAGCTTTGTCCCCTTGTGTTTATTTATTTATATATATAAATAATTTAAGAGTTTGCTGACATCCATTTTTATTATTAACTACAACGGAGATACCTTTTCTCATTATCCACTGGACAATTTGCTCCTCTTTCCACTTTAGGCACCATTCACTTACTTATATCAATATTCCTTCACTCCAACTGACCCAACACTGTTTTGAAGTGACCACTGTCTAAACCGCTGGCAAATAATTTGATTTTACTAATACAGTGTCAAAATCTGCATGTCTCACACATGCTGAGTAGCCATATTCACTCCACTAAGACCATTTGCTTGAGATAGCGCTAGTCAGCATTGCAGAATCTGGCCCATAAGAAACAAAGCCAAGAGGTAAAAATCCTGGCCCATTGAAATCTAATGGCAAAACACTCCGTTGGGCTTGGATTTCACCCAGTACTGAGTCCTGTGGGACACCAAAGGAAAAGGTCACAGACTGAGAATAAACCATGAATGCAAACACACTGCTTTGAAAAAGGAAGGATGATCTTAAGATGTGGGAGACCTGAATTAAAATCCCTGCTCTGCCACAGATTTCCTGTGTAACTTTCGACCTCACTGTCTCAGTTCCCCATCTGTAAATGGGGATAACACTCTTCCTCCCCTATCGAAGGATATTTAGAAGGTAAATACATTAAAGATTATGAGGTGCTTGTACCCCATGGTAAACAGGGAATATATAAACACCAGAGATGCACACAACAGTTTTTATTCCACTCACATGTATCTCCATTCTTGTTAGGGGACTGAATCAAAGTCCACTGAAGTCTTTCAATCAAGTGGAGTTAGATCTGGGCACAAACAAGCTAACATACAACAGCAGCATCCACCTATGGTATGTTTAATAGTTCTGGAGAAGCCAGGAAACTTTTCTATTAACAATAGAAAAGGCTCAGTAAAAACTAATTTCTAAATAGTCCCTCATATGATTATCTAGTAGGTGCTCAGTATTATTTGCAAAGAGCACTTGCGAACCATTGAATGAGTATAAGGCACTGCTAAGCAACCAGAACGTCTTTAATTTTTTTGTTAGTGACTTTTAAGTCCATACATTTTCTTTGTGAACTGAGATACCTTCTGCTTTGTATTTTTAATGTGTGTGATTGAGTCTAGAGCTCTTTCCATGTTCTACACTTTAAAGTGTTTTCAACAAAGAGCTCAAGTTTTAAAATATATCTAGTACTATCTGGGACCAGCTGATTATTAAGAACTGAGCAACTGCAATGTGCCACCTCAATCCAGAGGCCAAGTTTGAAAATGCTGTACATATCTGACACTACCACCTTCACAAGGGATTTTATAACATAGTGGAGTAGATTCTCACCTGGTATTCAATTGTCATAGCGCTGCTGAAATCAACGGGATTATGATAATTTGCATCAGCTCAAAATCTGATCCACTCTATCTATTGTAATACTGATCTGTTTAGGTAACTTTTCTCAACATCACAACTATTATTTTCCTTTCCAAGACCAAAATTTGTCAATATCCTTGTAAAAAATATTTAGACTAATTTATGTTTTGCAGCCTTTAAAAATCGATCAGAAAAAAATAATCCAAATAATATACTCATTTACAGAATATTGGTCTTAAAACTGACTTTTGTTATAACACAAAGCTTGTACCAAATAACTTTCTTGTTAAAACATTAATAGATTCACCACTGACTGCATCATGATTTTTTGTTTAAACAGAAAAAGCTTTCAAATACCATTTACAATGTGTTCAGATTAACAATTATCTCAACCACTTCATATTTTACCCTCATTTCCATAGTGGATAAATGATTACAAAGTGCTAGAAATACCTATATTGACAAAATATCATACCATAACATATTCAAATATTAAAACCTCCATTTCCTGTTATCAGGCCTTGCTTAAATCAGTACATGCATTAAACTAAACACTGAAAATGACTAATTTCAAAGGCAACTAGGCTGCAGTTGTAACAATTATATGTTTAGTTAAGTAATCTCCAAACTGTTGTTTAGAAACTCAACATTTTACCAAAAATGTGTTATGCCTCAGACCCCTTTTATACTTAGCAATTCACCATCAGTGTTTTCAAAATTCTCATTCATTATAACATTTCCGCCCCCTTGACATTCTAAACATCCTTTTGAGGTTTGGATTTTTAAAATAATTTGCCAAAATGCCTAAAGTTCTAGCAGTGCGACTTAGTAGCTAAAGCACTGGACTGGGACTCAGGAATGCTGGGTTCTATTCCTGGATTGGCCACTGGCCTGCTTAGTGATCCTGGGTAAGACAGGACCCTTCTCTGTGCCTCAGTTTCCCCATCTGTAAAATGGGGATAATGATGACCTTTTCAGGTAGGTATAATTTTAAATTACTGCATCCATTTAATAGAATTGACATTTCTCTGTACTATCAGAGTAGTTTTTTTCCATACTCCCCTTAACATTTACACTGAGTGGTGAGATTTTTGAACCAGTCTAAGAAATTTAGGTGCCCAGTGATTTCAGACCCAATTCCCTTAGGAAAATTAACCAGAACAACCATTCTACAATGGTTCTTCTGGAATAAATCCCCATGAAGAGCAGTAGGGCTGAGGGGAAATGGTTTGCCTGTCCCGTAAAAAAAATTTAATATTTTGTGCCCCAAATCAGGACAATGTTCACAATTTTTTGAACAAAAAATCTTAATATGTTTTGGTGTTGATCAAAAACATTTTGTTTTAGTAATTTCAAAGCATTTAGTTTTGATTTAAACTTTTTTTATTGTTCTTTTTTAGTGAAGATTTATCACAATTTTAAAATGAAGTAATTTTGACTTGAGGAATTCAAAACTCTCTTGTTTAACAATCACTTTCTTTACCAATTTTTTTCCAGGTGGGTGTTTTGTTGAACCCGATGCTTTTTCACAGTTTCAGTTTGTCAAATATACACTGTCCAACAAAAAAATGTTGTTGGAAAATTTATGACCAACTCTCAATATGAGTAACTTTTTCTGGATTAAGCTATTCTAGAATAGTTATTGCACTTGAATTCACACCTTATTCCAGAATAACCTCCTATCTTGATAAAATCTTAGCCTCCTTTGAAAATCCTACTCTAGTAGGATGTACTCTCTGATGTGACTAGTCTCATTTACTCTAATGGAATTACTTAGTAGAGCAAGTACCGACCATCATGAGTAAGGGTTGCAGAGACTCAGGGCCAGCTCCAGGGTTTTTGCCGCCCCAAGCCGCACCTCTTCCCCCCCCCCCCCCACCCCAAAAAAGCCACGATCGCGATCTGCAGCACTTCGGCAGCAATTCGGCAGGAGGTCCTTCACTCCGAGCGGGCGTGAGGGACCCTCCCCCGAATTGCCGCCGAATAGCTGGACGTGCCGCCCCCCTCCGGAGTGGCCGTCCCAAGCACCTGCTTGCTAAGCTGGTGCCTGGAGCCGGCCTTGCAGAGACTACTCTGTAGGTAGTAATATTATTGTAGAAAAGGTAAACATCCCAATCAAATCCTTATTTCAATTGATCATCTTATTTTGAATAGTCATGGGCCATAATCCTGAATGCAAAGACTTTTGCCTAACACACAGATTTTGCCATTTCATCAGCACCAAATTGTTTTGTTTGATCTTAAGATTTCTTATAAATTGGGACGTGCCTCCTCATTTAACCAAAAGTGACGGCCAGTTTTGTTAACTTTATACAGATTTGATTGAAAGGCTTTCATTAAGTCATTTTACTTCTTTCCTCCAAGCATAGTTTTTCCAGCAGTGCCTCTCTCTTAAAATAATCTTACTTTATCTATTTAAATTGCACTGTCCTTAAACCTTGATTCAAGCAATGGAAAACCAGAGTGAATAAATAAAGCCAAAAACTGAAGAACACACTTGTTATAAGCAACCTCTCTTGTGAAGACAGAAAATGAGTGGTTACTAAGACATACAATTACTAAGACATTTTGATCCTAAGTGAATCCTAGGAGGGAGTATGGTATAGTGGATAGAGTACTGATTGGGGATGCAGAATACTTGCACTCTATTCCCCTCTAGGCCACTGACCTACTGGGTGACTCTGAACAAGTCACATGCCTCTCCATGCCTCAGTTCCCCCATATGTAAGATAGGGATGGTGGTATTGACCTCCTTTGTAAAGTGCTTTGAAATCTATAGATGAAACATGCTAAGTAAGAACTAGGGATTATTTCTGTTGACCTAATCATGATATTTTAGCAACAAATAAATTTCGGTAGGAAAAAAATGAAAAGGTTTTAATTCCTGTTTCAATTAAACAAAAAATAAATAATGCTGCATTTGTTTCCCCTCACTCTTAAAGACAGCCAAGTTTCCTTTGAGATGGATATTTTTAAAACATCGTTTTGGAGAGGAAATATTGTAGCATAACCCAATGATTCAAGTACTAGCAGTTATTCTCACTCCATAAGACCACCTTTCTATATTGAAATCTCAAACACAATATTGTACTAGCAATTTCAGTGTCTGTTGACCCTTTGAACATTGAGTAACACACCATCTGATAAAAGGTCAAAACCTTTGAGTTATTTTCAATATATTTTTCAGTACGGATATATTAAAGTCACTTTGCAATATTAATGTGCTTCTAGGGTCAGTTACCCCATCCATTTCTGTATTGAGTAGAGGACTATAAAACACCAAACTGCCTGACCTGTGCTAGAGACATGGTGGGTGAAGCAAAACCTTTTACTGTGTTAGGAATTTAGTTAGGACCCAGGAAGAACACATGCACACTCCTTTTTTCCTAGTATGGATGGACTCACTAACTGTCATGAGAAAGAGTTAGACACTGGGCGGGGTGAGATTACAGTTAAGCACCAAATGATGCAGTACATATCTAATGGCCCGCAATTCTGATTCTTGAAAATCCTATCCATCATAGTCTACACTAGAGCCATAAAAAACCCCACCACTTTTCTGAACAGAGAATGTCTGATTTTTATCTACCCTACACAAGAGGATGTAAAAGGCCTTTTGCAAAAAATACACCTTAGAAATTGCATTAGTGAATCAGCAGGAAAAAAAGAGTTCTATATTGCAATCATCAATAAAAAGTCATTTGCTTTAATTTAAGATTGATGGACTGCCATCCCTGTCAAGATAGAGAACACCTCAATACACAGGACTCAAATGAGAGACTTTAGTGCTGGTTCAAATATTTTAGTTTTGGAACTGATTAAATTAAAATTACACACACCCTTCCCACATCATTTAACTAACTCTACTAAATGCATTAGCAGTTAGGATACTTCGTCACTTTTCTTTGACAATTTTTGAGACGTGTTCGGCAAACCAGCCTTTAGACCATAAATATATAAATTAATTGTTGCATTCTTTCATGTTTTAGTTAACCAGAGATCAGAAAGACTTGATTGTTTATCTAGTCAAAGAATGACCTTAGTTATAAGAAACCCAGACTTGATATAAAATTTTTTTGTTGAGACAGTAATACACCAGCCTGTGTTAACTAATTTTGATCCTGTTATTGGCTAGCAATATTATATAAATAAAGTAGCTTGACTAAAAAGTAAATCATGTTTTGAATTTAATCAAACTAAACCATGTATTTTCCTTATTCCTGCAACTCATGTTTTTACATAAAATCTGTATAATATTTCTGTAGTTACTAAAGTATATTCCACAAAATTCAGATTACAACCACCACTAAAACTCAGCTGTTTGCTCCAAAGAAAAACGCTTAAATTTGAGGACTAATTCAAAGGACCTATTGAAAGTTGGCATTTGTACAATTAAGAATTTACTTTTAATGTGTACAGTTCTCAGGGGAAAAAAAACTTTTTAGAACAACTTATTTAGAAACACCATCAATTATCTGCACTTTTAAAAAGGACCCTTTCTATATTAATATCCATTCAATCCAACATTGCATCAGCAGATTGTGTTTTTATTAGTACTCTGAAATTTTTGCATAAAAGACAAACGTCAACATCTGATCAAATTGAATTTTAATTATTTTTTACTGTAGTGTCCCAATTCAAACCCAGCATATAAAAGTCAACCACCAATGTCTTAAGTGTCTATTCCCCATCCATTTTAACACACTGTACAATTTTAATTGTTTTAATCAAATACAAGATTAGAAAGCACCAATCATTTACATCTTCTCTTTTAGCAGAGCAGATATCCTATAAACTTGACTTCAAGTTCAACTCGTACCATCTCAATATTGTTCTGAATAAAGAAAAACTCAAACAGCTAACTTCTGGATTCAGACTTTTTTTGTTATAAGGACTTCCTTGTGTAAGAAATTTATGTAAGCGTCTACATGGCTTAGGAGCCTGAATTCCATTTTCAAAAGAGAAATTAGCACTTAGCAACCTCATTGACGTTCAATGAGGTTTAGGCTCTTAAGGCACATCTCCTCAAAAGGTATTTAGGCTCCCCAAAGGGAGTTCAGCTCCTAAATGCCTTTGAGAAGCTGGTCTCTAAGAGACTAACACTTTTGGAGATGGGACTTGGGGTTGCAAGGCCTAAGCAATTCAGACAGCTCTGCAGAGCAATACCTAAGACCTTTAAAAATCTTGGCCGTATGTGACTAAGTCACTTTTTAAAATGTGACTTTGTGCTTTTGAAAGAAAATGTTATCCAAACAAAACCTTCACTGTTCATTGTTTTAAAAATGGTCTTCAAATAGTAATGACCACATTTTAGAAATAATTTAAAAGTACTTCCCTTCCACATAATTTATCAACCAAACTTTCATTCCAAAAGGTATGTCCCATCTATTTTAATTGCATAAACTTGCAATGTCCTTTGTACTCTTCATTATCCAGTTAGGTCAAATCACAGTTTCTCATATTCACCATTTTGTCCCTTTTGGATTATAATAAATGTATTGCTATGAAGAATTTGCAAAGATATACATCAACTTTTCTTAATTAGAACAGACTTATTTCCCCCAGTCTTCATCTGAACTTTATTCTCCTGATAAATACTTCCTTTATATACACCATTAATAGAGTTAAACCAATCAACCCTTATTTAAGATGACCAGACCCTGTTGGAAATAACCACTGGACAACTTAGCAAAGAATTGCTAATAACTTTTTCAGTGTAGACCAGGTCTAAGTCAAGTTACATTGGCACAGCTACGTCGCTCATGAAAAATCCACATGCTGAGACATAGTTAAAATCAACTTAACCCCCGTTATAGACAGCACTAGGTGGATGGAAGAATTCTTCTGTTGATCAGGCTACGACCTCTAGGATAGGTGGATTATCTACAGCAAGTAGTGTCTACACTGAAGCGCTACAGTAGCATTTTAAGTGTAGACAGCCTTAAATGAGATTTTCAAAAGGCACAAATGGCAGCTTGTGCCAGTCTCCCATTGAAAGCTATTGTGGCCTAATTGCTGTTTGTGCATTTGAAAGAAAAAAAAAAACAACAACTTCCCTTTACCTGAGACTGGGCATGAATCTGCAAATTTTACTGATACCAAATAGCACTTTACTCATTCACAGCTGGTCCATAAACATGAGTAACTACTGCTGCGTCCAGAACACAAGAAGAAATGCTATTAGAATAAAAATGTATAAACAAACCTAGTGGTAAGCCTTTATTCAGAGAGATTTTTGCCTTACCCCTCCAGTTAAATATGCAACTTTTCTACAGGCATTTGCGTTATTTAAGAAGTTTCATTAGTATGAATCAGCACAAAATGTTAATATTTAATCAGAACTAACTGCATTAATGTTCAAGTTTCATTTAGCAACTGAAATGTACTATTAAGTTTTAAAAACAATGAAGACCCATCAAGATTATTTTTAAGCACTTTCACATGTTGCTATTTGATCATTTTTGAGGCAGAATTTTTCAGAATGATGTGTCTTGTGGGAACAATCTATATACCATAGTTACATAAGATTAGATGTGAACAGTCCTTGTTAAAACAGTAACAGATCAGCCACGCAACCTCTATATACCGGTAATCAATTTGGATCCTTAGTGACTGAACAGAGATCTTTATAAAACAAGCTTCCAATAATTTTAAAATTAGTTTTCAATTGAATCAAAATAGCTCTTGTATTTGCCTTGTTCCTTCAATGAATATTTGTTGTAAATTAATTCGGTCCCTACTGAATCAGGACTTATATATAGCACTTCATTAATGAAAGCCCTCGGTTAAAATGTTCAAGACTTAGGAGCCCACGTCCCATTTTCAGAAGTCACTCAGGCGTTTAAGTCCCATTTACTTGGAATGACAGTTAATTCCCTGAGTCATTTTTGAAAATGGGACTTGGGCCTCAATTGATAATGTTACCCCATATCCTGTGATCACTAACACATGTGAGCACTGTCATAGGGCGAAAAACCTGAATCCATTGAAATCAATAGGAGTTTTACTACTGAGTCAGTGTGATTACTTACATGTATATGTACATGTTGCAGTGTTTGCAGGATCAGAGCTGAAAGGAACAGATTCCTTAATAAACCTAAGAATATAAACATCAAAGCTTGTTAACTTGTGCTATTTGCTCTAAGCAGAAATCCCTGACATCTGAGATCCAGTTCAGAGTCATTGAAAACTGGTAATTTGAAGGTCGCTGTTCTGAAGTTAAGAAATCTTTTGATTGTTAGAAACACCACCAACTATTTCCACTTTATAAGAGGACTTGTGTATGTGAATATCTATTAAATGTAAGATTCCACTTTCAGATAGAGTACAAACCTATCTACACCAAACACATCGCCGGCCTCCAACAGTACCAGGAGGCATGAGCCAGAGCGACATTGTGAATGGGACCAAGAGACTTTGTCCGTTGGACCATATGAACTGGAACCATAAACTCACTGAATGTTAAATCTCACCAAATGAAGGTCAATCCATCCTCATTATCGTATCCACTCATTATACTCCACACCTGAACATAGCCATCATATGAACAACAGACTCTCATATCTCATGTCTGTACTTTCACCCGTTAATCTTTTACCCCCAATCGAGGATATTGTAGATTATGTATTCCTTATGCCATCCGATTTTAAACCGAACTTCGCACCCCTTGATAATCTGTACATTATTCCCTGATAACCAGAAACTTCTACGCTTAAACTCTGTACCGTTCACTTTTTAAAAATATCTTAATAAAATTTTTAAATCTATTCTTTAGCATTAGCATATTAAAGTCAATTATCCTATTTCATATAACCTTGAGTTACTGTATTGAACAGATTATAAAAAATGATAACACACCTATAATATCGGTTCACAAAATATCAGGATATCCTATGATCTTCATTTCAAATTCAACTGGGAGCATCTCTATATTCTGCATAATTAGGCAGAACTCAAATCAGTGATTGTGATAATCACCCGTCCTATACCAAGTTCATTACTCAAAACCAAATTTTCATTGCTTATTTACCAGATTTCCAATATCAATAATGGCTTTTAGAAAAAAAACAAAAAACTGTTTGAATCAAAATTTCTTATTTATACTGCAAAGAAGAAATTTCACCCAAAACATCAACCCACCGACATTTAAAGACACCTGGGAAATCTTCATACTATCCCTGGCAGTTCCCCTTTTCCCACCATTATTTTAAGTCTCCCAGTAAATCTGCTTTTTTTGTTATACAATATTACAAATTTTGTCTATTTTGCTTTTTAATTTAAAAGAATTTGTCACAATACTTTATCAAATATATACATTTCCAGATGTTTTCACCTGAATTTTTCCAGACCTACTTTAGACACCATTGTTTTTAATAAATCTATAAGGCATTATTTTATTTAAGATCACTCAGCAATATGCAAAATATAACCAAGTTTGACATGTAAAAGACTTAGCCTCACAAATTCTGAGAGTTTAAGGCTGGAAGGGACCATTAGGCTATTGCAGTCCATTAAATTTCACCCAGTTACTCTTGTGTTGACCCCAATAAACTTGTATTAAGCTTTAAACCCTTCACGTGTTTACTACTTGATTAGACATTTTTATCACTTTCTTGAAACACAATTTTTTCCAGAAGAGTCTTGTGAACCCATATTTCTAGATTTTAAAAAGGGTTAATTTGACCTGTGAGAGTGCTCAATGGGCCAGATTTAGCATTAATTTTCAAGTAAAAATCCCCATATACCTCAATGGAGATTTCTGCTTAAAAATGATTGTATAGCATGAAGAAATCATCACATCAGCTGACATTATATATAATCAAGTTGATTTCAGTTACAAAAGAGTAGAACTATTATAGAAAACCTTTCCTGATGTCAAGACAGTAACAAATAAGCCATCTTTAACTTTGATGTTATTTCTTCCTTATTCTTATTGGCTGGACAGATATTTATGAACATTTTCATTTTTTAAAAGTACTTCCAATTGAACCTTTGATTTTCCTTATTCCTGTAAGTAATTAATTTTCTTTTTAGATGAATGATGAATGCCATCTCTTCAGCATAATCATTTTGGGTCAGATTCGGATTATCGGAACACAGACTGAATAGTACTTTAAGCCATAGTTAGGACCAATTAAAGTCAATGGGACTACTTATTGAGTAAAAGCCTTCTAAAGGTGACAGTGGCGATCAAAATCTATCCCTTACTATAGTAGTTAGGCGCACAAGTCAATGGGACTTGCATTTTTAAACAACTTATTAAATATTAAGAAAATCAAACAGTTTGTTTACATCACAAAGAAAAAGTTTACCCAGTATTCAGGCTTCTATCCTTTTAGGGAGCTTATGTTTAAAAAAAAAAAAAAACGAAAACCACACATTAAACCAAACTACCCTTCAGTTACTGCTAAACAGAATCAATGTTTTCTATTTTCACATTAACTTTTTCTCGGCACCATCAATACATTTTAATTAATCATTAAAAACCAGTTCCATTGACGAAAATTCACCACTGCATAAGTTGCACAAGTTCATAAATATTTTGTAGTATCAGTTTATTGGTAATATGAGATTATAGACTCAAACCTTGAGGAAAACCTTTAAGTGTACTTTAACATATGGACTCCACAATGGATACAGATACTGTATTGTATTGGCACCAAGACTCATTCATGAAATTGACATGTTTGGAAGAAAGTGACCCATGGAGCCTGACAGAAGATGCAAGCTAGTCCTATGTATGATTAGACAGTTTTCTTGGTTTTGTTTTGCAAGATGTAACATTCTTCCCTCTTTACCATCAGCACCTTAACTCATGTTAAGCTTCCCCATCTGCACTAAGCATCAAAATAGTCTAGAGGCATTTGGGAAGCCATTTCCACTACTTTGCTTTTTGTTATTACATCCACTCATTTGAATGTTCTGTAGAACCATTTCATACCCAAGCAGAATCGATCTATTGCTTCATCGAGATGAATGTTTAAACGACGAGTAAAGTATATCGCAAGCATAAAACAAAACACGAAAGACTTTGTACTTTTTGGCCTAAGTCTGCATGGTTCATAGAAAAGGGAGCACCATTTCTTTTAACGTCAGCTCTAGATATTGCCGGTTTTTAAAAAGCAGCCAGAATAGTTTTGTAAGTCTTCACTACAGGGTTAGGTAGGAGTAACACAGAACTACCGATTCATTTTTGTTAAATGCACCGGTATTAACATAGCTCAATCAGACACCGTTTGATGATAGATTTGAAGTAGTTTAACCCACTAAGTTGTTAAGCAAGGTACCCATTTTTGGTGTTCCAAAACACCAGAAACATTTCTTTTTATAGGTATGTTTTTGAGACAGTCAGTTCTACCACCTGTTTTCTTTCCCCTTCTTTAACCCTGGGAACACACATCTTTGGTGTGACAAAAAGATTTGAACCACGTTTAGATGCAGTATCACTACTTGGTAATGTGGAAGACACAGAAAAAGAAGCACTTGGATACTCTGATACAGTCATCGGAACACAAATATAGTCAACTTGAGAATATTAACCTTTTAGCCTTTATCTGGTACTACAGGACACATCTCCTAGTTGTGAGTTTAATCAACTTATTAGGTCAGGATAAAACTCTGGAGTCATGCAGCTTGGCCACCCATTAGAGAAACTGCCTACACAGTTTTCAGTGACTAGTTTAGAGTTTTTCAAAACCACCCTTTGTTGCAAAGTACATCAAAACTGAGATTGAATATATATTGATTTCCATACCTTTAGGATGACTAAATTTTAAGTAACCATTTGAAGATATCTGTATATCAAATCACACTCCTCAAATTTTAGCAACCGAAGTTAATATGTGAAAATACTGAACCGCATAGTATTAAATACACCACAGTTTCATTAATGTGGAAACAAATATACTCAGATCAAGTTTAACAGGTTAAATAGATTCCGCCCAACTGTCATATTTTAGACAGCATTCTATCTGTTCAAATTTTGGCCATATTTCATAGTACTGATTCCACAATGACCCAGTTATTTCAGGAAATAATCCCCCATTTTGACAATAAATTAGCTTAGTCGACCACCATTACAAAGTTTCAAATGTATTTTTTATTATTAAAAGTGAATTGGGTTATTTAAAAAAATTAATCTTTATTTGGAAGAAAATAGGACAGTTAAAAAGAAAGCTGACTGCTACAACATAAAAAGACAATACCTTGAAATATAAAGTTAATACACATATGGTGATTATTGCTGTAAAAAAAAGGTTAAGATACATTTATTCCCATAAAACCACACTTGATGATATATTACACTTATTTAAAACAACAAACATCCTGATAATTACTTACTGTTGATCCTTTGTCCCACATTCATTGATCACAATATTGAACACTAGAGTTTCGTTTAGTTACGTTTGCATCAGGCCATTAATCCCATTAACTAAATGAACTAAAATAAATGGGTCACCCTCTGAGTAATAATTACATTGATTAAATATTAGTATGGATAAAACCAATCCAGGTTATCCTATCCAGCAAGAAAGATGACTTATGAAACTGTTCTAATGCATAGCAGGGCCAAAAGGAAATAATTTGTGACATCATCAACCTCAGATATGTAAATTGACTAGATCTTTAGCGCAAGGTAATTTCAGATAATCACTGAAGGTAAAATATCAACCTTGGCTATGTAGCCTAAGTGAACCAGTGATTTCTTTTTAAAAAAATGTTTTTAGCCTGAGGGACAGTGTTTAATTAAAACTGTTTTTAAAATATTATTCCTCTGAATGCATATCCTTTGCAGGAGTGGGACATGATACAAACAAGTTAACTTTATCACCATTGATACAGAAGCTTCCATCCAGACAAGATTTTTTTTTAAGCAGTCATACGAACAGTGAACACTGCTTTAAAAGCCACGGTCAAATTTGCATTAACAGAAAAGTTAACAAGAGGACAGGTCATTTTAACATCACCTCCATTTATGGAACTCTTTTTCAACCCTTTGTTATACCATCATTTACCCAACAACCAAGAAATGATTAAATTTGTAGCCAATAAAAAGTGGTTTGTCATGGTTCTAGATAAGAAAAAATGTTATAGATGGGATCTATGCATGCTCCCTCTGTCTAAGCCCAGACAGAAAAGCTGCTGTATTAAAAAAATCAGCTTGACATGCAACTGTTCAAATTTCAGTGATCAGAGAGTTGGTTAAAAAACCTCCTTTTTCTCATGTTAGCCAATTTACAGATTCATGGTGTAAGATATTTCAGATCACTGCTACCCTTGTGTACACAAGCACCATTGCTCATGGACCAATCCAAACCACCGGGAGGTACCATTTAATTAAATGCAGAATGACAACCACTTTTAGTTGTATTAAAACTTTCAAGTGATTTCAAGAGATAAATGACAGATATTCCCACTCCATGAACCTGATTCCTGTTAGTGCCAGTCTTAACATGGACAGATTAAGCTGTGAACACTCTTCATGACAATACATACACCCCCCCATATAAGCCTTCTCTCCCATCACAAGGCTGAGTATATTAAAGGGACACTGTCAAGTATTTCAGGGGGCTTGCAATATATGTTTTGCTTTGATAAAAAGGGTTGCAAACCCTGAGTGGAAATGCTCCAGTTTTTGTATTTATGGAGTTCTGCAAAAACAGATGAGTGAAATATTTTGGCTTGATGATTTTCATTTAAAAAAAATTTCAATAGACCCCAGCTGTGTTAGAAAGTGGAAACCTTTCCACGGCTGTAAGAGGAGAATCAAAGAGATGCTGACGAGTCTAGTTTCACTGTAAAGTAAAACAGCAGAAACAGTGAGAAGTTATATTAAACTGTTGTAGTGGGTTCATCTTAAGTCTTAGGTGTATATATATATATATATATATATATATATATATACACACACACACACACACACATACAGTATTTGTAAATATACACACACTTTCTTAAATGTATGAAATATCTTGACAGTGTCCCTTTAAGTGAAATTAAAATAGGTGAAGCTGGTACTGAAGAATGCCTAACTTTGAAATGTATGATAAACCCCCCAGAATGGAGTGAAGCTGCAGTGCAAAAACCATGTTTAACCATGTTTGCAAACAGGGTTAGGATATTGTAAAGGTTTACGGCACACCCCTCCATTCCCCAAGAGAAATGATCCTCTGCATGGTATGGTACACTCTTAAAAAGTACCAACCAAATGATACCAACTTGTTAATAACTGTAGCTGTTTAGGGGGTTATAATTATGCTTGTTACCTTAGCCTGATCCCATTAACTGGCCTTCACCTGGATCATGTGACATCTATGAATTTTGCGCCTGCCGATAATACACGGTTCAAATCCTTTTCTATCAATACAATTTGAGAACTTTTCATTTGCAGTGGTCATGTATTCTAAACTCACAATAATACAAACCCAATCTTTAAGAAATCTAATGCATGGTGCATAGTTTAACCCAAACCCAATTAATACCACATTCTGCAACTAACCACATGTCTTAGCAGCAACACACAATTAGACATTTGATGAACCATCAGCTAAACAGAGGTCAAAAGTTCCCAGTTATCTTTTGCTTAGCATTAGAAATTCAGCTCCTTCTGTTAAACATATATTCAAACCTTGTATATCACATACAAGGACTTTTTTGTTAAGTCTGTTAAAAATGGGTCCATCAATAGCTCTTCTATTTATCAAAATACCACTGGCAAGAAAGTTTATGATGTCAATGTTAATGGGTTGTTTTGTTTAAATACTTGTTTAACTTAAACATCTTCATTGGAAGGAAAAAGTCCATGGTGCAGAACTGAATCAATACATCTACACAAAGGAAGACCCCATTTTGTAGGGCAAATTGACATTGAAGAAACCCCCCCATAGGCACATTTCTGCTCAGCAGGCCCGCATGATCATTCCAGCCAACTGTGGATATTCAGAACAGCACTTCTAGGGATACACCGATCATCTGAATGCTTTTAGACTGGCAAGGAGGACACACGGCATTTAACTCTGGCTTCCTTTTTAAAAGGCTCTGGAAACTTTAAACTGCAGGCATCGATTTATGGCAGGTGATGCAAAGACCCCTCAAGGCAGAAGAACAAGCTCTCTTTTTCCTGCACTGCTTTTATGGCATCACACTGGCAAACGGCTTCCATTTCTTTACTGTCTCATCTGATCACCACGAAGCACACTAGGTATAATGGATCATGCGCCAAGAAGCCTTTTTACTTTACTTTATAGGGAAGCACATCTGGAAAAAAGGCTAAAAATAGCTGGTTTGATGAACCCGCCCCACCCCTCCGCTGAAGACGCCAAGCACATGTTGCTTAAGTTACTTCAAATCCCAGGCCAATCCCCACCCAGACCAAAGACTATGTTAGTCAAGAATGCTAGAATCAGCGATCAGGCTGTATTATGGATAAAGGGGATTTCCCTCTTTCCCAGCTCAGCGGTTTATGCTGCCATCCCCGCGCTGCTCTTAGCCCCTTTACACCTCCATGTTACCGGTAGCCGGAGAGAAATTATTTAAAAAAAAAAGTTATATTACCAACTCTGAGGCTCTTGAATTTTAATAGGGAGGGAAGGGGAGGGCGGGATGAAGTGACCTGAAGAGACTAATTCCAAGTCCAGAGCCAGACTCCAGAAGGAGAGATGTGGGGGATAGAGGGACAGAAATACTGCCACCTGGAAAAGAAAACTGCACAAGGGTTTGCACACACCACCCCTCCCTCCAAGAGTCCCACAGGTTCAAGCAGCATCACTAGCACGCTTCGCTTATTCTATTCTTTGTAGGTTCTTACACCACACTCATCATCGAGCTGCATTAAGCAACGTGACCAAATGTTTACGACACCTGCTGTTCAATTTGCCCTCATGTAGGAGCCTGTTTATCCCTTATTAGGAAGAGGCAACGCCCCATCTCCTGGTATAACCATCTTCTATTGATCAAAGGCGAATCAGGGGTGTTCCCCTAGCTGCCAGGCCCTCCCTAGAGGTGGGTTAGGACTTTCATACCAATAGCCTAAAACAGAAATGAGGAGCCGTTCTGCTCAGCCGTTCTTGTGGCACCTCTGGCTATTCCTCCCACCAACCAGAGACCGAAACACTTACCCCACTGGCCTCTGCTCTCCATCCACCCCCTGCTCAAACCCAAGCTCCCTGCCTCTGCGGTCCAGCCACCCGCCACCTGGATTGTGGGGGGTGTCCATACGCACGTTATACCCAAGGCAAGGCAGGGGTCCCACGCAGTTGTCACCTATGGGAGAAAACGGTGTCTTCTTCCTTCTGCCTCTTCGCTCTTCCTTTCCTCTCCACCTCACTCCTCCCCTGCCCCTGCCCCACTTCATCCATCTTGCTTTCTTTCAACCTCCCTCTATTGCTCCCTTGCCCTCTTCTTTCACTTTTCCTCCACCTCCTTTTCTCACTCCTCTCTTCTGTGCTTCTCTCCCCTCCCCATGCTGGCTCTGCTCACTGTCTCTCTTGTGTCAATTGCAGCTGCCTCTAGCCTCTTTCCACCCCCAGCCCTCCCTCCTCTCTGGCTCTCTCCCTCCTCTCTCAGCAGCCTGCCCCACAACACCCCGCCTCGCTCTCCTTATATAACCCCGGCCGTGGCCGCAGCACCTTCCAAAAGAGAACCAAATCGGGACAATTCCTCCGCCAGCCAGAGGGAACAAAAATAGTCCCTCTCTCTTTTATCTCCGCATAAGCCTGTCCCCTCCAAAAACAGTACATTCCTCCCACTCTAGGGGAAGTGGGCGGTGAATCAAGGCAGGCGCGGGTAGAAGCTGCTTGTGGATAAATCAGATTTAATGTCCCTTTTGAACATAGATTGTGGAGAAGGTTCTGGAAAGTTCCCTCCCACGGGGGTGGGGGGAGGATGGCGATGGGGGAGGGTAAATACTGTTCCAAATAAGCACTAAATATTATCCAGCCAAAGGAACAGGGGATGAAACACATTGGAGGGGGGTGGTGGTGTTGTGATGAGAAGCCAGGACGTCTCCTAGGGGCTCAGGTGCGGGGGAGGAATAGGAGAGAAAGACAAGGCTGTCCCTTTGGGGTCTATTTAGGTACTGGTATGGCAGCTCTCACGGTAGTATCCGGGCACTTCACACACTAATGTATTTAGCCTCACAGCCTTCCTGTGGTGCAGGGCAAGGCCATCACTCCCCCTGTCTGGATGAGGGAAACTGAGGCACAGCATAGCTAACTCAAGGGTTCTCAACCATTTTCTTTCTGAGCCCCCCCGCAACCGGCTATAAAAACTCCACTGCCCACCTGTGCCACAACAACTGGTTTTCTGCTTATAAAAGCCAGGGCCGGCATTAAGGGATAGCAAGCAGGGCAATTGCCTGGGGCCCCATGCCACAGGGGCCCCCACAAAGCTAAGTTGCTCAGGCTTTGGCTTCAGCCCCCAGTAGCGGGGCTTAGCTCCATGCAGTGGGGCTTCAGCTTTCTGCCCTGGGCCCCAGTGAGTCCAACACTGGCTCTGCTTGGCAGGCCCCCTGAAACCTGTTTGAGGCCCCCAGACCCCCGGTTGAGAACCACTGGGCTAACTGACTCACCTAGGATCACAAGGAGTCTGTGGAGGAGCAGGGAACTGAACCTAAGTCCCCGGGGCCGGTCTCAACTGGCGTGGGGCCAGGCTGGCTGAGGCCGTGGTGAGCAAATGGAGCTTCATCCCCACATCTGTTGTCCCAGTTGCCCTAACTAGGGGATACAAAATAAATCCTATCATGGGAGAGATGGGGGGGATATTGTCCCAGCTTCCCTCCGTCACCCCTACTTCCTGCAGGGGAGGTAAAGACAAATCCCTCCCAGGACTGAGGGCAGGGGAGATAATGGTGGGGGGTAATATTATCCCAGTCCCTGGCAGAATGGGAGGGGGTGTTGGTAAATATTGCCCAAGCCCCTGTCAGGAATGTGTGTGTGGGGGGGTAATTTTGGTTTCGGGGCCAGGTACCATCCCAGGCTCTAGCAGGGCAAGGGGAGCACCCAGCAGCCAGCCCTGCACGGGGAGGGCGCAGTGCGTGTCTGGGTTTAACCTTTATTGGTTTGTGTTTACAGTGAGGAGGGTGGGGTGGGGGTCAGGGCCGGGGCGGAGGGATATCTGCGCATGAAGTCGCATCACTGCAGAGGAGGAGGGAGCCGCCCATGCAGGACGTGACTGGGGGAGGGGAAGGGACCGACAGCTCGGTACAATCACAGTCTCTGGTTAGGAGGGGGGTTAGCTTTGGGCAACCAAAACCCCACCCTGTACACAACGCACCACAACAACCCCCGCCTGACATCCCCAGTACACAATGAACCACAACAACTCCCTTGCCAGACACAGCACAGCCCCTATACACAACCTACCACAACAACCCCCGCCTCATACACACAGTACACAAAATGCACCACAGCCCCCGTACACAATGCACCACAGCAACCCGACTGTCTCTGTACACAATGCACAACAACCCCCGCCTGACACAGCACAGCGCCTGTACACAGTGCACCACAACAACTTTGCTGCCTCACACACAGCGATGCCCGAACACAATGACTCTGCTGCCTCACACAGAATGACACCCCATACACAACGCACTACAATGACTATGGCGCCTCACATGGTACAAACCACTCTGTACACAACACACCACAAGAGCCTGCTGCCTTACACACAGCACAAGCCTCTCTGTACACAACACAATGCAACAACCCCGCCATCTCTCACACAGCCCCCATCACAACACACCTCTGCCGCCTCATAACAGCACCCTCTGCACACACACCGTGAACACCCCTATGTACACAACACACACCACCACAACTCCTGATACATCACACTGCATACCACAACGATCCCATCTACACACACAAAACCATCTGCCCTCTTGGAGCCAATGCACTCCACCCATCCCCTCCAAAAAACTCTTCTCTACTTCACTCTCGTACACAACCCCCCCCCCACGCGGCTTCCCCGCTCCAAACAAACCCACCTCCCCCCCCTCCACCCTCCCTGGAGCCTTCCTCCTGAAAAACTGGGACACTTTTTTTTTCAGGGGCAGAGAGGGATATAGTTGCCTATATAAGACAAAGCCCCTAATATCAGGATGGCCCCTACCTCCTCCACACACACACAACCATCCTATGGGCCCCTCCCTCCACACACACACAACCATCCTATGCCCCCCCGCCCAAACCACCACAATCTCCGTCCCCAAAGGGTTTTTTCTACAGTGCCCGAGTTCTGCAACAGTAGAGGCAACGCCCAAATCTGGCTCTTTCCAGAAAAGGCAGGAACGAGTGGAAGGAATTTTCCACTGCTGCCCTGACGTTCATTGCTCGGCTAGAGGCAAAATGCATGCTAGGAATGACTTAATGCTGTTTGGGCAGCTGCAGAAGGGACAAATGCAGGTAGACCAGCTATTGTTAGCGCGGGTCTCAGTTTCTCAATAGTGTTGCCTCTTTTCAACCCGAATAGCTAGTCAAATTTCAGGGCCCTGGGGGCATTCCAGATGGGACCAGAAATTTGGTGATCGGTTTTGTCTTTGATGCTGTTTTGTTTGCTAAGAATGGACAAAGGCCTGAGTCCCCGAATAGGGAAGGAATCAAACAGCAGGAAACAGCTTCCTTTGCTCATGGCACCAGGAGCCCGCTTTTCAACCTGCTCCCCTGACCCAAAAACTTTTCCATAATGGTGGGGTTTCTTCCAGGGTCAGCCACAGTCCCTGACTCTCAGTCTCTCCCAGGTTTTTGTCTGTTCTGCCACCCTCCACCCACACCCTAAACAGTAATCAGCAAAAGCTCCCGGGCATGTTCACAAACTCTTTTTGTCTTAGACGGGGGGGGGGGGGGGTATTCTTAGGCACCTTACGTGAAGGGTGACTGCACACCTATCAATCTCAATGAGGTTTTAACTCAACCACCACAAGGTTTCACCCAGTTCATAATAGTAGTCTCCGAGCACTGGATATGGTTCATGTCCTGTTTAACTTCAGACAAAGGCCATAGCTAAGAGAACAATAATGGAGATAATAGTATTTCCATGACAGGTTTCAGAGTAGCAGCCGTGTGAGTCCTTATGCTCAAATAAATTTGTTAGTCTCTAAGGTGCCAGAAGTACTCCTATTATTTCCATGGTGGTAGCACCTTTGAACCCCAGCCAAGGACGCCACTGTGCTAGGTGCTGTATAAACAACAATGGTCCCTGTCCCTAAAGAGGTTCGGAGAGCATGGGTCAGTCTATTTGAAGCCTGTCTTGTGACCAGCACTGAGCTGGAAAACAGACAGGGGAGACGGTGTGGAAAAATACAAGGTTTACAGTGCTAAAATCCTGGCACAGCTTGCAACTGCCTCATCAGAACAAGGCCAGCCCCTTGCAGCAGCTGAGCCAGCACTCCCCACCTCCATTTGGATTTGGGTTTTGCTTAGCAGCCTTTGCTAGCTTGGCGACGTGACCCCTAGGCCCTCCAAACCCAGAAGGCGAAGTGACTGGACCCAATGCTGCTAATTAAAAAAGCCTCATGATTTTTTTTTTTTTAAAAGCCAGTCTCATGATTTTGGAATGCTTGGGCCTGGCCACACTATTCAAGGTACAGAACTGTGATCCAGGACTCCTGGGTCTATCTGTAGCTCTGGGAAAGAGTGGGTCCTAGGACCCCTGGGTTCTAGTCCCAGCTTGAGGGAAGGGAGTGGGTTCTAGCAGGTTAAAACAAAGGACAGGGCTGGGATCAGGACTCCTGGGTTCTATTCCCACCCCTGCCACTATCTCAGTGTACCCTTAGACAGCCCTGTCCCTTGGTGGATTCAGTGCATGGAAACACTCAGATACACCTTCTCCGGCTCTCACAAAGAGCAAAGTGGCTCAGTGAGTGCTCCCCTAAAGGCAATGCTTAGATGCCATATTCTCTGCACTATGGATTCAGCAGCAGTGCAGTGTTTGAGGAAGGCCGGGTCCTGGTACAGCACTCTTATAGCAGCAAGCACCCCAACCACAGGGACCTGATCCTGATTGCAGCATCTTGTGGTACTGTGAAGTTTTGTCTACATGGCAACATTTTCACTTAATAGCCTGAGCTATACATTTAAACCCATCTATTTAAACAGGCACAACGCCTCCTCCCAGGTGGACATTGTTGTTCTAGTAGAAGAGGGTCTTTTTTGGTTTAATTTATGGCATTTGGGATGGAGTTTAAGGTAAATCAAAGAAGCCACTTTCATTCTAAATCAGTGGGTCCCCACAGGGTAGGGTGACCAGATGTCCCGATTTAATAGGGACAGTCCCGCTGTTTACGTCTTTTTCTTATATAGGCTCCTATTACCCCCCCCCCACCCCGTCCCGATTTTTCACACTTGCTGTCTGGTCATCCTACCACGAGGAAGTTATACTGGGGTAGCATTGGCCCAGTGATGGGGCACTAGTTATGGACTTGGGAGACCTAGGTTCAAGGCCCAACACTGTCAGACTTTCTGCGTGACCTTGGGCACGTCATCAAGGGCCTGTCTACCGTTCAAGGAGACATACCCATGCTTGCTCTCATCCAGCTAGCAGGCTAAAACAGAGTGTAGCTGCAGTAGCAGCAGTGGCAGGAGCTGGCCATCTCAAGTACGTACCCACCTGAGACACATGCCCCTCCTGCAGCTCGCACCACTTAGCCAGTGGTTGCACGTCTCCTTGAGCTGGCCTTTACACCTTCCAGCTCCAGCACAGACAAAGCCTCTCTGTGCCACAGGGTAACAGCACTGCCCTCCCTCACAGGAGGATCCATTGACAGAGTGTGCGGCATTCAGATCTGTGGCGGTGGTGGGGGTCAGGGTGGGGGATGGAAGAACCACAGACAGATGTCGTAGATACAAATAATAGCTGCCAGGCATTTAAATGCCACAAGATACTGTATCCAAGGCCTGGGACAGGACCCTAGGAAGACATCATCCACCCCCGACACCTCTCCCCCCCCCCATTTTGCACAAGGAAAAGGCAGAACTTGCTGTGGGTTCCAGACAGCAGTTTTTGCTGTATCCAGCTGTTTCTGCCCCTTTCCATGGGGCCTTAGCACTGGTTATTGCTGCTGTCCAGCCCAATTTTTTTAATGCCACATTTTGGATGCTCTGAAAATGTTACAGCACAACTGACACAGAAGCAGCACTGGCCCAATGGGTCTTTCTTAGGGAGGCATCGTGGCCTAGCAAGCTTTGCTTCTGAATAAAGGAACAAAAACAGCCCTATCTTGGAAAAACAAACAGCCATGGGACATGGTCCATTTGCACCACCTTGTGGCAGGATTTGTCTCTGCAAGCTGTTTTTTCAGCTCCATTCTGCAGAGAAAAGAACAGGAGTACTTGTGGCACCTTGGAGACTAACAAATTTATTAGAGCATAAGCTTTCGTGGACTACAGCCCACTTCTTCGGATGCATATAGAATGGAACATATATTGAGGAGATATATATATATATACACACACACACATACAGAGAGCATGAACAGGTGGGAGTTGTCTTACCAACTCTGAGAGGCCAATTAAGTAAGAGAAAAAAACTTTTGAAGTGATAATCAAGCTAGCCCAGTACAGACAGTTTGATAAGAAGTGTGAGAATACTTACAAGGGGAGATAGATTCAATGTTTGTAATGGCTCAGCCATTCCCTATTCAATCCTGAGTTGATTGTATCTAGTTTGCATATCAATTCCAGCTCAGCAGTCTCTCGTTGGAGTCTGTTTTTGAAGTTTTTCTGTTGTAAAATAGCCACCCGCAGATCTGTCATTGAATGACCAGACAGGTTAAAGTGTTCTCCCACTGGTTTTTGAGTATTATGATTCTTCTTCGAGTGCTTGCTCATATCCATTCCATTAGGTGTGTGCGCGCCGCGTGCACGATCGTCGGAAGATTTTCTACCCTAGCAACACCGGCGGGTCGGCTGTGGAGCCCCCTAGAGTGGCGCCTTCATGGCGCTGAATATATACCCCAGCCGACCCGGCGCCCCCTCAGTTCCTTCTTACCGCCCCTGACGGTCGTTGGAACTGTGGAGCGCGGCATAGCTGTTCTCCACTCTCCCTAGCTTCGTTCGTTAGCAGTTATAGTTACAGTTCTAGTGTTAAATAGTTAAATAGTTAAAATAGTTTGTAAAAGTTGTTTAGTTGTTATACTAGTTCAGGGGATTAAGGGGGTCGTCTCCCCCTTTCTCCCCCGGCCGCGGGTCCGGGCTCATGCCCAAAGCTCCCGGCTTCAAGCAGTGCGCCTCCTGCGCTAAACATATGCCCACGAGCGACCCGCACGACTCCTGTCTGAAGTGCCTGGGAGAGTCCCATCAAACAGATAAGTGCAAGATCTGTAAGGCCTTCAGACCAAGGACCAAGAAGGAGCGGGACTTTCGGCTCCGGCAACTTCTGATGGAGGCGGCACTTAGTCCTGACGCTCCATCTACAAGTCAGGCCCCGGCACCTAGCGCCTCGGTGCGCAGTGCCCCGGCGGCACCGGCCACGACGACCACGCGAGTGGCGTCGGACAAGCCTCCCCGGCACCGGACCTTGTCGGCACCGCAAGCACAGCAAGTGCCTAGGCGCCGTTCATTATCCCCAGGGCATAAAAAAGCCCATAAGACGGGGGCCTCCGTGCCGAAGACGCCGGCTCCCCCAGTGCCGGGGGTAGAGCCGCGTCCGCCGGTGGAGCACCGGAAACAGGTGCCTCCAGCACCGTCGACTCCGGCGCCGAAGCCGTTGAGTCCGGTGCAGATAGCGTCTCCACCGAGACCGGCGGTTATACAGTGCCTCCCGTCGACTCCAGAGACCTTCGAGGCGGCAAGAGACTTAATAGCTCTCACAGAGCCGGCACCGCCCCAACCACCGGCACCGAAGGCACCGTTGACTCGCCCGGTACAGTCGAGGGGGAAACCTGCCTTGATGCGCCCTCCATCGCAAGGGCTGGAACCTCGGCACCGATCCAGGTCCCGAAGCAGGTCCCCACGCCGCTCGCAGTCCCGGCACCGAATATCGCCTCGGCACCGGTCGTACTCGCGGCCAAGATCTTCTTCGCGGCACCGCTCTACGTCTCGACACCGCTATGATCGTCGGCACCGATCAACGTCGAGACGTAGTTCTCGGCACCGCTACGGTCGACGCTCGACGTCGAGAGGCCGCTCCCGGCACCGGGCATACTCCAGGTCCTCGTCGAGGTCCAGATCTGACTCCCGGCACCGACGAGGTCATCGGCACCGGTCACGGTCCCGGCACCGATCGCCGGCACCGCGTAGAGATAGATCATCTCCGGACCGGCACCGTGCGGCACCGCAGCCCACGGGAATCGTCTCGACGCTCTCGGCACCGCCGTGGCCATCGAGATCGGTGTCCCACTCCTCGGAGGACCTCTCGAGATCGGCATATCCCCCTCAAGGGCAAGCCGAGGAACAGGACTTGGGCCATTGGCGGGAGATGACAGAGGACCATTCTCATGGCCCATCTCACTGGTCGTTCTGGACCCCGTGGGCGTACCATCAGGAGCAAGGGGCTCCAATACCCTCGACCTCTCGCTCGAGTCACTCTGTCAGAAGGGCCCCGGAGTCCACCATCTCTCGGCCTCCACCAGGGGACATGGAGGCTTCCGTGTCCGCACCGCCTGACGCCCTGGACCCAGGCGCAGGTGATGCTCCGGCACAGGAACAGGGAGACCAGGACCAGCCCTTGGATCCTGTTCCACCGGAGGCATCTTCCTCTTCTTCGCCGGACGAGGCAGTGGCGGGCACATCGTGCACGGGCCCACCTCCAATAGATCTTCGGGCTCACCAGGATCTTCTGCGCAGGATGGCCCGTAATATGGACCTGCAGGCGGAGGAGGTAGTGGAGGTGCACGACCCGATAGTGAATATCCTCGGAGCGGATGCCCCATCGAGGGTAGCGTTACCCATGATCCGCACGATACAAACTAATGCGGATACGATATGGCAAACTCCTGCCTCTATCCCACCCACAGCGAGAGGGGTGGAAAGGAAATACTTTGTCCCGTCTAAGGACTACGGGTACTTGTATACCCACCCCCAACCGTGTTCACTGGTGGTGGCATCAGTGAACGCACGAGAGCGGCACGGCCAGCAGGCTGCAGCGCCTAAATCAAAAGAGGCTAAGCGGCTCGATTTGTTTGGCCGTAAGGTTTACTCAGCCGGAGGGCTGCAACTTAGAGCGGCGAACCAACAGGCGCTACTGAGCCGCTACAATTTTAACTCCTGGAACTCTATGGGGAAGTTTAAGGAGTTGATTCCCCAAGAGTCCAGGGAAGAGTTTGGAGCCATGGTAGAGGAAGGTAAGAAGGTGGCTCGAACCTCCTTGCAGGCCTCCTTGGACATAGCAGACTCGGCTGCGCGGACCCTGGCTTCGGGTATCGCTATGCGGAGGATCTCCTGGCTTCAGGTTTCGGGTTTGCCTCCGGAGCTGCAGCAAACCCTACAGGATCTGCCCTTTGAGGGACATGGATTGTTCTCGGACAAGACGGACTCTCGCCTGCAGAGCCTCAAGGACTCGAGAACAATCATGCGCTCCCTCGGGATGCATGTTGTGGGCCCTCAGCGCAGGCCATTTAGGCCGCAGCCTCAGCGCTTCTACCCCCCCCCGCCTCGCCAGAGACAAGACTCGGCCCGGAGGCGAGGGCGAGGTGGTAGGAGAAGGTGGACCGGCCCTCAACCCGGCCAGAACCAAGGGCCACCTAGACCACCTTCAGGCCCCAGGCAGAACTTTTGAAGGTGCGGTCGAGGACGGCGCCCCAGTCATCCACCAGGATCCAGCCCCCTACTTTCGGGATCGCCTCTCCCACTTCCACCGTGCCTGGTCCCTTATAACTTCGGACCGTTGGGTCCTCTGCACGGTGGAGAGGGGATACGCTATCCAGTTTTCTTCTATCCCCCCCTCCCACCCCCCTTCCCCGTCCCTCTTCAGGGACCCTTCTCACGAGCAACTTCTTATACAGGAGGTTTCTACGCTCCTGGCCTTGGGGGCCATAGAGGAGGTTCCGATAGAGTTAAGGGGCAGGGGATTTTATTCCCGTTACTTCCTGATCCCCAAGTCCAAAGGAGGTCTGCGGCCCATCTTGGACTTGCGCGGACTCAACAAATTCGTAGTAAAGTTGAAGTTCCGCATGGTCTCTTTGGGGGCCATTATCCCTTCCCTCGATCCTGGAGACTGGTTCGCCGCCCTCGACATGAAAGACGCATACTTTCACATCACAATTTACCCACCTCACAGACGCTTCCTGCGATTCGTGGTAAACACGGTGCACTACCAGTTTGCAGTCCTTCCCTTCGGCCTATCCTCGGCCCCAAGAGTGTTCACGAAATGTATGGCTGTCGTGGCAGCGTACCTTCGTCGACAAGGGATACAGGTGTTCCCGTACCTAGACGACTGGCTGGTACGCGGTCGCACCAAGGAGCAAGTTCAAGCTCACGTCCACACAATAGTGCACACATTCAACGAGTTGGGCATCCTACTCAACAAGGACAAATCCACTCTAGAACCTACCCAGAGAATAGAATTCATTGGAGCAGTTCTCGACTCCAAACGTGCACAAGCCATCCTGCCAGACAACCGCTTTGGCACCATCACGAACCTCATTCAAGGGCTACAGGCCTTCTCAACTACCACGGTGAGGTCGTGCCTTACCCTGCTGGGTCACATGGCTTCCTGCACGTACGTAACCAGGCATGCCAGACTTCGGCTTCGCCCACTCCAGACCTGGGTGTCATCAATATACCGTCCACATCGGGACAGCCTGAACATGGTGGTCACGGTCCCGAACTCGGTCCTGGCCTCCCTCACCTGGTGGCTAGATCACAATGTGGTCTGCGAGGGGATGCCATTTCACGCCCCACAACCCTCTCTGCACCTGGTCACAGACGCTTCATCTCTGGGTTGGGGCGCCCATCTCAACGAACACCATACCCAGGGCCTGTGGACTGCACCCCAGCTAGCCCTGCATATCAATGTTCGGGAATTGATGGCGGTGCGCCTGGCGTGCCAGGCATTCCTCAATCTCCTACGTGGCCGCTGTGTGTTGGTTCTCATCGACAACACCACGGCCATGTTTTACATCAACAAGCAAGGAGGAGCACGTTCGTCAATTCTATGCCAAGAGGCCATTCGCCTGTGGGACTTCTGCATCGCCCACTCAATCCATCTCACGGCATCGTTCCTCCCTGGAGTCCAGAACACTCTAGCGGACCGACTCAGCAGGTCCTTCCAGACGCACGAGTGGTCTATCCGTCCGGACATCATACATTCCGTCTTCCAGAAGTGGGGGTTTCCCCAGATAGACCTGTTTGCATCCCGAGACAACAGGAAGTGCCACATGTTCTGCTCCCTACAAGGTCGAGCTCCGGGCTCCCTCTCGGATGCGTTTCTCCTTCCCTGGAAAGACCACCTGTTTTATGCCTTCCCTCCGTTTCCTCTGGTCCACAAGGTACTGCTCAAATTGCGCAGAGACCAGGCACAGGTAATTCTGATTGCTCCAGCGTGGCCGAGACAACATTGGTACACCACACTGTTGGAGCTCTCGGTTCAGACACCGATCCCGCTTCCATTATGTCCGGATCTCATATCTCAGGACCACGGTCGGCTGCGTCACCCCGACCTGCAATCACTCCACCTCACGGCGTGGCTGCTCCATGGTTCACCCAGGCAGAGCGGCAATGCTCGCACTCTGTCCAACAGATCCTGCTGAGCAGTAGGAAGCCCTCAACACGGACCACGTACCTGGCCAAGTGGAAACGGTTCTCCTGTTGGTGCGAACAACGAGCCACGTCCCCGTTGCAGGCACCCATTCCTCTCATATTGGAATATCTCCTCTCCCTAAAACAACAAGGGTTGGCGATATCTTCAATTAGAGTTCACCTGGCCGCTATATCGGCCTTTCACCCAGGGGAACTCGCGTCCTCGGTATTCTCTAACCCGATGGTTGTTAGATTCCTCAAGGGCTTAGACCGGACGTACCCACAACAGCGTCATCCCGTCCCGACGTGGGATCTCAATCTGGTTCTCTCCAAACTCACAGGTCCTCCGTTCGAGCCACTGGCCACCTGTTCACTTCTGTACCTATCCTGGAAGACAGCCTTCCTCGTAGCCATCACCTCAGCAAGGCGCGTTTCTGAACTCAGGGCGCTTACATCTGAGCCCCCTTACACAGTTTTTCATAAGGATAAAGTGCAGCTTCGTCCACATCCTGCCTTTCTCCCTAAGGTGGTTTCTACATTTCATATCAACCAGGACATATTTCTCCCGGTCTTTTATCCCAAACCACATGCCACTCGCCAGGATCAACGTTTGCATTCCCTGGACGTACGAAGGGCCCTGGCCTTCTATGTTGACCGCACAAAGCACTTTAGAAAGACGACGCAACTCTTCGTTGCAGTGGCTGACCGAATGAAAGGCTCACCGGTCTCCTCGCAACGCTTATCCTCCTGGATTACGTCTTGCATCCGGACTTGCTATGACCTGGCAGGTGTCTCAGCACCGCACCTCACCGCCCACTCCACGAGGGCCCAAGCCTCCTCGACTGCTTTCCTGGCGCAAGTTCCGATCCAGGACATTTGTAGAGCGGCAGTTTGGTCATCAGTCCACACGTTTACAGCCCACTATGCACTAGTGCAACAGTCCAGGGACGATGCTGCTTTCGGATCAGCGGTTTTGCACACAGCAATGTCTCACTCCGACCCCACCACCTAAGTTGGGCTTGGGAGTCACCTAATGGAATGGATATGAGCAAGCACTCGAAGAAGAAAAGACGGTTACTCACCGTTGTAACTGTTGTTCTTCGAGATGTGTTGCTCATATCCATTCCAAACCCGCCCCCCGTCCCCACTGTCGGAGTAGCCGGCAAGAAGGAACTGAGGGGGCGCCGGGTCGGCTGGGGTATATATTCAGCGCCATGAAGGCGCCACTCTAGGGGGCTCCACAGCCGACCCGCCGGTGTTGCTAGGGTAGAAAATCTTCCGACGATCGTGCACGCGGCGCGCACACACCTAATGGAATGGATATGAGCAACACATCTCGAAGAACAACAGTTACAACGGTGAGTAACCGTCTTTTCCTGATGTCAGATTTGTGTCCATTAATTCTTTTGCGTAGAGACTGTCCCGTTTGGCCAATGTACATGGCAGAGGGGCATTGCTGGCACACGATGGCATATATCACATTGGTAGATGTGCAGGTGAACGAGCCCCTGATGGTATGGCTGATGTGATTAGGTCCTATGATGATGTCACTTGAATAGATATGTGGACAGAGTTGGCATCGGGCTTTGTTACAAGGATAGGTTCCTGGGTCAGTGTTTTTGTTCAGTGATGTGTGGTTGCTGGTGAGTATTTGCTTTAGGTTGGGGGGTTGTCTGTAAGCAAGGTCAGGTCTGTCTCCCAAGATCTGTGAGAGTAAAGGATCATCTTTGAGGATAGGTTGTAGATCTCTGATGATGCGCCGGAGAGGTTTTAATTGGGGGCTGAAGGTGACAGCTAGTGGTGTTCTGTTATTTTCTTTGTTGGGCCTGTCTTGTAGGAAGTGACTTCTGGGTACTCGTCTGGCTCTGTCAATCTGTTTTTTCACTTCAGCAGGTGGGTATTGTAGTTTTAAGAATGCTTGATAGAGATCTTGTAGATGCTTGTCTCTGTCTGAGGGAGTGGAGCAAATGCGGTTATATCTTAGAGCTTGGCTGTAGACATTGGATCGTGTGGTGTGTCCTGGATGGAAACTGGAGGCATGTAGGTAAGTGTAGCAGTCAGTAGGTTTCCGGTATAGGGTGGTATTTATGTGACCATCGCTTATTAGCACAGTAGTGTCCAGGAAATGGACCGCAGAGAAGTTTCACAAGCAGAGAACTGGGCTGCTCTACTAAAAGCCCAATAGACCCTTTCTGCCTCACGCCTCTGAGCTTAGATTTTCAACACAGCGAAGATTTTTTCATCGAGGTCAAGGCCAGAAAAGTATTAGATTATCCAACCTGACCTCCTGTATAACACAGACCTGAGAATTTCACCCCATTACTGGTGCGTTGAGCCCAATAACTTGTATTTGACTAGAATAACTTCCGGAAAGGCTTCCAAGTCTTGAAATGAGCTGGAGAATCCCCCCACTTCCTTTGGCTGTTCATTACAATGGTCAGTCATACGCACTGTTACATGTATGCCTTATTTCTCACTTGTGTTTGTCTGGCTTTGGCTTCCAGCAAGAGATTTTAGTTGCAGACAAGATTTTCAATATCTGTATCAACTGGGCACCTGAATTGAGGCACTAAAAAATGGGTCACTGACCCACTAAAAACCAGCCCCTTTTAAAGGGTGTCAGTTGGAGTCCCCAAATCATTAGTCTTTTTTTTTTTTTTTTTTTAAGTTTTGGCCTGAGTTACTAATAATTATCTAGTATCTGGGTGTGGCATAGTGGGCTCACCTCATCTAGCGCCCCCTGCTGACAGCTGATCTGGCCCTACCATGGTCTGTCTCTTTCACATGGCTCAGCTGTCTGGCCAGCTGGGGTTTAGTCCCAACCCTTCCAGAGTAATAGCTTCCTAGCACTCGGCCAGCCTTCCTAGTCCTCCTCCCAGTGGCTCGGCCTTGTTTGCAGCCCTCGAGCCTGGGCCCAGTGGTCTGTGCACCTTTTTCTCAGGGCTTCCAATTATCCATATCCCTGTTTCAGGGCCCTCACACCACCTTATCAGTGTAGAGGGCCCACCAAACACTAGGTTCCAGTCCAGTGCCAGGGACCTAGGACAGGGAAGCAGGGGATGGATCCCGCTATTATGGAGAACTTTCCTGGCTTATACACTACCCTGGTGGAATTAGCTAGCAAAAGGATCTGAGTCCTCGCTCCTGCTCCCCCAGTGGCCTGCCTGACCTCGAGCCCCTGATGGGTGGGCTCCCCTTCCACACTCCTGTGTGGCAGACTCCTCATAACCCCGACAAGGCTGGGCCCAGGATTCCTGGGGACTTGACCCCCAACCTTGTTGTGGTCACTTAGGGCAGGGTCTAGGGTGTCCCCACTCCAGGGTGATCTCTCTGCACTGGACACTTCCCTGACTCAGTGGCGTAGCCAGCTTCTAGGAGGAGGGGGAGCAAACATAAAAAAGGCACCCCCCCGGGCTCCTCCTCTGGTCACGCCCCCTTGGCTCCTCCTCCGGCCACACTGCCCCTCCCCCCCATGGCTCCTCCAGCCCTGCCATGCCACTCCCATGATCCCCCCCCTTGCTCCTCCGGCTGCGGCTGCCGGTTGCCATGCTGCGCCCCCCTGCTCCTTGGCCGCGCCCACCACCCCCCATGGCTGCTGGCCACAGCTGCAGGCCACCAGCCTGCGCCCCCCCCTCGCTCCTCCGGCCGCGGTTGCCGGCTGCATGCTGCGCCCCCCTCTCGCTCCTCCGACCGCGCCCGCCGCCCCCCCATGGCTGCCGGCTGCGCCGCCAGCCTGCACCCCCCCTCACTCCTCTGCCGGTTTTGGAAAGGCGCCGCTTATGAAACATGTGCTGAGGGGAAGCGGCTGCTTCCCCTGCACCCCGCTAGCTATGCTACTGCCCTGACCCACTGATCATTACATACAGTTCAAAGCAAATACAATTTAGTAAACAGCAACCAATTAAAAAAAATAAATGGGAAAGGTGAAAGGAAAACCCCTCCCCCCCCCCGTGGCACAGGGACACCACAACCAGGCGTCTCTGGAACATTCACAATCTGTCCCTCACCTGTCCCAGGCCCCTGCCCAGGCCCTGGCTGTGTGCGGGGTGCAGCGGGTTGGACACTTGCTCTGGTGGCATCCTCAGGCGCCAGGTGGCAGGGCCCTTCTTCCCCCTGTCAAACCCCCCTCCTAGTCCAGCCTGCAAGACCTCCTGGTTGGGAGCATCTCCCTGCGCTGGGCCCGCTGCCCAGAGTCCCCCTTGCTCTCCCCAGCTGCTCACCATATTTGTGTCCAGACTGCTCCCACCCCAGCTCTACTGCTGCTCTGCCTCCAGTGCAGCTCCCTGGGCTGCTCCTCTGGCCCCTGGTTCTGGCTCTTGCTGCTCCGGCTCTGCTCCCAGCATGGATCTGCTCCCTGGGCTGCTCCAGCTCTGGCTGCTGCTCTCTCCTTAGCTTGGCCCCTCTGGCCAGGCAGATCCAGCTCACAGGGAGTACGGGGACCCCATGCTCCTGTCTCCCTCATTAGCCTGCCCGTCAGTCAGGCTGACCTGGAGTGTTGGTCTCAAGGTCTTAATTTCCCATCAGCCCTTCCCCTTTCTTTTAGTATTGGGAGAGAGCCAGCCAAAAAGCCCACTAAGTTTCAGTAAGGGCCCAACAGTCCTCTTACGCAGGCAGTCCAGGGTCACCCCATTAGACCTCTTGCTGCCACCTCCCTGGTCTTCTTCCTTCCAAGCCTTTCTCCTCACCCTCCAAGATCCTTCCAGTTCCCTACAGATCTCTTCACTCCCTACTGCAGACAGTGACTGTTGTTTCTCCCTCCAGGCCCCTTCTGCTCTACAATTCCTGTTTAAACCATCACCTATCCCCTCCCCATTAATTAGGAATGACCCACCCTCCAGGACAGGTGCAACTAGGTGGGCTAAATGAGCTTTCCAACTCCTGCTAACCCTTTGTTCACCTTCATCCATGGTATTGCAGTGACATGCCAAGGACTGAACATTTCTATGTATAAGAACATTCAGAATTAGAACATTAATTTTATATATATATATGTGTGTGTGTGTGTGTGTATAGGAATTTTGGAAGGGACATAAACCTTCATTCTTCAGGGCATAAACCAGCCACTACCTAAATAGTGGGGAAGTTATCCTGTAAATACATACCACCTGGATTCTTGCACTTTCCCATGACCCAGCTGGCACTGCCCCCCCTCCCCTTAGCATGTGGGTACTGAAATAAATGCACCAGTGCTTTGATGCAGTCTAGCAACTACCATCTTCCCACATTCCTCCTCCTCACTGAAACATCTCTACCTTCGGACTCTGAATTGCTCAGGAGTTAACAACCACCTCTTGACTCCAAAGGAGACAAGTTGATCTGGAGTGACTAAGACTATGGAGTGTTAGAATATAGATATGTAGGCCTGCCTGTAAAGGCCTATACTTTAAGAACTTAGGTGTATTTTTATCACTTAGCTAGTTATAGAGGTATAAAACAAAGAATCAAAATCACAGTCCGCCTGTGTACAGGCCTTCTCTCACTAGGATAATCTGTGGCCTGGTTCTCAGGCTAAGGCCTGTGGCTATGCAGCAGGGGCAGCCATAAACTGGGAAGCGAACGATCACAGCCTCACATCCCAAACCAGTCACATTGAAATAAGGTGCTATTGGGCTGTTATGATCCTGTCCTGATACTGCCCATCACCACCAGATAAACAAACAGATCTTAAGATGGTTAAAGAAAAAACTTAGATTGACAGCATCCTGTCTGGCAAGAAATCACGTATCGATGGTTGTGAAACCCTCATTTCTGTATTGTTTTATCTTTAAGTCCCCCACTTTTCTATTGTTAATCTGTCTGGTTCTCTAATTGTTTCTGTCTGCTGTATAATTAATTTTGCTAGTTGTAAGTTAATTAGGGTAGTGGGATATAGTTGGTTAGAGAATTATATTACAATATGTTAGGACTGGTTAGATAAATTTCAGTAAAATGATTGGTTAAGGTATAGCTGAGAATATTACTATATAAACGGGGGTCAAACAGGAAGTAGGTAGGGAAATTGGAATCATACTTGCTGTAAGTTAACCCCAATAAACATCGCATTGTCTGCACTTTGGACTTCTGGTCTTTTGCTGCTTGCTGTCTGTGTGACAAGAACCAGGGAAGTGGGAGAGTGGAGAGAAAGCCCTCTAACAGGTAGGATACTAAGGCCTGGTCTACACGGGATAGGAGGATCGATCCAAGTTACACAACTTCAGCTCTGTGAATAACATTGCTGAAATCGACGTACTTAGACCTACTCACCGTGGTGTCTTCACTTTGGTGAGTCGACTGCTGCTGCTTCCCCACGTCGAAATGGGGTAACTTTGAAAACAAGCTCTCTCCTCCCTTCCTCAATCACATGCTGTAATGAACATTGCCCATCTTAACACCTGGCTTCTTAGATAATACCTTTTATAAGCAGATCTCAAATTAGCACCTTATTTGTTGAAAACAACCTCTTTATTATAAGAGTGATCTGTAGCATACAAAAGAAAAATATTAGTATGTACACAATTTTTTTTTGTAAAAATGAAATCCACACAGAAATCAGTAAAAAGAGAAGGCCATTTTGTGTTGCATATCATAGATAGGTATGACATATTTCCAGTTCAGGGGAATTCAAACACACACACACACACACACACGAATTAACACTTCCAGATACAAGATACAATGAGCTCAAAACAGAATGATACAGTTCAGACAGATGTGTATAATGATTATTGGCTTGATTCTCCATTACAAACTCGGATCTCTGAGGGCAGAATTCAGCCTGGAAAGGACAACTCCTCCAGGTAACATTAGAATGATTTGCTTACTGGCTACCAGAGAGAATACATTTCAGTCAATTTCCTTCCATGGCACTGCGTTTAAAGACACATTTACAAAGTGCTGGGCATATACTGATCTTAGACCCAGCTGTACTGATTGTGGTTTAAGACACATGTTGGCAATTTTATCTCGAAAGGCATCATGGCACCAGAAAAACATGACGTAATCTTGCCAAGAATGAAAAATATGTATCTCACTCCACAGACTTCTAGAATTAAACATAGAAGAAGGCTGGAATGAAAGGAACACTTATGCACAGAACCCAAAATTCACTCTATACAAAACAAAGGGGAAGGTTTACAGAGCCTGGCGTGAATAGACATTTTTTGGAATTTTTAAATAAAACAAGTCAGTGACAAAGTTATTTGGATTTAAATGGCATTCAGAGACTCAAATACAGTACAACTGCATCAGAAGGAGAAAGTGAACTGATGCCCAAAAGGGAAACCGACCAGTTTAACTTTAATGGTAAATGCAAAAGTGAGACACAGGATCAATTGTGAAAAACATAGTGGCTCTTCCAAATTCTCCATGTGGCAACTAGTTAGTGTTGTAGGTTTTTTAAAACCTATGTTAATAATATGGAGTTTTATGTTGATAATGGGCCAGAACATCAGCTGGTCTAAATCAACACAGTGATTCCAGGTGCTGTAAACAGCACAGCTTCAGTGAAGATCTGGACAAGTGCGTCAGAGTACAAAGCTGTCTTCTTGCAGCTGTTGTGAAATATACCGGGGGAAGGGGAGGAGGAAGACACACCAGATGATCATCTGTAAAGTACTAGAGGTCATTATTTGCATCTGTGAACCAAAACAGTAGCCCTTTGCCTTCCAAAAATGAGAGGAAGTGGGTCCAGAGGTTGCCCAAGTGTAGTTAAAAAACACCCCCTCCTGCGTTTTTAGCCAAACCTCAAACCAACAGCAGTGTTTACATTATTTAAAAAAAAAAAAAAAAATCTTGCAAACCCAAAACATTGCAGCCATTGTGCTAGAGTATGAAAACCTCAGTGTGAAACTGACTTATAACTAACTGCCCTTAAGAGAGAAAAATATAAAACGGGTTAAAAAAAAAACAAAACAAAAAAACAAAAAACCCCAAAAACATTTTGCCCAATTTTAATCATTAAGGGGGGAATTTTGACGCATGGCCTGGTGTTTAGGAGCACAAGTATCAGGCAATTCTGAGTGATTTGTGCTCCAAAATCACCCAGGGGCTTTTAAAAAGTCTTCCTATTGTTTGCAACAAGAACTGTGGGATCATTTTCAGAAGGATGTGACATATGACCTAGTAAAAGGAGGAATCCAGTTATGCAAGCACTAGCAGTTGCAAATGGCTAAGAGGCAAACTATTTTCTCCCGTGGCCCCTCCCAACCTGCTAACCACAAGCTGAACGGGAAGTGCAGAATGAAGGCCAAGCTCAGCGTTTTTAAACAGCCCCCATGGCAGTCCCCAAAGCTGATCACAAAACAGGCACTGGCCAAAGCGCCAACTCAGCTGGAATCCAATCGCAGAGGGGGACTGGAACCCTGAATACTTTGGGCCTGGTTCCATCAGCCTCATGTAGCAATTTTACCCGAGTGCATGCAAGGACCCAGCAGTGTTTCACACCCACTTGGCACTGCAGTGAACCTCGTATCAGATGCAGAACGTAGGCATTTTGTCTGCTTTGAAGGCTTTTGCGGCATTAAAGAGACAAGATGCTTCAAGGTGCCTTCTACTGACATAACAGCTCAGAGTATTCAGGGTTCAGACACTGGGTGTCTCAGGTTTAACATGAATGATCCTCAGCCAAGAGTTTTCAACAGTGAATAAGGATTTTGGGTGCTTCAACTTTTGGCTACCCTTAAAAGGGGCCTGATTTGCAGGAATTGCTGAGCACCTGCCCTTTGAAAATCCAGTCCCATTGGAGGAGTCTCAGGTTGGACTTCCCCCAAACTCACTACTGAAATCCAGAGCCCTCGTGTTTAGCTGACCTGTGGCTCATTCACAGCTGCAGCAGTTCCTCCACGTCTCCTTCTGCACACCCAGCTCCGTCCTGCATCCACTTCCCAGACCTCAGACACTGCAGGAGAAAAACTATCCCCCCTGTGCTCCACTCCAAATCTGCAAGAATTCATGTCTGTCTCACAAAGCCTTGTGCTTCAGTCCCATAGCACAAGACAGAGCCCAGCCTTTGCATATGGGTATCAGAGTTCTGCCCAGAGAACGTGGCTATCACCTCTAACCAGCATGCTTTTCTTTTACCCCTATGAAATTGGTACACTTTCTGTGGTGTACCACTTCAATGCTCACATTAACATGTTGACTCTGCAGTACAGTGAGAAATTGCTAGGTACCCCAGGGAAAGTTCTAAGCCCCACCCCCAGTTTGAAACAGGATCATGCCCTGTATTTTTTTGCACCATTTTTTATTTTTATTCAAATCACTAGCAACCCCCACCTCCGCTCCATTCAGCACTTGGAACGAGATTCACCGCTGTCCTGCACCTTTGTGCTCTGGCGCCTGTTAGTGCAAAGTGAGCGCAAGATGCTAACTGGGTCAGAACAACACTGGGGAAAAACAGAGCTGATCACAAACATGGCTTGGAAGCAGAAGGGGCAGTGCCATCATACTGGGAGAACGGCTGGAGCCAGAGCACTGGCTGGCAGAGCTAGAAATCAGACCAGGACCCAGATGAACCTAAGGCTGGAGCGAAATCATTTATGAAGTCCCCATAGCAGACCACCTTTCCCACAGAGATGAGAAGGACAGAGCCCAACACTTGGATCCAAGCCCTAGCTGGAGAACCCCTAGAGTCATTGACTGACCTCACACTAAGGCAATGGCACACGCTCCAGAAATACACTAATCATGGGACTGCACATGCTATAAAGCCAGAGGGAAGTTAGACAAGTTGTTAGTTGGGCCCAGCTAACCCACTGGTGCGTCCATCGTGCCGTATCGAAAAGCCTGCTGCATCAACGCCTCCGTCAGCACCAGTCCAGCCCTCCCAACATGCAGGCAGTCCCTGACAAGAGCCAAAGCTTTGCATGCCATTTGGGTGCAAATGCAGCCAGCCCTGGCAAAGCAGCTGGCCTGCTTCTAAGTGCTGCAGCTTTTCCAGCCAACCCTAAAAATAATTGGAGCCTAATTTTTTCCCTTCCCCAAACTGGATCTCCCCCCAACCTTACACTTTTGCTGTCAAACAGGTTCTGAAACCAGCCAAGCCACTTGGTAACACACAGAAAAACTCCATCTTTCTACCTTACGATCTGTGAACAAACTCTGCCCCAGAGGAAAGTCTGCCTACGCCTCCCACTCCTGCTGCCACTGGATCAGCAACATCAGCGCTTAGCGACACTGCAATGCCAGGAGGGCCCAAAGGAACTGAGGACAAGACCACCTGGAAATTCCCAAGGGAAACCTGAGATGAACACTTCAACCCCTTAGGCACTGACAATCCCCCCCTCCAAAAGCAGTCTGATTGCTGATCAGTTTGGATGCTGGATTGGCATCGACAAGTGCTCAAAGCCAACAGATGGGGACTAGTGTTTTTCCCAAAGGAGTGCAGGGGAATCAATGGGAGTTGCTGCCTGAAACCCTTTGGAAATCTAAGACACTGAGCTCAAAATGCCAGCCTCACCCCGACCGCACCATGGGCTCAGCTGCCAACCCCCGGGGGAAGAAGGCAAAGCTTTTTTGGCACAAGTGCAGCTAACACAGGATAAGCAGTTTAGATCTGTAGCTCATGGCCGTTTACCCTCTCTAGGCAACGCAGGGGAATGAACTGCCACCCAGGCTCAGTCCACGAGCAGGAACATCTGATTCCCTGGTGCGATGTGCTGAGCAGGCAACAAGCGAACTGTTGTGGTACAATCCCTGGAAAACCCTCGCTGCCGTAGGAGCGAGATTTCCAAGGTGACGTGCATGATGGAGACTGGGGAGCCCAGCAGCATGTGCTGTGCTTGTGCAGCTGAGGTGTGTAGCTGGCAGGTCTGTGTAGCTTAAGATTCTCAATACCCCTGGGTGATGTCCCTCCTCCCCCAGATTGCCCACGCACACAAAGCCACTGCCAGCCACCAAGGGGTTGTCTAGATGGGGAAATTGACTTATTCCACTTTCATACTCTCAGCTTGCTTCCCACTCTCCAAGCAGCACTGCAGTAAGCAAGGCTAGGGTTTCCAATCAGCACCCAATTCCCAGTGAAATTCAACAGGAGTTCAGAGACTAAATCCCCTCTGTCCCTTTAAATATCCCACCCTAAAAGTTTTTTTCCCATAATAAAAGGAGGTCTCTACCTACCTTAGATTGCACAGTGCAGATTTAAAAAGGGGGAGGGAGGTTAACAAGCAACACAGTCATTTAATAAGCACCCACTAGAGCTCTTCCCCATTAGGGAAATAAAGCACCTACAGGAAAGTATGCAGTGCTGGGGTTTTAAGGCTAAGATTTTCAAAAATGAAGCAAGAGATTTAGATGCACAGCTCTTGTTAAAGTTAACAGGGCTGGTGTATCTAAACCCCTTTGGCTCAAGTCCAAACCACAGACACAGGCTGAGTTGTTCAAAACAGCCTCTCTGAACTGAATGGAAAGGCAAAGCTGTTTGGAACCCGGCATATGTCACCACACCCAACTTGAAATAGACCAACCAGCAGCCTCAGAAAGGCAAGGAGCCTGTTCCTTCCAACAGCTGTACATCCAGTGAGGAAACCTGCTGCAGTCAATTACTGAGCCTTTGTGTTAATACCCCAGTGTGTCTCCTTCACAGCTGAACAAGGCTTCATGTGGGGGAGTCACCCATTTCCTGCACCAGCAACTCACTTGTCCAGCCATCGAGAAAAATATCCCATCAACAGAAAGGGCGATACATACAAACTCCTCCAAAAAGCAGGCTAAGTTCCTGGGGCAGGAAGTAGATGCAGAAGCCAAGAAGGGATTTTTAGGGCCGGTGAGATGTCCTGAGCTGATAGGCCCAGGAGGCCCGTTTCTCAGTGAAGCATCAGCAGCAAAGCAATCTTCCCCGCTTCACTTCACTGAACACTTCGTGATTACCTCTCCTGGACTGAATTAGCCATGGACCAGAGGCGAGGCCAGCTTTGAAATCAGACTCCCCGAGCTGAATTGCAAAAGGTCTTAAAGCTGCTACGCAATCAGTTCACCCAGAAACGCAGGCGGGGTTATGTCAGAATCACTATCCCCCTTCCCCATCCGACTCCCACACAGGTTTGAAAATGGAACGACCCACCAGGGGATATGGCCAAGACACCTCAACATTCTATCAGATGTGGAATGAACCAACGCTGCGCAGCCCTTCCCGCCCTGCGCAGGAGACCGGACAAATCCCTCCCCTCAAGGGGAGGCGACATTCAGAGACAGGAGAGTTCCCCACTCAGGACAAGCGAGGTGCTGCAGGACCCTGACGTGCTGAACTGCTGGGCAGATGCAGGCAGGTTCTGGCCCTGCACTCCGTGAAGCCTGTGCTGACGGGACACTTCACCCCGGAGGAGAGACTCAGAGCTCTGGGGCAGGAACGATGCAGAGCGCGCTCTCCATCAGGGCAGCTCTCAGAGGCCTAGGAGCGCGGAGGGGTGGGCAAGATGATCTCAGAGCAATACTGGCTCAGCGAGGTGGCATGGCTGCTCTTTCCCTCATGTACATCGGTGCCAACTGAAATCAACGGCGGCATGCCAGCACGGATACAGTAGAACCACACCGGGAGGCTTCCACCACCCAGGGGAGGGAGGGAGGGGGTGTCACTGCCCAGCTGCAGTGAACACTCAAAGCAACATAACCAGAGGAGCCCAGGCACCCGAGGGCTCAGGCTGGAATGGCTGCAGAAGAGAGAACAGACAGGACTTTCGATGCAGCAAGCTGGGATCCCACTGGTATAAATTAACACAGAATAACTTAGAGAGGCACCTAGGCATCCTAGCTCAGAGGAGAGCCCGCGTGCTGGGCACAGGGCATGCCCCAAGATGGATCGGTCCATTGCTCCCTGTGCACCGGCGAAGACGGCACTCAGCCCTGTTCCAGGCTCTCCGCTGGAGCCTGCACAGCTGAGTAGGAGGTAGGGCCATGAGAGAACTGGCGGGTGAAGAAGGAGGCCGTCCGCTTGGGTTTCACACGCTTGATCTCTTTACCTGGAGTCCAGGGAGCGGGTAAGAGGGTGGGGAGGAGAGATACAGGCACAAGTCAGCCCTAGATTCACTCACTGGACTCCACAGGGCCACAGCTTAATGGTGGGAGCTGAAAATGGCTAACAAAATGACTGCTTCCCCCGAGACACAGCTCCTGAGAGTCACAGCAGCGCTTAAGGCAGGTTTTGTGGGTTCTATCCATACTGGGGGAAGGGGCGGGGGAAGCTGGGAGCCAGGATGCCTGGGTTCTCTCACTGGCTCCGGAGGGAAGTAGGGTCTAGTGGTTAGAGCAGAGGAACGGGCGTCAGGACTCCTAGGTTCTATCCCTGGCTCTGGGAAGGAAGTTGAGTCTAGTGGATTACAGTAGTGGGGGCTGGGACCCCTGGGTTCTATCCCAGGCTCTGCCACTGACTCACCCACCAATTTGGTCCCCCTGGTAATGCTGGGGGTAATAATGGAGCTATGAGACTCCACCAGGGGTGACTCGAGCGAGAGACACAGGAGGTTCCAGAGGACTGGTAGAGGGCAGGGCAGGCCCAGTTGTGGCTACAAGCTGGGTGCAGCACCCCAGGATGAACCTCCCACCCCCTTACCATCCTCAATGTAGTCTATAGTGGCGAGGTGCTGGATCCGGCTGCAGACCACGCTGTTCTGCCGTCTCAGCTTGGGGCGCTGCTTGCTGGCCAGAGGTGGCAGTGTGGGGCTCTGGAGGGTGCTGTTCTCCAGGGCCGATGCCTCCGCTGCTGCGTTCAGCTCCAGGCAGTACTCGATAAGGCCACTCATCAGCTCTGCCTGCAGGGAGAAGGGGTTGTCGGTCAGCTGGGTCTTCCCCACTAGGGCGCAGCGGGGGCTGGTGGGCTCAGGGAGGTGGGGAATGGGACAGGAGGCCGTTCCTCTATAGGGGCTCCAAGTCTGATCGGGCCCAATGCAGGAGGAATTGGCTGGCTCAGGGAATGGGACCTGGAGACTTCCCCCTCTAACCCAGCCCCAAGAAGAGCCTGTTCCCAGGCCGGTGGCTATTTTTTGGCCTGTGAAACAAATCCAGGCTCCAGTAGGGGAAAATGGCCAGTGCTGTGACGGGAGCATTGCTCTGAGCACTGACTATACCCTCTGCTGCTCGCTGGCAGCTTCCGTGGGGCAGGCAGATGCTGGATGGGGCCCAGAGACCGAAAACACCCCAGAGATCCCAGTCACCTGCTTGGAGTAAACCTTCAGCAGCTTGTTGACCAGGGTCCCTTCGTTTTCCCCATCGAACTCCAGCCAGAGGATGTGCTCCTCCTCCTCATCGGGGTACGTGTGGTCCCAGGAGAGTTCCTGGAACCGCAGGCCCAGCAAGACGTGCTGCCATAGAAACAGGGATGGAGCATGGGACCCTTCTCTCCCAGGGAGTGCCAGCTATAATCCAGCTCCAGAGCTTGCGGGGTGGGGGGGGGGGAGGGGGGGGGGGGGGGAGAATGGGACATGGGGTCTTTCCCTTCTAGGGGGCACTGGCTGTGATCCGGCCCCATAGCAGGGGGACTGGATGGCTCAGCAGGGTGGAAAACAGCACACACATGGGCAGTATTAGGAGGCGCTAGAGTGTGTGGGGAGCGGCACTAGGGGGCTCTGGGCGGTCCAGGGAGGAACTGGGCAGCACTAGGAGGCGCTGTGGGATATGGGGGATCCCACAGCCATGTCCCTGTGCACAGCTCTCATGCACCCCCCGCCACTGGAGATCCCCTGAGCAGCGTTACCTTCTCCTTGCTATCCATGACGTACACACCCTCCAGGCTGATGGCGACCGACACTGCCTTGCGTCCTCCCCGGTGCAGGAAGCCCTGGGCTGGCTTGTCTATCTCCCCATAGAAGAAAGCACAACTGGAGAGAGAGAGACACACACCCATTGCACCAGGGCAGGTAGGCCTCGCACGGGGAAGTGCTCGGATTGCACAAGCACTCACTAACAGAACTGGGAAGGCTTGGGGGTTTGTCCCCCTGGGCACCATATTCCTCCCCCATGTCCTCCGACTCACAGATAGCAAAGATACAGGTGCTATTGTGAGATCTTGTCATGCTCCGGCCAGGAAATGGTTCTTGCACAACTAGGCCACTGCCTGAGGGCAGACCGCGAACGGGGGAGATGGTGGGATTGCCGGATTGGGATTGCTGAACACCACTTCCCCCCCACTCTCCTCCCCATACTGACAGGTGCAGAAGTTACCAGGTTATTCAGCTGCCAAGTGCCCAGACTCACCCATAGTATGGCAGCTGGTGGCACCTCTGCAGATAGGCCTGGTAGTGCTGGCGCAGAGCCTCAGGCTCCTCGCAGGCTGCCTCCTCCCGCACTGCTTGGTAGGCCTGGAGCAGCCCCTGCTCGTAGGCCGGCTGCTTGGCCCCCCGCTTCCAGAGCGCCGTCAGCAGGCTGTGCCCCCGCCGGCACAGGTGAGCGGGCAGGAAGGCCTCCAGCTTCTCCCTGCAGGGACAGCACAGCTCTCAGAATAGGGGGGCAGCAGCTCCCCCATAGCCCCTAGGCTAGGACAGCTCCCTCCCCTTCAGCTCCTCCACTCCAAGGCTATGACACCTCCCTCCCCCCCAACCCTCTTTACTGAGATTCCACCCTCCCCCATTAAGAGAGCCTCCTGATCCGGTTAACCATCCCCCCTCCTCTCCAGCTCCCGCTCTGAGATTGTAACTTGTGTGGGTACCACCGGTCTGGTGGTTAGAGGGGAGGAAGGAGGGGAAGGGAGCCAGGACTCCTGGGTTCTAGTCCAAGCTCTGCCACGGTCAGGATCAGAAGCATCACAGCTTACAGAAGATTTACGAGTACATCTCTGGCATCATCTCCGTTCTGCACAGACAGGCCGGTGGAGGGCACATTTTAAACAGCTGCGACTAGACTCTCCAGGAGAGGTGGGTGTTGCACAGCTACAAGCACCACCCCACTGAATAGCACCATTGTTCACAAGCAAGCCCAGATAAGCTGCCCCACAGACAGAGCATTGCTGGGTGGGACAATGAGCCATTATCCTGGCTCAGGATCCCAGCCAATCTTGCATTCTTTGGGAGCGAGTGAGCTGCGTGGGATCAGCAGACCCCCTACCAGGAGTGTCCAGCTGCACAGAGTGGGGGAAACCTGCCTCATCTTCATTCGCTAGCATCACTCCAAGCACAGGAAAGCACATTCAGCAGTGGGACTAGGAGATGGTGCTCCTCAGTTCTATTCCCAGCTCCAGGAAAGGAGTGGGGTCCAGTGGTTAGAGCAACAGGGGGCCAGGAGCCAGGATTCCTGGGATCCATTCCCAGTTCTGGGAGGGAAGTAAACTCAACTAGATTAAGGATGTCAAACATACAGCCTGCAGACCAAGCGTGGCCTGTATGATGTATTTGTGGCTTGCATAACATTCAAATGGTACAAAAACTCAAGCTTCCCCATGTCACCGGAGTGTGACTGATATCACAGTGCCTGCCTGAGTCTGCGAAGAGCACGACACAATAGCTCAGAGATGGATTGGGGGGAATGCCCTGAGTGCAAGCAACACAGTGAGGCCTGCCTGAGTCTGCAGAGAGCCTGAACCAATTGCTTTGGGTGGGGGAGGGAAAACTGCCCTGAATGTAACTGACACACCTGAGTCTCTAATGATACTCTAAGGGGTCCACTCCCCATGACACACATTAATCTCACTGCAGGTCGAGCTCTAAGATGACAAGTGTCAGACTATTCCATGGCTGATCATTTTAGGAGATGGAAAGGGAGAGGAGGTGGGGAGCAACTGTTGTAGGGAAGGGAGAGAAGAAACAAGGAGAGAAAGAGAAAGGAAGATGGGAGAATGAAGAACCAAAGTGGGAAAGCAATGATCAGCCTACAGCTTTGGATGCAGGAACAGAAGCGTAGCCGGCACAGCTTGCAAAGCCTCTACACTCAACTGAATGGCATTTCTCTGTATAGACGTAACAATAGTTTTTGACTGCTGCATCTGATCGTTGCCAAAATTTCAGGAAATGTTCTAGGCATCTATGGCCAGAACCCAATGGATTTGGGGAGAAAACCACAAGGGGAAAATATGGAGGACACATACAGCCTTTATCATTTGATTCACACAGCCAGTGTCAAGCACTTGTGCATAAATCAAACAATTAGTTGATGGCTCTATTAACGCCTCCAGCATACCACCACCCCTGCTTCTCTCTGCTCATCCTCCCAAGAGTAACACGTTGACACCCCGAATGACTAATTGCCCAGACGGAAAGAATAAGGGGGGAGGGGATGGGGAAGAGGATAGGAGCATGCACACAACCCCTGGCACAGGGAGGAGAATGGGAGACCCTGATATGGGGGTAGGGAGACTGCGTGGCATCCAGAACCCCTAGCATGGGGGAAAGGGTTTTTCTGAGAGGGTGCCCCTGAGATGGAGAGTGGCACATAGGGAACTGTGGAGGGATGTACGGAGCCCCTGTGCAATGCGCTTGGCCTATGCAAGCTATCAAGCGTACAGCCCCCAGTAACTGCATGAAGACTGCTCTCCCCTTGCTCCCAGGGACAAACCAACACCAATGGGAGATCTACTGGGCATCCAAGGGGAGTACATAGCCCTGAGTTTATACTCCAGCCCAAAGTTAAAAGGCTGATCCTCCAGATGACTGATGCCCCTGCTCTAGACAATGCCTCCCTCCCTCCCCTTACTTCAAGGCACAGGCCGTATGCTGATCCTGGTCGTAGGGCCCCAGCTGCAGCCTGCAGACCAGGGCCCCCAGCTGCTCGCAGTCCTCCACGTCACACGGGTAGCGTCCCTCCAGGATGTTGAACTTGGCCTCTTCGTAGAGCAGCCGCAGGACAGCCTCGTTTTCAATCTGCGGGTCAAAGGGTGTGATCAAAGCTAAGGCCAGAGGGTGGCTCCAGTTCCACCTCTGGCTCAAGCTGGATCTGCCTGGGTGGTTAATTTTAAGGCCAAAAGGGCTCAGTCGATCATCTAGTCTTGTCTTCCGTCTGACACAGGCCATTACATTCCATCCAGCTACCCCTGTATTGAGCCCAGTCCCCGATCAAGCTCTTCCAGCTTCAAAGATGGCGACTCCGCCACTCCCCTTGAGAATTTGTTGCCGTGGTTAATCACCTGCACTGTTAAAAACTGGTGCCTTATTTCTAATTGGAACATGTCTGGCTTCAACTTCCACCCTTCGGTTCCTCTTCTACCTCTCTCTGCTAGGTTAAGAGTCCTGTAGCAGAGCTGGCTGGGAAGCAATTCCATTGCATGGAAAAATTTGAAGTTTCAACATTTGTTTTTGTTCCAATGGGAGAACGAAACTGAAACTTTTCAAAATTTCTCATGCCCCCCCATAGGATAGAAGCACTCGTGCAGGATGTGGGGGACCCACATTTAACACCCTGCTCCCAATCTAAATCTGGCAGAGCAAGGACTTGAACCTGGGTTTCTCACATCCTAGGAAAGCGTCCTAACCATTGCACTACTGCCCCGCCTCTCTCTTGGTGGCTCTCCCGGGCCTGGAGAAGTTTTCCCTGCTACATGTGTCAAAAGAGGTTTCTGCAGAGTTTGGTTTCCACAAGCTGACATTTTCCAAACAAAAATCATTTTGTTGACGAATTCCCAACTAGTTCTATCCTTTTGGTATGTGGGGTTTTCTCCCCATGAAGATATCCCATACTAACAGATCCTCTCTCAATCTGTTTTGTAGTAAAATGAACAGACTGAGCTGCTTAAATCTCTCGCTGCATGGCACCGGGAACAGAGTTAAATTAAACTGAATTTATAACATCTCCAGAGGAGCTGGAACCAGTGAGAATTCAAATCTGTGGTTAACCAATGTGACTTTCCCGCTGTAGATGATGCCTAAGGAACCAGAGCAGGAGGCAGAGGGACTGATTTGACAGCTTGACACAAAGTCCAGAACACCGTGTTGGTCATAGCAAGATTTTACAAAAGCCTAGAGACAGAACAGATGTTTTTGTAGGAGGAATGGTCTTAGGGCCTGGCATTGGTATGCAGGACACCTGGGTTCTATTCCTGGCTCTGCCACTGACTCCCCCGTGTGATCTTGGGCAAGTCACTTCCCCTCTCTGTGCCTCAGTTTCCTCATTTGTATAACAGCAAAAATAATCCCCCATCTCTCTAGGACTGTCTCTCAGCATGTACCCATGCAGTGCCCCACATGATGTGGCCCTCACCTTGGGTGGGGGATAGTCTGTGCGGTGCCTGGCACAACAGGGGCCACAATCTGGGCTGCCAGGGAGGGGACACCCGTGCAGAGCTACTGCAACAGAAATTGCGAATGACAAGGCTGGGATTTCCCGAGGACCCCATCTCTTGTGGGCTTGCAGTGGGTTAGGCTCTTAACTCCCCAGATAATCAGAGGCTAAACAATAAGAAGTTGATCAATATGCTAAAGGCCTTGCCACACAGTCATAGAGGTGAGTGACACCAACAGAGGAGACTCAGATAGGAGCCCCCGTGCTCACCTGCAGCTCCCTTCTTTTCGGGAAAAACACGTTCCTTCTGAACTGCAGGGAAGGCTCATCTGGGAGACAAAAGAGACCCCAGTAAAGACATGTACGTGGTCCAAAAGAGTCTGCTTTACCACTGCCTCCTGGAAACTGGGGAGCCAGCCAGGCCGGATACACAGGTCAGAGCTGGGAAGAGAACCCTAGAATCCCAGCTACCAACCCCACTAGACTCCCTCCCCTTCCCCAAGAAACCCAGAGTCCTGACTGCCACTCCCTGCTCTAACCCACTAGATGCCTCCCCTTCCCCAGCTGGGACTAGAACCTATGATTCCTAACTCCCAAAGCTTTCAACCACTTGACTACATCCCCCTAGGAATCCTGGCTCTTTTCACACACACCCAGCTCTAGCCACTGGCATACACCCCCTCACCCCCCGTACAACTAAGCCAGGCAGTATGAGCTCAGCAATTGGAGGAGGGCATTCCAAGGTCGAGGCGGGGGTGTCAGCAGGCCAGAAAGGAGCGAGGAAGCTTCGCACACGCACCCTGCATGATCTCATCCTCCTGGCAATCAGTGAAACGCAAGAGCAGCTCCTGCCACTGGCGGCACAGCTTGTATGGCTGGTGCTTCGGCTTCAGCTGCACCTCTAAGACAGAAAGAGAGAGTCTCTAACAGAGCATCAGCCCTACAGCCCAGGAGCCAGACCCAGAGTCAATTGTCCAGGGAACCCAGCTACAGCCCAAAGTTGGTATTAATACTACTGTGGAACCCCGGAGTCCTGGCTCCCAGCCCCCACTGCACCCCACTCTCCTCCCTGCCGTCAGGACAGAATCACCCCAGAATGGGGCCCCAATCTTGGTTGAGACCGCTAGGAACTACCGTCATGCTACCAATAATGCACACCCCATAAAGAGGCCCTGTTGTCACCTGGGTCCTCTAGGCACTACTATAATAGAAATAAAAGACCAGCCCTCCTGGCCTGCTAAAATCATCACTGCCAGGGCCCAGGGACAGTCAGCAGGTGGGGTGGGATGGGAGAACTCATCTCCCCCCCCGCCCGCCGCTTTGTGAATGCTCCCTCTGTCCCCACAGACCAGGGGGAGGGTGCAGAGGAGGGGTAACAGCTGTGCTCCTGACCATCGGAGTCCCAAGCAGGAGATGCAAAGGCCATTCACACAGCAGGTTGAGATGCCACAGGGGGAGGAGATGCAAAGGCCATTCACACAGCAGGTTGAGATGCCACAGGGGGAGGCGGTGCTGCTAACCGAGGGCAGCAGAAGCACAGGTGGCAACGGAGCCTGGCAGATGGAAAACCACACCCCAAAAACTCATTGATTTGAAGCATATTCCACTTCCTGCAGTTCTTTATAGCACACCTGTTGGCATAGCTAAGGCTGTGTGTCTGTCAGGCTGTGGGAGGGGTGGGGAGGACTGGAAGCGGCCGACAGGTCCCTGCACCTCTTAGGCGGAGGGGCCAGGAGGCTCTGTGCGTTGCCCCTGCCTGCAGGCATTGCCCCTGCAGCTCCCATTGGCTTCGGTTCCTGGCCAGTGGGAGCTGCAGAGCCAGCGCAGAGACCCCCTGGCTTTCCCCCCCATAGGACCTGCAGGGACATGCTGGCTGCTTCTGGGGAGCTGCACGGAACCAGGTAAGGAACCTGCCAGCCCTGCCAACCCTCCCCCCCAGCACCAGTGGAGTTCCTGCCCCAAGCACCCTCCCCTTCCCCCCACCCCGAGCACCCGTGGCCCTCTCCCCCCAACTCCCCATCCCACCCCTCCCGAGCACCCATGGCCCAAGTTTTAGTCAGGGGTATATAGTACAAGTCACGGGCCATGAATTTTTTTTTTACTGCTCATGACCTGTCCATGACTTTTACTAAAAATATCTGTGACTAAAACATAGTCTTAGTCATAGCATCTAGGCACCTGGACAGAGACTGAGCCCTAATGACAGATGCAACACCTTGTACTCATAGTAACGCTGGCTTCCAGGCTCTGTGCTCTAACCCACTAGACCCCACGCCCCTCCCAGAGCTGGGGATAGAACCGATGGGAGCCCTGACTCCCAGTCTCCTTTCACACTGGAGGGAATCAAACCCAGCAATACTGGTTGCATCTGTTAAAAAGCCCGAGATGCTAAGTTTTGAAGACAGTCAGACATTACTGGGAGAGGGTCAATGAAAACCAGCAGGCTGGGGAGATTGGGGGAGGTCTGAGAGAGTAAGCAAGGAACATCTGACAGGTTACAGCAGTGATGTGCTAGGGATGGGAAGCTGATGGGAGATAAGGGAACAGATGCAAGTCAGGTGACAAAGACATCAGCCAAGCTAGCTGGAACCGTGCCATGAAATGATTCATTTTGCCTGGATGTTCCTTGGAAGTTTCCGTTCTGCTCCCGACATGCTCCCAGCTGGGAAGACTCAGGATCAACAGCCCCAGATTAACCCACTGCCTGCCATTCAACACTTCCTGCTAACACCCCTCCGGCTGGAGGCTCAGGCACCACAGGGCAGAGCCAGTTGAAGGACTTTTGCACAGGGTTCCTGGTTGCACTTAAAGCAAATGATTGTCCAGGAAGTGTGCAAGAGAGGGAATGTTACTAGCGTTCATCACAGTAAATCAGTGTAACATCATACGCTCACTCTAGGAGTAGCCGTACCGCAGTACCCACTGAGGGACCTCTGTATAAACAATAGCCAGATTCCAAAAGCACTTTATTACAAACAGAGCATTTGCTTTGACAACAGTTGAAATGCAGCCACCTCTGGGGTGATGTTTATACAGGGTTCCCTCGCTCAACACAGAGATGCAGCCACCTCCGGGGTGAGGCGCTGAGGCTGTTTAGAACAGAAAGCATTTCAGAACCTCTATTTAGGAACACAGGTGGATGGATACAGGAAGTTTCCTCATTCCTTATTTATTTTAACAAACAATGGCTGAGTCACACAACAGCCAAGGGACATATTTCCAACCTACCTGAAATCAAACAGCAACCATTTACCACATCCAGAATAGACAATGCGAAGTGAGAAGCAGATAAATACTTTGTCAGTGGAAAGACAGGACAGGCTAATGATTTCAGCATAGGACCAGGAGTCAGGACTCCTGGGTTCTATCCCTAGCAATAGGGGGGACTGTGGCTTAGTGCTCAGAGCTGGGAACCAGATTGCTGCGTTCCATTCCCCGCTCTGGGAGGGGAGGAGTGGCCTAATGGTTAGAGTGGAGGGGACTGGGAGTCAGGACCCCTGGGTTCCATTGCCAGCTCCACCAATGACTCTACACATAGATTCATAGATTCTAGGACTGGAAGGGACCTCGAGAGGTCATCGAGTCCAGTCCCCTGCCCGCATGGCAGGACCAAATACTGTCTAGACCATCCCTGATAGACATTTATCTAACCTACTCTTAAATATCTCCAGAGACGGAGATTCCACAACCTCCCTAGGCAATTTGTTCCAGTGTTTAACCACCCTGACAGTTAGGAACTTTTTCCTAATGTCCAACCTAGACCTCCCTTGCTGCAGTTTAAACCCATTGTTTCTGGTTCTATCCTTAGAGGCTAAGGTGAACAAGTTCTCTCCCTCCTCCTTATGACACCCTTTTAGATACCTGAAAACTGCTATCATGTCCCCTCTCAGTCTTCTCTTTTCCAAACTAAACAAACCCAGTTCTTTCAGCCTTCCTTCATAGGTCATGTTCTCAAGACCTTTAATCATTCTTGTTGCTCTTCTTTGGACCCTTTCCAATTTCTCCACATCTTTTTTAAAATGCGGCGCCCAGAACTGGACACAATACTCCAGCTGAGGCCTAACCAGAGCAGAGTAGAGCGGAAGAATGACTTCTCGTGTCTTGCTCACAACACACCTGTTAATGCATCCCAGAATCATGTTTGCTTTTTTTGCAACAGCATCACACTGTTGACTCATATTTAGCTTGTGGTCCACTATAACCCCTAGATCCCTTTCTGCCGTACTCCTTCCTAGACAGTCTTTTCCCATTCTGTATGTGTGAAATTGATTTTTCCTTCCTAAGTGGAGCACTTTGCATTTGTCTTTGTTAAACTTCATCCTGTTTACCTCAGCCCATTTCTCCACATGACCTCAGACCAATCCCTTCCCTTCTCTGTGCCTAAGTTTCCCCTGTAAAAGTGGGTGATGAGACTTGCAAAGTCTTGGGTAATGCAACAGTAGCGGAGGCTGTGCACAGGCCCCCCTGGGTGATAGGAGAGGGTGTAGCATAAGAGATCCTGACAATGTACCAAGCACCTTACCAAGCAAGGGAGAGATGAGCCACAGAGCGAAGACTTCCATGGCACACTCAGGAAGCTGCAGGGCTTCCCGGACGATGCGATGTAGCTCATGAACAGTGACAGACATCAGATTGTCCACACTCAGCTGCACCGCAGTATCATCAATCAGATATACCAGGACATCCAGCGCTAAGAGGAGAGCAGAGGGTCACAGTTTTCCTGTTTCATGAAAGTTTTTGATACCCCAAAAAATTTTTCTTCCCAAACTAAGATAAAAAGTCAAAAACATGAACATTTTCACAAACCGAAGAGTTGAAAAAAATTTCAGTCCAGATCAGTTTTGATGTATTTCAATTTCGATCTTTTTAAATCTATATTTGCTAAAATTTCCAAACAACACATCATTTTGACTCAAACCCCCAGAACTCTCTGGTTCAAAAAAGACAACACAGCCTGTTAACCGCAAAATTGTTTATTTTCCCAAAAAGTTTTTGAGCTCGGAGATTTGTCAAAACTGACCCTGTTTCATGAACAGTTTTGGTTTTGGCAAAGTTGAATCTTTGGGTGACAAACAATGCGTGGAAAAACTCCTGACCTGCTGTAGCCATGACACAGCTGACTCAACGGAGGCCCAAGAGTTGGCTTACATCAACCTTTATACTCAACTCTGTCTAATTCCAGTAATATTCTAGGCAGCCCCCTATAGAACTTGGTGAAAAAAAGTCACAAAAACTGGAAAGGGAGAAATGGGGGGGCCATATACAGCCCCTGACATGGGGGGAAAAAGGGAATGGGGTTGCAGGGAGTTCCTGAAGTAGAGGAGAATGGGGGCATGGCATACAGGGAGCTGGGGGGAAGGGGTGATGTGGAAATGGAGAGACGTAAGGAGCCCGGGGTGTGTAATGAGTTCATCCTACACAAGCTACGAAGTGTGAGACACTCTAGTAAAGCCAGTCCTGGAGTTTGGGACAGAACCCAAGAGTCTTGCCTCTCTACCCCCCACCCCCACTCAGGAGCCCATTCCCCTCCCAGAGCTAGGAAAAGAACCCAGGGGTCCTAGTTCCCAATCCCTGACCCGAAACCACCAGACAACCCACTCTCCTCTAAGAGACACCACCTGCCTTCCAAATATCACCTACATCGGGCACACATGGAAGAGATGCTGCTTCGATGGGAGCAATCGGCCAAGCTGGGGGGGACTGCAGCCCCATCTGCTCCTTCCATCTGCAGACACACAAACATGGGGGGGGGTTTCAGACCATGATGGGGGTTGTCACCAACAGAGACATCCCCAGACAGGCACCCCCAGATAGAGAGGGTTTTTCGGGGCAGGAGGGGAGACACACTGGGGTAAACACCCCAGTGGGCGAGAGCAGGGGCTTCGAGGAGGGCATAGATGGAAGCCAAGCACCAGGGAACCTGGGCTGGTGGGGAGGAGGGCAACGCTGGACACAAGTAGGGGGATAGGAGCCTCCAAGTAGAAGTGTAAGGGCCCACTAGTTAGGTATCTTAATAGCACTGGGAGACCCTTGGGTGGGGGGAAGATAGTGGATGGGGGGAGGCGGGGAGCCCCCTGGGGGGAAGCCAGGGATATCCCAGGGCCTTGTGGGGGAGGAATCGGGAGATCCTGGGGTTCTGCATGGCCCCCCAAGGTTGGGAGCCCTCTAGATGGGTGGCGAGGTCACAGATGGCCCTTTGGAAGAGGGGGTGCTGGGCCATAGGGGGAGCCGGCTCAAGGAGGAGTGGTGCAGGTCCCCACAGCAGGGGGGCAGAGGATCCCCTGTGGGGACGGGGCAGAGGGTCTCGAGTGTGAGAGGGGTGCGGGGCACCAGAGCAGGGGGGAGAACATTGGGTTCTTGGGTTGGAGGGAGTGTGGGGCACTGGTAGGGAGGGGCCTCGGAGCGCGGGGGGCAGAGTCTCCTCGGTGGGGAGGGGGTGCTGGGCCCCAGAGCGGGAAGCCTGGAGAATCCCTTGGGTGGAGGGGAGCCCAGACCCCCGGAAAGCCCCAGGGGACCTCCTCTCAACCCCCCCTCTCACCTCCATGGCGCCGTCGCTCGCCGCCCGCCCGAATCTCTCCCGCTGCCTGCCTGGCTCTGTGCAGCTGGAAGCAGCGCGGGCGGCGAGCCCCGGAAGCTGGAGGGAGGGATGTCCCGCCCAATCCCCGCCCGCGCTGGCTGTGACGTCACGGAGATTCGCCTAGCCGAGCCTGACGGTTGGCGGCGGCGCCCGCACCGGAATTCGACTTGTGGGTTAACCTGGTCCCGGGCAGGTTTGTGGTGCCGAGGTACAAACCTGGGGCCCCCAAACCCCACACTGAACCGTTAACCCGTCAGAGCCAGCGATGCCAACGGGGGCAGAGAAACGGGCTGGCTCTGCCCTGCACAAGGGGCTGCAGCAGGCGACACACCACGCTGGGGTCAGCCAGTTGCACCCAGTCCCCCCGCACGAAGGCGTTCGCTCGCAGGGCACGGATCACAAGCAGGCACAGGGGTGAGTATTCCCAGCTTTGCCAGCGCGGGAGCCTCTCTGTCCCCTCCCCCCGGTGGCTCTTAGGCTGGGAGCAATTCGGGACAGGGACTGTCCGCTGTGTGGGTGTAGCACACAGCTCGCCGGGATTAGGGTTTGTGCAGCCCGTGACCTGACATGGGCCACAACCTCAGTCAGGGTCTGAGCAGCATCCAGTGGGACCTGCCCCTGGTCTCTGTGCGGGGCTGTGGGGCCCCTGTCTCAGTCAGGGTCCATGCAGCGCCTGGCACAACATGGGCCCTACCCTGCTCTCAGTCAAGATTAACTGGGCGTACTGGGGACTCTGATCTCAGTTTGGGTCTTCAGACCCTGCCCTAGACGAGTGCACTGAAGTAGGTGTCTGCTTCCCTCTAGTGGTAGCTTGATATGATGGGCCGTGTTAGTCGGTATCTGCAAAAACAACGAGGAGTCCTTGTGGAACCTCTGCGCATGTCTATAAACAAGGTTGCTGTCGATGAGATTTAGTTTCCGGCTACGTTACGCCTTCCACCACCATGGGGTAAGTCTGCCCGTGGGGTGCAGAGAGGACTGGAGGGTTAGCTGCTAAGGGCCATTGCACAAGATGTAGCGCTGGTTTGCGAGGGTCTGGCCATGCCTGCAGCTTGCTGTTAGTGCCCCACTGCACACGCCACGTGCTGCAAACTAGTTCAGGGCCTTGGGTTAGGGGGAGAGGAAAGGTTTGCAAAGGCAGCTGGGGGGTGCTGGGATGGAGGCACTGGCCTAGGACTGTGGAAGCTGCTTTCATCCTGGCTAGGAAAAAAGGTGCGGGCGCATTGCTTTGTCAGGGGGTGGGGAGGGGAAGCTTTCTGTCTGGCTGTGGGAAGGAGGAGATACAGTGGTTAAAGCAGGGTGTCTGGGGGGAGGGATAGCTCAGTGGCTTGAGCACTGGCCTGCTAAACCAAGGGTTGTGAGTTCAATCCTTGAGGGGGCTATTTAGGAATCAGGGCAAAAATCTGTCAGGGGGTTTTTGAGCAGGGGGTTGGACTAGATGACCTCCTGAGGTCCCTTCCAACCCTGATATTCTATTCTTCTTCTGGGTTTCATCCCCTGCTCAGGGAGGGGAGTGGTGTCTAGGGTTTCAGAGTTTAAGGGCAGATGGCATCATTAGATCATCTAGTCTGATCTTCTGAATATCCCAGGACTTTAAACTTCACCCAGACAGTCATAGGTTGAGCCCAATGACTTTAACATTTCCACCCTCAAGAGTTTAAGGCAGGGGTGGGCAAACTACAGCCTGTGGGCCGGATCCAGCCCGCCAGCCCTCGAGCTTCCGCTGGCACTCCAGCTGGGGAGCAGGGCTCCTGGAAGCCACGGCATGGCCCCCCTCTGGCTCCTACGTGCTCCAGTGGCCCCCCTCCGGCACTTCAGTGGGAGCTGCAGGGGTGGCGCCTCTGCATAGGAGCCAGAGAAGGGACATGCCACTGCTTCCGGGAGCTGCTTGAGGTAAAAGCACCGCCCAGAGCCTGCACCCCTGAGCCTCTCCCCCAACCCCCTGCCCCAGCCCTGACCCCCTCCCACCCTCCAAATCCCTCGGTCCCAGTCCAGAGCACCCTCCTACACCCCAAACTCCTCAGCCCCACCCCAGAGCCCACACCCCTAGCCGGAGCCCTCATCCCCTCCTGCACCCTGAACGCCTAATTTCTGGCCCCACCCCAGAGCCCTCACCCCAACCCCAATTTTGTGAGTATTCGTGTCCCGCCATACAATTTCTATTCTCAGATGTGGCCCTCAGGCCAGAAAGTTTGCCCACCCCTGGCTGAAGGGGTTGTGAGCCCCATGCAGAGAACAGGAGAGAACCAGGGTCTCTGGCGTTATGGGGAGCTTGATTAGGTAGGACCTTGATGAGCACAACAGCCGCCTCATGCTGCAGAGGAAGGCAAAAGAAGGTCCCTGCCACTGGGGGGGGAGGATTCCTGCCTGCAGCCACATCAGGTGATCAGTTGCACCCTGAACAAGACCCACCCTCCAGCCAGCTACATCAGAGAAACCGCAGAGCGCCGGCCCCATTACCTGTTATCCCTGCTCCAGCTGTAGGTGATCCCCGATGCTTCAGAGGAAAGCCAAAAACCACCCCCGTCCCCGATTGCGATTGTGCCTCCACGAGTTGGGTGCCTCCAGCGTTGTAAGGATCTGCGTCCAAATGCCTCCCGGTAAGCACCCGAACAGGCCTTTATAACAGCCCATCCTGAAACATGCTCAGCACAGCCTGCTGTCATTTACTAACCCATCGCAAGCCACTTACAGCTGCAACCGTCATAGAAAGCAGGCTCCGCGCTTCTCTCTGTCTGGGAATCTTCCTGAGGTGAGAGTTGTTTTTCAAAATGGCACAGCATGAATTTCATTCAGCATCTAAGAAGCTCTGTGTGCCAAGGATGAAGGGCTTTGGAAAATCCAGCCCTGAGTGTGGGCCTGAAAGGGGGCCCCCGAGGCTCCAGCCCCTTTGGAGGAGGACAGGCCCCGGGGGGTCGGGGGGAGCAGCAAGACCAGCTGGTGGATCCAGCCCTTAATCTCAGTGAGAGATGGCACCAGTTGAGTTCCCCCGGTTACGCTAACTCTGCATGGTCACCCCTGCTTAATCTCCTGCTTTTCCATTTCACTGCGTGCCCCTGGGCACTGCTGTTGGGAAAAGGGCAATTCATAGAGCAGGGGAGAATCAGGTTAAAGATTGAAGCACCCAGGAGAACAAGTTAGGGATTAAATGGATTAACTTTGACCAGATCTTTCCTCTTTTCCAGAGCCCTGTACAGTCCCTGCGTGCTCTACTCACCATGCCCGTGGAGGAGTTTGTGGCTGGCTGGATTTCAGGTAAGAATGAGAAGGATCCATACCCTCCTGGGTGCTGCCCAGACACATGCCCCTGCCATTCAGAGTCAGGGGCTGCCCAGACCCTGGATGAAATTGAGAACCCCCTCCCCCAGGCTAAGTGCGGCACAGACCCTGCCAACTGAGACTGGGGCCCCCATTGGGCCGGGCACAGCACAAACACAATGAGAGAGTTTTTGCCCCCAAAGAATGTATAATCTAAATTAATAGACAAATGAAAGATTATTCTGTCCCCTTTATAGAGGGGGAAAATGAGGCAGAGAGCAGGGAAGTCACCCAGGGAGGCAGTAGTAGAGCAGGGAATGAAGCCAGGTTCCCTGAATCCCAGTCTAGCTGTACCATGACAAGGCTGGCCTCCCTCCCCAATTTAGTTGCATTTTAAAAAGAGTGGAATTTAAGTTCCAAATTCAGTTGTTTTGCTGAAAAAGATGACACTTCCCAGTTGCTCATTAACAAGTGAGTTAAAAATAATCAAGCCCTGTCTTGCACTGGGGGTCTGTGTCCTTTTCAACCATTTTAACGTTTGCCGGCAGCATTGGGATCCCCAAGAAAAAGAGGAAGTGGCGGTGGGGTGTTTATGGATGTGTGGAGGAGGGTAGGACTCCTGGGTCCTATTCCTAGCCCCCCCGAAGGGGTGGGCCTAGTGAGTTACAGCAGCAGGCCTGGGAGTCAGGACTCCTGGGTTCCATTCGCCTAACCAGGACAGCAGCGGGGTCTAATTTCCAACTGACTTGTTTTTCCTTTGGACACAGGAGCTGTGGGGCTGGCCTTGGGGCATCCAGTGGACACAGTGAAGGTGAATATGAAGCTGGTACTGCTGTAGAGGGATTGGGGGTGGGAAGGGACAGGCAAAACTTCTCTCCTATAGATAGAATGAGGCGATACATCCCTGCTGGGGAACTGGCTAGCTCAGAGCAGTGTCCAGCACCTCGAAGGGCAAGCAATAGCTATTTTAACTCCTTTATTTCTTATGATGGTAGACCTAACCTACATAGGGGTCTTTGTCTGTACAGACCCTCCCTGCCCAAGTTCAGGCCACCCTGTCAGGCCAGGCACTACACAGACCCCCAATGAGATCAGGGCCCTCTACCCATCAGGAGAGGCACTGCACAAACCCACAGTGAGAGAGAATCCCTCGCCCCAAGAGTCCACAGTCTGAATAGACAAGGTGGGAGGGGAGATAGAGGCACAGAGAGGGACTTGCCCCAACTCAATAGCAGAACCAGGAATAGAACCCAGGAGTCCTGACTCCCAGCACCCAACCCCACCCCCAGCTTTATCTCCCTAGATCCCACTGTCTTGCCAGAGCTGTGAACAGAAGCCAGGAGTCCTAAGTCCCAGGCCACAGTCCAATCTGCTAGAAAATGCTACTTCCAAATGCCTCTGAGGAGGAGTTTGGCCTTTGCATAAACTGCTGCTGCTAATATCTCCCTGCAAATTCTTTGCTTAAAGATGGTGTCTCATTCCAGGTGCGGCTGCAGACGCAGTCTGGCTATCGGGGGATCCTGGATTGCATGATCAAAACATACCGCAATGAAACGGTTTGAGGCAGCACATTTATTTGTATTAGGGCAGTGCCAAGAGACCCCTGCCCAAGCTCAGAGGCTCCCCTCATGCTGGGGTCTGCACATCTGCCCCTGATGGAGATCAGCCCAGCCCCCATGCTGTATGCTAGGGGGAGCAGTGTGTGCGTGTACGCATGGGTGTCAGCCTTTGGAGAGGGGTTCCCCAATCACTCCCTCACGCCGAGCCATGAGTCACATATGCCCAGGGCTGGTGTTGATCCCCCCATGGTGCCCTTTGCCTTGCAGGTCCTAGGCTTCTTTAAGGGGATGAGTTTCCCACTGCTGAGCGTGGCCCTGGTTAACTCAGTGCTGTTCGGGGCCTACAGCAATGCCCTGCTGTACCTGAGCGCTGCCCACCACCACGACCGCCGCGCCAAGCCCCCCAGCTATGCCCACGTCTTTACCGCTGGCAGCTTCTCTGGCCTGATGCAGGTGAGGGACCAGGCAGCTCATGTGGAGGGCAGAGGTAGAGAGCAGAACTCCAGGCTTCTAGCCCTACCTCTGGGAGGAGAAGGGAGTTGGGTCCAGTGCTTAGAGCAGGACGGCTGGGAGTCAAGACTCCTGGGGTCTATCCCAGCTCAGGGAAGGGAAGTGGGTTAGAGCAAGCGGGGCTGGGAGCTAGGACACCTGGGTTCTATCCTAGCTCAGGGAAGGGAAATGGGGTTGAAGTGGGTTAGAGCAAGCACGGATGGGAGCTGGGACACGTGGGGTTCTCTCTCCAGCCCCAGAAGTCATTGCATGTCAGTATTTTTCCTTAAGGAACTCATGAGGGGACTCTTTTTTTCCCCCCTACCCACCCTGCCCCAATCTCAGGCCGTGGTCCTGGCTCCTATTGACCTGATCAAAGTTCGGCTACAGAACCAGCTTCACTCCTATGGGCTGAGGAGTCCAGCAGGGGCCTCTGGAACCCAGTACCGGGGCCCAGTGCACTGCGCTGCCAGCATATTCCACAAGGAGGGGGTCATGGGCCTGTTCCGGGGCACCTGGGCCCTGGTGCTGCGAGATACACCCACTATGGCCATCTACTTCCTCACCTACACCAGCCTCTGCCAGGCCATGACAGTGCAGGGGCGAGAACCAGGTGAGATGGAAATGGATAACCCCCTACAATCCACCTTGCTGGGGAAGAGACGGTAGGGAACTGGGATTCCTGTTGCGTAATGTGAGTGCTTTGATGGGCCAGAGACAATTAAGACAGATCTTTTCACAGGGTGCTATAATGCAGCCACCTCTTAGGTGGAAACTGACAGGTGTTTAACAACCATACAATAACCACAACCACTGCCCTGGGGATGGCATGGACTGAGGGGTAACGGCCCCTGCAGCCGAACCCTAACTCTCTTCCCTCTCCCCTTTGCTCCCAGGGCCGATGACGGTTCTCGTAGCCGGGGGCTGTGCTGGCACCGCCTCATGGATCTTAGCCACGCCCATGGACGTGATCAAGGCCCGGCTCCAGATGGACGGGGTGAAGGGAGTATCCTACCACGGGGTCTTGGATTGCATCCGCATCAGCGTTCGGCATGAGGGACCCCAGGTCTTCCTAAAGGGCCTTGCCCTGAACTGTATCCGTGCCTTCCCTGTCAACGCGGTGACCTTCCTGAGCTATGAGACCATCCTGAAACTCATCTGCTGAGCCCCACCCTGCTCCCTGCAGCATCTGGCCCCCCATCACCGCACTGAGGGCCAGCTCTGATGGCCATTGGAGAGCACCCCCAACTGAGCCCCCTGCCCAACTCCCTGCAACAGAGCGCCCCCTAGCGTTGTGCTGGGGCATGGAGGTCAGCACCAACTGTGAGAGGAAGGCAGGATCACCCCTCCTACAATCTATTCCCCAAGGTTAGGCTGCATCCTAGATTTAAATGTCCTGAGTGATGTTGGTTCTTCCCATTTCCATGCATCTTAGCACGTCGGGGAGAGGAACTGCCGGTCAGTGATGAGGGGGAGGAGTAGTGACTTGGGAGCTGGGGATGAAAGAGGGAATAAGAAAACAGAGGAGTGGGGCAGGGGTGGGTAGGAGACAGGAAATTGTGCTTTTTAGCAGCATGACTGAGCCACGAGTTAGGCCTCGTGGGTTCTATGCCAGATCTAGGATTAGAGTGGGTGGGAGTTAGGACTGCTGGGTTCTTTTCCCAGCTTTGGGAGGGGAGTGGGGCCTAGTGGTGCATGTCAGGGGAGGAGGGGCCATATGCAGAGCAGTGTGGGGGAAGGACTTCTGGGAGTAGGAGGATTTCTCCTTACCCATCTATAGCATTTCCATAGCAACTGAAAATCTACTTAATTCTCATCAGTCAGCAAACTCTCTGCTGTTGGCCCAGTCTAGTTGGACGGGCACAGAGACCCTGCCACCGCCACCCTGGAGCAGGCTGCAATGTGCAGGGACCAGTGGAGGCGAGCTAAACCTATTAGACAATATCCCCCGAGTCAGGAATTGAACCCAGGAGTCCTGCCTCCCCTGCTCTAACACACCACACCCCACTTCCCTGCCAGAGCTGACAGAGAACCCAGGAGACCTGACTCCCTGCTCTGGGATTTTTAGCTGTAACCCACTAGACACCACTCCCCACCCAGCAGTTGGCAGATCCCCAAGACAAGCTCTTTGCCACAACACCTGGGGTGCTGGGTCTTTGCCATAGATGTGATGGAACAGCCCAGGTCATTTACCTGCCATGGGGGAGGCGGGGGACGGATCTGAGAGGCAGGCCCCGTGTCCTTGCCAGCTCCCTGTGGCGCCTCTGGCTGCTCCTATCCTCCTGGGGGGATGTCTCAGGAAACGCAAGCCGACAACGTGCCGACGGATTCCTTTGCTGCTGCGGTGAAGGTGTCGGAGCGCAGGCTCCCTTGGGGGAAATCAGCATCCTCTGCTCCTCCCTGAATGATACAGCTCGCTGCACTGCAATGGAGGGAAAGCCAGGCCAGGATTGGACACTCCCTTCCTAACTCTGTTGGAATTCATGGCTGGAGCCAAAAAAGGCTGGGGACCAAGGTGCAGAGCGGGAAAGGGACATGCCCTGAAGCTCACAGAGCGAGTCTGGAATAGAGCCCAGGAGTTCTGGCTCCTGCTCCCCATCTCTATCCATAAGAGCTCACTCTGCTCCTTGAGCCAGGGATGGCACTCAGGAATCCTGACTCCCAGCCCCCCTGCTTTAACACACGAAACCCCACCAATGTGCTGAGCACCAGGAATACAATCCAGGGGTGCTGAAGCTCAGCACCCCCTGTTCTAACCCATTTGACTTCACTGTGCTCCTATAGCCAGGAATAGAACTCACAAGTTCTGACTCTCAGTCCCTGCCTTCTACTCGAACGTTCATCTCACTCTGCCTCCACTTGCACACCTGTAAAATGGGGATAATTATTCCTTTGTCCACTTAGACCTGAAGATCTTTGTGGCAGGGACTAGCTGGGCAGTGCACGACCCACTGGGGTCCTGATCTCGGTCATGGTCTGTGCAGGGCCCAGCACAAAGGTCCCCAAGTTTGGTCCAGGTCTGTGCAGCACCTGGCATGATGCTTCCTCCCTACCCTGTCAGTCATGGAGGGTGGGGGAGGGTCTGTGTAGCACCCAGTTACAATGCTTGAAATTCATTGTGATCTTGTTTGAAAGCCTGCCTCACAGGCTCTGTCAATCCTGCAGAGCTGCTCTTAGAAATGAGGTCAGAACCGAAGCGGTGGCAAGCGAGATTAAAGGCCTGGTATATTAAAGCAATACCCAGACTGGTGGTGAATACATAGTGAGCTTGCAGAGATTTGAGACGTCACTGTGCAAAGGAATATGCTTCTCCTGGCCTTGGATACATGTGAGATGGGGTTAGCAATGCTTCATTGGTACACATCCAAGCCCCCAGGATGTTCACTGTAAGTGCTGGTGGGTGTAATCAGACCCAGGACAAGATGGCTGATAGTTTGGGCTTGTACATCTTTCCTGTAGCTAACACAGCCTTGGGCATGTGTGTGTGATCTGCAAAGCCACTGTTCCTCTGGGAAGCCATCCCTACTCCAAGATGAATAGATGCCTCAGTGCAAAATAATATCACGCTGTATCTTGTTTTCCCACGCATGGGTCCTTTGCAACCCATTGCTGGCTGGTGTGGACTCATCAATTAGATCGTCCAGGAGGAGGTTAACTAGAGTCAAATATTTTATGCATAATACAGCCAAACTAGGAATAGGACTCAGAAGTCCTGACTCCCAGCCCCCCTCTCCCCCAACATCAATTCACCAGCTCCCCTCCTGGAGCCCCTGGGAGTAGAACCTACAAGTCCTGACTCCCAGCCCTCCTGCTCCCCCAATCTAACCCCTTACACCATCCTCTTCTCCCAGAGCTAGAGAAAGAACCCAGGAGTTCTGACTCCTACTTCTCTGCCTTCAGACCACCTATCCTTAGATATAGTGCAGGGGTAGGCAACCTGCGGCACACAAGCTGATTTTCAGTGGCACTCACACTGCCCGGTCCTGGCCACTGGTCCGGGGGGTTCTGCATTTTAATTTAATTTTAAATGTGAAGCTTCTTAAACATTTTAAAAACCTTATTTACTTTACATATATAATTAAGCTATTATTGTATTATAGACTTATAGAAAGAGACCTTCTAAATACGTTAAAATGTATTACTGGCCTGCGAAACCTTAAATTAGAGTGAATAAATGAAGACTTGGCACACCACTTCTGAAAGGTTGCCGACCCTTGATATAGTGCAAGGTCTTTCCCCCATAACTGCGATACAATGTCTATATAGAAAGCCCCACGGATATGCAGCCACTTCTGGGGTGCAGCTGAACAGGAAGAAAAGTTACAGCCAAAGATGCCATGGGAAACCCTTTCACTAAGTGAAAGAGCACTGATAACAAGATGGGTCTGTTTTCCATGCCAGGCAAACACAGGCTTCCATTTTGAAGGTTTTATCCTTGAAAGCAGTGACTCTAAAGGATACGAGGGTCACAGTGGACAAGCAATTCAATACGAGCTGCCAGTGCAACAGTGGCCCAAAGGGCTGCGTCACTGTGTGTTACTCACCACCGGACTGGTGCCTCCCCTAGGTTGCTCTGGGGAGAAACTCAAGGTCGACAGTCTGCACACTGTCACTTGATCTCCGCCATCTGACTGCAGCCCCTCTCGCTGCCTCAGGGACTGCAGCATCCTCTTTGTGGCTTGGCCCCCCAGCCATGGCACTGTCCATGTCCCCCCTTCTGGGGGAGGTTTAGCTCCTCAGTAGTCCAGTCACTTCCTCAGTGGTGACTCAGTAAACTGTCCTCCTACTTCCACAGTGGGGAGACCCAGGCCCACCCACTACTCCAGGTCTGAGCCCAGGGACCCTCTGATTCACAGTTACTTACTGCGTTCATTTGCCTCTATGATTGCTGCATTTCCCTGGGCCACTTCACTGGGGCCACAGCAACCTCCTCAGTCTCAGCAGCTCATCCGGAGCTCCTTCCCCTCTCCCTGGGGTCCTGCCTGCACTGCTCTGTCCAAGGTGCTACAGCATTGCAGCCTACTCCAGATACAAACCTTCCTCGTCCTCCAGCTCCAGAGGCAGCTATGCACCCTGCTCTCCTCTGTCCATCTTGCAACTCTTCTTATATGGGCCCTGAGTGGCCACTCCTCACAGCCCCTCTCCTATTGGCTGCTTTTCACTCAGCCTTCCTAGGGCTTTATTAACCCCTTACTGGCCAGTGTGAGGTGGATACCCTATCACAGGCTGATCCAGTCCTGGGATGCTGTAACAGGGTGCCTCTCACACCTCCTTGGCCAAGTGTGCACACCTGCACACACACACACAGATCATCTCCAGGGAGGAAGCCCTGGGGCACTGCTCTATCCTAGAGCAGGGATAATGTCTTCGCCCTCTTGGGCTTCCTGGCTACAGCTCTCCAGTTGGGCCACTATAGTTCAGTTCCCCTTCTGGGGTGCCTCAATGTCCAGGCCATTTCCCCCTAGTGGCTAACAAGGTGGGGGGGGGGAGAGCCAGGCCTGCCCACTACTCTGGGTCCCAGCCCAGGGACCCTGTAGATCACAGCTGTCTGCTGTGTCCCTTTAACTATGACATATGGCTTCTCTAATTCCCTGGGCCACTTCCCTACAGCATCTTCATCTTTACCTCAGGGCCTTGTCCTAATGGAGACCTGGTAACCAGCTCAGGGCAGTTTCTTGCTCTCCCCAGGTACTGGCAGTGGTGCCCTGTCTGGGGTTCTGCAATGCTGCCAGCCACACACACTCCTACAGCTCCCGCAAGGAACTGAATTCCCTCTGGCCCTGCAGCTCTTCTTATAATAGACTGGTGGGCCCTGATTGGCTGTGTCCCACACAATCACTCTAGGCAGCTTGGAGGACCCTTTCCATTGCTCTGTTTTGGGGCAGGGTGTGGTACGGCCAGGAGGCCTCCAGCAGGGGGCCTCAGAGGGCATAAAGAGGGGTGTAGCAAGCAGGAGCAGGAGGTGATGGACATTGGTGAGACTAGTACTGGAATAGTGTATCCAGTTCTGGGGTCCACGTTTTAGGAAGGATGTTGGTTAAATTGGAGAGGGGGCAGAAATGAGCCACTAAGATGGGTGGAAAAAAAGACCTGACAGTGAGAGACTTAAGGAGCTCGATCTGTTTAGTTTAATCACAAAGAAGATTAAGCAGTGAGTTGATCATGGTATGTAAGCACCTTCCCGCGGAGAAAATCCCGGGTCCTAAAGGGCTCCTTAACCTAGTGGAGAAAAGCAGACTAAGAACCAAAGGCTGGAAGTGAAAGGCAGACACATTCAAATACAGGACACATTTTTCAAAGGGAGGGTGATTAACAATTGGAACAACCTGCCAAGGACAGGGGTAGATTCTCCATCAGATCCAGACTTTGGAAAATGCTTTAGTGAAACACAAATTAATGGGGGACTCAAAGATGCAGCTGTCTTGAACTCTGCTGATCACAGGCAGAGAAAGCAAAGCTACATGGCTGCTGGTCTGGTTTATCGTTCAACCCCCAGGTGTTTTTAAATTACCCGGCACCCATCAGAGTCAGGCCCTGCCCCGAACCAGCGCCCACTCCGTGACTAATGCTTTCTACCATCTCCAGCTGGCTCAGAGATGCTGCCCCAGCCTGGCCAACCATGACCTGGGCATTGCTTAGCTCGACCACAGCACTGCAGTGACCTGGGTGTGACACCTTCAGCTCTTAGGAAACTCCAGCTGATGTGGTCATATCTGCTCAGCAGTGCCAGCTACTGTTAACGCATCAGCCCTGTCCTCTGGTCTCTGCACTGGCTTCCCATACAATGCTGAATCAAGTTCAAGGTCTGGGTCCTGCAGGCTCCATGACTTGCACCCAAGGTACCAAAAGAAGGCTGCCTATAATTGCAGGATGGAGACCCCCACTCCGCGCTTCTGGCCCAGTGGCACTCTACAATAAGGGTAAAGCTCATCTGTGCGGGGAGACAGATCTTTCTGTGGGCTGCAGAATGAGCTCCCCAAGGAGCTAAGGCCCATCCCAAACCTTGCCACCTTATGCTCCAAGTGCAAGGTGCATCTCCTTCCCCTGCCTTCGCTAATACAAATACCAGAGCAACAGCTATATTCAAAAACCTACCAAAACAAGACATTCCACTTCTCGTGCTTCTCCCCCTGGGAGAGGAGGGGAGAAGAAACCCTACATGAGAGATGTGGCGTCTTGTTGCTCAGTGGACCACTGGAAGGTGCCCAGATACCCTGGTGATGACTCTACATAGAACAGAATGAGAGCAGCCCCAATGCTGTTCTAATTATACACTCCACTTCCCATGCCCCACCCCACACAGCTTCTCTCCACCCTGTGACAGCCAGAGCAGCTAGGTGGGTTTTGCTAGAAGGCGTTGGTGTAGAACTCAGCAAGGCAAAAAGACGCCATCAGAGGTCATTGGAAATTGATTCACACCCTTGCCCCCCGCCGGGGATAGTTTAAATGAAGACAAAACCAAAGCATTGTTTTGTCAAAAATGTCAATGGAAAATTGGAGAGAAAGAAGGTGGGTGAGGTCATCTCTTATCAGACCAACCTCTGTTGGTGAGAGAGAGAAGCTTCCAGCTTACACAGAGCTGAAAGCTTGTCTCTTTCACCAACAGAGGTTGGTCCAATAAAAAAGATGACCTCACCCACCTTGTCTCTTTAATATTTTGGTACCAACATGGCTACACCACCACCATGAACAATGGGAAAAAAATTGTCAAAAAAGGGGGGAAAAAACTGAAACTTTCTATGAAAACCACCAACACACATAAAATGTTCTGCCAAAAGCCATTACATTAAACCTCCCAAATAGTTTTTGGCAGAAAAATGTACATATTTTGGCCAAATAAAATTATTAAAAAAAGTAAAATTTTTCTGCCAAGAGCTGCCTTGAACTGTAAAATTTGCTGAAAGCCACTGAAAAAAAATCACTTTTGCAGGTTGTGAAAAACTATTTTTCCCATAAAAAAAATCAAAGCACATTTTCTGGGGAGAAAATCAAAACAAAAATAAATCAGTGAACAAATTTCAGCTAAGAGCCACTGAAAACTGCAAAAAATTTGGTAAAAAATCCACAAAAATTTATTTTTTGTTCTAAAATTAAAAAAAAAAAAATCACCCATCAGGCCCATAACCGGCAGTGGAGCTAATGTGTGTATTTTAAACAGAGACACTGGATCTTGATTTACAGACCCCAAACAATAGCGAATCCACCACATCCCTAGGTCAAATGTTCCAATGGTTACTTGTTAGAAATTTGCCTCTGAATTTCTCTCACTTCTGCCCCCAACCAGCAGATCTCCTGCCTGTGCATGCTACATTACAGAGCTCTCTGCTCTGAGAGCTGCTCCCCCGTGTCAGTACAGTATTATAGACCACAACCTCTTCTCTTTGGGAGGCTAAATAGTTTTAAGTCTTTCAGTGGGATGCCACTCCCAGCCTAGAGGAAATGTAATTTATACCGGCCAAAAGAGTCCTTTTGCTGGTACAGATTATACCAGTTCCCTGTTGCTGGTACAGATTATACCAGTTCCCTGAGCAAAATAAGTTCTAACAGGCAAAAAGACTTTTATGCCAGTATAAAAATGTCACAGACATATCCCACACCTCATCCAACATCATTATACCAGGAAAAATTGGTAGTGCAATGGCCTACAATGAAAAGTGATATTGACATAACCACGCCTGACTGACAGAGACACAGACCAAATCCCCAGTGTAGATGCTACTGTGTCAATGGAAGAGGGCTTCCATCAATGTTGCTAACTTCCTTTGGGGGACACGGTGTTCCTGTACTGGCAGGAAAACTGCGTTCTGTCAGCTTAGGCTGTGTCTACACTCCAGGGGTAGGCCGATATGGTCTCTGCAGCGTAGATATAGGCACAGAGATACTGAGGGTCTGTCCCCCATCTGTATTTATTCAGGGGGATGTAAAGCCAATACAGTGAGATGTCCTAAGATGCACAGGAAACAACAGATTGCTTATGACATGAAAACAATGCTCTGGTCTTTACTACAGTACCCTGCTGTTCCTCTCTAGTGTGCCCCTGGGATGCCAATGCAGCCAGGACTGGGTTAGCAGCCAGCTGGTTTAGATGCATTTTAAAGACAATTTTTAGCAGTCTTCCTCATTCACAGTCTTCGCTGATTGATTAACTTATATCGCCCCCATTGCACCCTAGGAGGAACTCCTGGGTTGGAGCAGGGGAATGGGGGTGGCTGGCAGCCAGGACTCCTGGGTTCTGTTCCAAGCTCTAGTGCGGGGGGGGGGCTGGGAATCGGGAAGAGAAGCCAGAAGTCCTGATTCTGCCACACAACACCCTGTCGTTCCACGACTGGAGGATAAATATGCACCCACAAATACATGGCTCTCAACAATAAAAAGTCTCTGCAGCATATCTCCTTCAAGTAAAACCATGCTCAGGTCTGGGCCATTCGCCAGCAGTATCCCCAGGCCCCCTTACGAGATAACAAACCATCTGACACAAAACTCTTGCTCTTGTTGGCTGTAGGATTTTCACATCCAAGGTCCTGCTAGCCAGGGAAATTCACCCCCCTTCCCCACGGGAGAAGAAACACGGACCCATCAGCCGCGCCACTGGCTAAGTGGAAGCCCGCTAGGCTCCCGATACAGCCCCCAGACTTTCGGCACTTGCAAGAGGGGAGGAAATGACCGATAATTCCTCTCTTTGCTGTCCCATTTACATTCCTTTCTGGACCTAGACAAGGTGTGAGCTGCAGGGTACTTAGGAGCGTATAAACCCGGATCCTGGATCGCCGAAACCTGGGCAGCTGAGCCGAACGAGCCGACGGATGGGTTTCTCCAGCGCTCCCAAAGCACCGGGATCCAGCTGCCAGGTTTTACTCCGAGCCGCTGCTGCTGCTACAGACTGAAAACTAAAGATTCGGGGGGGAGCAGGATCCGGAAACCTAAAGCCCTCAAACCCACCAGGCCGGGGATGGCCCCTGCTGTAGCCCCCGAAGAGCCAGGGGATCAGTCTCTCTCCTAGGTACGTACAGAGCAAAGGCAGCTTGCACGGGGACTTCCCCCGGGGGCTGTAAGTGTGTGCGAGGCCTGCAGATCTGCTGCCCTGTCCTCACCCCCCGGGCAGCTTATGCCAGGTTTAGCCATTCCCCCGCCCGCTGAGGTTTCGCTCCCCCCGGGAGCATCATGCTAAATTAGTTGTGTGTGCGCGCGGGGGGCGGGGCGGGATCTTTAAACAAATACGGGTGGGTGTGTGTTAAAATGAAGCCTGTTTGTGGGGCATCTTTCCCCCACATTTGGGATTTCTAACAGCTGGAAGGGATATAAAGCCAATCTCTAGCTATTGGGGTCAGGAGAAAAATCTTCCCCCTCCCCCTCGTAGGGCAAGTTATCCTATAGCTGCAGGGTCCCGGTACTTTTCTGTGAAGTGCCTGGTACTGGTGACTGTTAGATTCAGGCTGCTGGGCTAGAAGGGCCCACTGGTTTTATCTAGCAGGGCTGCTCCTATTAGTAAAAACATCTACAGGTTATGAATTCAGAGCCTGGTTTCTGTAGTAGTCAGTTTCCCCATTACATGTCAGTTTCCCCAAGGAGGCACTGTTTGGGCTGTGTCCACTGTAGGAGAAAGGTGGCATTACAATACAATGTCATAACAGAAAACCTGTGCTGTTAGTGATAACACATAGGGGTCCCAGCTGAAATCAGGGCCCTGTGTGCAGGGCATTGGCCACCTCTTTCTTCCCCTACTGAGATCAGGGCCCCCTTGTGTCAGGCACTACACAGACTCCCAGCTGAGAATGAGGCCCCATGGTTCTGCACCAGCCCTCGCTTGACTGAGATCAGAGGCACCTGTTGTGCCAGGAGCTGCATGCCCTGCCCTTAGAAGGGTACGATGGGTCATTTGGACAAGCTGAATTTTTAAGCAACCTAAATTTGGGGGCAATTTTGAGCTGGGTGGTTCCCTTCAAATTAGGCATTTAACTAGCTGAGACGGTCTCCCCAGAAATGTCTCCCATATTTATTAAAATTACATTTAGGTGGTTGTGGTTGAGTGAACTGAGCATGGTTCTGGGAGCCAAGACTCCAGGGCTCTAGTCCCAGCTCTGGGAGGGGAATGGAACTTAGTGAGATGGGGGCAGGAGCTGGGAGTCCAGGCTCTTGTGTTCTATCCCCAGGGTTGTTAAGTTTCCCTTGGATTCTGTCTCCCTGTCTTACCAATAGCTGACCAAGGTTTTCTGGGGGGGTTGGGTGGGAGGGTCTCTTCTTTCTCCTCTAGATATTCCAGCCCCCAGTGCCTGGCACATCCCTTCACCTCCCACTCCAGGGCCGCCATGGAGCTGAACGGGAAGAAGAAACTTCATGCTCTTTCCTTGGCAGAGAAGATCCAGGTGCTGGAGATGCTGGATGAATCCAAGATGTCCCAGTCAGAGGTGGCTCGTCGCTTCCAAGTCTCCCAGCCCCAGATCTCCCGCATCTGTAAGAACAAGGAGAAGCTGCTGGCTGACTGGTGCAGCGGGACGGCCAACCGGGAGCGGAAGCGCAAGCGGGAGTCCAAATACAGCAGCATCGACGAGGCCCTGCTGTGCTGGTTCCACATCGCCCGCACCAAGATGTGGGACGTCACGGGGCCCATGCTGCTCCAGAAAGCCAAGGAGCTCGCGGACATCATGGGCCAGGAATTTGTGCCTAGCATCGGCTGGCTGGTGCGGTGGAAGCGCCGTAACAACGTCTGCTTTGGCCAGCGGCACCCGGCACGAGCAGTCCATGCCCCGGAGCCCCCGTGCGACAAGGGGCTGGCGCCGGCTTCCCTCAGCCTGCCCCAGCTGCTGAAGGATTTTGCCCCAGAGAACGTTTTTGGCTGTGGGGAGGTGGTGCTGCTGTATAAGGCCATGCCAGGCAGGGAGCGGGAGGGCAGGGAGCAGCTGTGTGTGGCGCTGTGCGTGAACGGGAGCGGCACCGAGAAGCGGAAGCCCGTGGTGATCGGCAGGCGGCTGGCTCCGCGATGTTTCTTTGGGGTCAACACGGAAGCTTTGCCGGTCCTTTACCGCAGCAGCGCTGATGGTCAGCTGACACCGGAGCTCTTCTCAGAGTGGTTGACGGACTTTGACCGGGAGATGGGTCGGCAGCAACGCAGTGTGGCGCTGGTGCTGGACGCTGAGCGGCGCTGCCCCAATCCGGAGCCTGCCAACATCCGCCTGGTCTTCCTGCCCCCGCGGCCTCGCCACGACGACGGCCCCTCGCCTTGCCCGCTCCATCCTGATATCGTCCGGGATTTCAAGTCCCGCTACAAGCGCAGGCTTCTGGGCAAAGTGTCCTCCATCGGCAGCGAGACCAACAGCTCCCCCGCCTCCATCGCTGCCTCCATCACCGTGCTGGACGCCCTCCACATGGTGGCGGCCGCTTGGGACAAAGTCCATCCCTCCCTGGTGGAACGGTGCTTTGGGGAGGCCATCTGCTCCAAGGGGAAGGGGTCCCTGGAGCCCCCCAGCCATGCCCCCCCCAGAGGGATGAGCCCGGAAGAATTCCGGCGCTTTGTTGACTTGGAGACAGAGCTGGCCTGTCCCCCAGCCCTGCCCCCAGCTGGGGCCTATAAGGAGGAGGAAGAGGAGGAGGGGGAGGGAGAGGACCTTTTTGGCAGCCTGCCCACCAAGGCTGATGCCCTGAAGGCCCTGGGGACCCTGCGGCGCTGGTTCGAGTGCAACGGCTCGGCCGAGGGGGTCTTCCAGCAGTTCTACAGCTGCGAGGAGGAGGTGGAGCGGCTGTGCTGCCAGTGATCTCCCAACTCCCCACACTGCCCCTGACGGCCTCCCAACGCTGGAGCATGGAGGGGCTGGTGGCCCTGTACCCCACCGACTCAATGCTTGGAGAGCAGGATTCCAGCCCAGTCCCCCAGTGCCTGAGTGCTGGGGCACTGGAGTCATGCCCCAGTCCCCCACTGGGGGGCACTAGAGGGACTGGATTCATGTCCCTATTCTTTGTCGTGGCCTCTGAGAGCTGGTTCTGGGGGAGAGGAATTAGGGAACTGCCCTTTTCTTTCTTCTGGGTGCATCTTTATGGGCGTATAAAGATCTGAAAGAGCCCACACTACTAGTTCCTGCTATTACCACCCCCTCAGCAGGAGCCTCAGCCAAAAGTGTTCCACTGGCAATTCTGGGGTCCCCCCATTTCAAGGCTGTCCTGCTAGTCACCACCCCAAAAGGGGCCAGGCCTCTTCAGAAGGGGGGCTTGAGTCAGGCTCCTGTTGTCCTAATGGAATCACAATTACTGCAACACTCCCGAGTCGGGCTTGGAAACTTTTGCCCACAGAACTGCACTTTTGCAGGAAATAAATCCAGGGAAGAAAGAAAGGAGGAGTTGAATTTTGACAGTTTCCCTCCCAATTGTTTGAGCGCTAGGGCATTCAACAAAACCAACCCCCCTGAAAGCAATAGCAACACCAGCCTGATTGGGAGAACAGCCCCCCGCATTCAATGGATTTCCTTTCTAGGCACCTTATCCTCCTTCAGCTTCCCAGGGATCCAAGGAAAGGGAGGAAGAGAAGTGATGTTCTAATGTGAGGTAGTACACCACCCCAGAGCCAGCAGCCTCTGATCTTTGGATGGGAAGATTTAACTTCCATGGCTGCAGAGGTGAACAGAAGTGTAGGCCGAGGGTAGGGCACTGGCTTGGAAGTCAGGACTCCTGGATCCTATTTCTAGCTCTGGGAGGGGAGTGGTGTCTAGTGGTCAGAGAAGGCTGGGACTCAGGATTCCTGGTTCTATCCCCAGCTCTGAGTGGGCTGTGGTGTCTACACTGCAATGTAAGCCCAGGGCTTGAATTTAGGCCTAACCCCCCTTCCGTCTACACACAAATTGCGCTAACCCAGGGTCAGAGGACCCCACAGGAATAGAGAGTTCAAGCCCTATTGCTTTGCAGTGTAGAGGCAGCCCTAGTAGACTCAAGCTCTGGGACTCTGCCAACAGTCTCCCACAATCCCATGGGTCAACTTTCTTTGTACTCTGGCCAGGCAAGGCTTCCCACCCTGCACCACGACCCAAGGCCTAGAGCAGCCACATTTTGGGAGGGCGCAAGGAAGTGTGGGAGACAGTAGTTGAACTCAGGCCTGCATAATGCAGCATAGATGCTGGAGCCCTAGGGTGGGACCCAGGGTTCAACAATTCCTAACCTGGGGTTACAAAGGAGTGTAGATGCTCAAGCCCTAGGTTAACAAACCCAAGATCTGCAACCTCCAGTTCCACTAACCCTGGACTGACTTTGCAGTGTAGACAGGGAGTCCTGACTTCTGGGCTCTATTCCCAGCTCTGCCTCTGACCTTGAGCAAGTCCCAAATCCTCTCTGTGCCTCAGTTTCCTCTCCCACCCTTTGTCTATTTAGACTCAGCTCTTTGGGGGCAGGAACCATCTCTCACTAGGTGTACAGGGCCCAGCATAATGGGGGTTCTAAGTACTACCATAATGCTCCTAATAAACAAGGAAATACCTTTTAAAAAGCAAGGTAACCAAACCAGACTTACAAGCCATAAAGAGGAGCAGATGCCTCATTTTATTAATTCCCCCCTCCCCCACCTTCTTTTCAAGTCACCTTTAAACAAACTCACTGTAAAATGGTACGATATTTCCTATGGAAATGGTACTGCCCCAGGGAGCTGGGCCACAGACAGAATTCCTGGCTTGACGCACAGACAATAGCCGATGGTCCTATTTTTCCAATGGAAACTTAACTTGCTGTCGGGAGGTTTAAATGTTCCCAGTTTGTTCTGCTGCAAAAAACAATGGCCCCAGGATTGGTGAGGTGGTTTTGCTTTGTTGCCTGGAAATACCAGGATGGCTTTATGGGAAAGCAGTGGGAGTCGCTTCTATCCCAGCTCTGGGTAGGGAGCTGAATCTACTGAGGTAGAGCAGGGTGGGCTGGGTGTCAGGACTCCTGGGTTCTGTTCCCGGCTCTGTCACTGACTGGAGCCATTCAATTTGCCATTCAGTGCCTCTTTTTCCTCTCCTGCCCTTCGTCTATTGAGGCTCCAGGCTCTTGCAGGGACTGTGTCACCCTGTGTCTGTACAGCACCTGGCCCAAGGGGTAGGGGGAGGCTCTCCAGTCTTAGTCAGAAATGCCAGGCACTCTCAGAACAGAAATAATTTACTCACATACCTGAGTAGTTTGCAAGATCAGGGCCCTTACACAGGAACAACAACAAAACCCCAAACCTAGTCAATAGACTGCAAGGGCCACTGAGGATCATCTCATCTGCCCTCCTGCACAGCCCAGGCTGGGAAAAGTGCAGAGATTGCAAACTTCAATCCAGTTTAATGACTAATGTTTCAGGCTCTCCCCTGAAACGAGGGTATCTGCGCTGTCAGCTCCGAGCTGCAGTCAGTTCCAGCAAAAAGACCACCCTTTGCAGACGGGGCTGTTAGTAGGTCTGGGGCCGTGGTTCCAGAGCCATAGGTGCTGGAACTAGGGGGTGTGGCTGCCCCCCGGCTTGAAGTGGTTTCCATTATATACAGGGTTTGCAGTTAGGTTTAATGCTCAGCACCCCCATTATCCAGATTGTTCCAGCACCCGTGTCCAGAGAGCCCTGTTTACTTCAGCGGTTCACCCCGCTAAGAGCTGACTGTAGGGCCGAGGTCTCCATTAATTCAACCCACAGCTCCTTCAGTACCCAAGATACACTGGGTTTGGACTCGTCTTCTACAAAATTTCCACCATGGTTGTCGCTGCAGGAAAGCAAATGCCGTAAACAGAACGGGTCAGGAAACGGGGTTTTGCCTTGCAAAATTTTGATGAAAATAAATAAAAATCATTTTGATTTTTACAGCAAAGGTTGAAGGACGTCAGCCAAAACCCAAACTTTGTCCCAAAAAACCATTTTGCTGCTGCTGCCGTGTCTCATGGGAGTTGCGTTTCAGTTACCTCATGCTCCCATTCTCCTCTATAGGCCAGGCTCCCAGGTCAGACTACATCTCCCATGATGCACCGCTGTCCTCCCTCTTGAAAGGGTACCTCACTGGAAACGTCATCTGTCTGGAAAAGACCAGCCCATAGAGGAAAAACAAGGACATGGGGCATCCAAACTAAAACTCCCATGAAGCATTGCAGCAGCATCTCCAAATTGAAATATTTTGATTTTTGACCAAAAAACCCAAACCAATACAAAAAATGCCCAGACATTTCCCATGGGAAGCAGGTGCTTTTTGCAAAATATTTTCTTTAAATCAAAACCCCAACTTTCCAGGGACAAATATTTTTGATGAAAAATTTTCCTTCTGGCCCATTTTCAACTTTGATTGTGCATCAGCCTGGGTTCATGCAGTCACAGTCTCCAAGTACCTGCGTGGGGAACAGAAATTTGACACTAGAGGGCTCTTCGGTCTATCCAGCAAAGGCCTAACATGACCCAGTGGCTGGACGTTGAAGCCAGACAAACAAGTTCCAAGGAACAATTGATGAAGGGTTGGCGTGGATTCTCCATCACTGGCACTTTTAAAATCAAGACTGGATGTTGGGCTGACAGATCTGCTTCAGTTCAAACAGGAATTAGTTGAGGGGTGACCTGTGGCCTGTGCTATACAGGAGGTCAGATCAGATGATCACAATGGGCCCTTCCAGTCTCAGAAATCTAAGAATTGCCATCAGTACCACGTGGGTATGTGACCCCACCATTCCAATTCACTTGGCGCTTCACAGCTAAACAATTCCCAGGGATACAGCCAACGTTTTGGATTGGATCAGGCGGCTGGAAATCAGTCTCACCGCCCCTAGGAGTTCCAAAATCATGAGCCAGCTGAAAAATCACCATGCTATTGGCTTAAACAAAAAAATGTTTTTTGTTTTGTGGTTTGTTTTTGAAACACACACTTTCCCCCCGTAAATCTACTTTCTGGGTTTTCAGTTGTTTCCAAGCTTCTCCCTACACCCACAGGCTGGAAATATTAAAGCACACTTGCTACAAAAACACACATGCACACACGGATTGCATTGGTTTTACTTAAACTGGTTTTTGGTTTCCAACTGGTTTAGCCGGCACCTGCAAATTTACTGAAGCAAGCCAAGCAGCTCTGCACCCAGTTTGAAGCAATACAAGCACGTCTCCACAGCGAGTCGCATTAGTTTAACCAAGCCCATGTCTATACAGAAGAGCTGTGGCTTAGTGGGTAGAGCAGTGGACAGGGGATCTGGATTCTATTCCCATCTCTGCCCCTGGCCTGCTGGGTGACCTTGGGCAAGTCACTTCAGAGCTCCAGGCCTCAGTTTCTCCAGCTGTAAAATGTGGCTAGTGATACCAACTGCTTTGTAAAGTGCTTTGAATTAGTTTCATAGAGTCTAAAGCCAGCCGGGACCATTAGATCATCTAGCCTGACCTCCTTTAGAAACGCAGGCCATTCAATTCCATCCAAATACCCCTGTGTTGAGTCCAATGACTTTAGTCTCCTGAGGACTGTGTTTTAACTCCACTGTTGAGCCCCAGACAGAGAACAGGAGAGACAGAGGGTCCCCGAGGCCTCTGTGAGGCAGGGATTGATGAGATGAGACATGCCTGGATGATCCTAGCAGGCGGCCCACACCCAGTGCTTTGGCAGATCTAATGACAAGTGCGGTGTGAGAGCTAGGTATGTTTACAGTGCTACAGGTATTCCTGGATAAATACACTAGGGTAAGTCACCATCATATCTTTAACCGCCTCCACGCTAGGACATGTACAGATCTGAATAGAGCAGTTAAAACAAGCCAAACAATCACACCTGTAACTGACAGTTTTACCAGGGGCAAAATCCGAGTGTACACTGGGTTTACATGAGTCTCATAATACCAGGACTCCAGGAGCAGGAGCTTTAACAAGAAAGCAGCAAATATCATGAAACCAGGGCAATGCTGGGAAAGGAGGTTTTTTTAGAATCCCGCAGTGGTTTTCTTGTAAGGTGAATCAAATGAAGGGGAAAATGAACCGCTGGACAAAAGAGCAAGCGTGTTCGATGTAGCTCACACTCACCAGGCACTGAGGGTTTTAGTGCTGCTTAGATTGGGAGGGAGCTAGAAGACAGGATCTATTCCAAGCCCACAATTAATTTAACACTGTCCTGAAGCCCCATGACCAGCACAGTCATCAGATGGAGCCTGGATATTGGTACACAAGGCTGGGAGATTCAGGGTCGTCAGAGTGTTAGGGATTTGAAAGCCTTTCCCCACTTGGGGGCGCTGGTTCCCATCCAGTCCCAGGGCAGCAGGACCGGCTTGCTCAGTGAGGTGGGAAACGGGATGCAGGGCCTTTCCCCTCTAAGGGCACCAGCTCCCATCTGGCTCCAAGGTGACGGGACTAGCTGACTTGGGATGGAGGGGCAGGTGAATGGGATATGGGCCCTTTCCCCTCTAGCGGGACTGGCTGGCTTAGTGGGCCAGAGAACAGGATTCCAGTTAGGTGCCGAATGTCCTGAACTTCCCCTGAAAATCCCAGCCTCTCGAATTCAGAGCCACAGTGAGAAACAGCAGCTATAGTGAACAGAAAGACCCAGTAACAATTAATACAAAGGTTTTTTGGGGGTGGGGGGAAGGCATCCTTTTCCTCCCCCCTCTGTGTCATTTCCCATGTTTTCTTTCTCAGAGAATCTATGTGAATGCAAATTAAAATGCTATCAATAAGTCCTTCTATCGAAATGCCGTTCTGTCAGTCCACGGTGGGGCTGCCTCTGGATACTGAGTGCAGAATTGGGCCCTAGGAATAGTGACCATGGGTTGGCTACAAGCAGGGCCTGAGCCCTGATCCCCTCCCCCCACCATGCCCAAAGGAAAATCCTCATTGCCCTTTGGCAATACTGGATCTAGGACACATGGTTGAGCAGTTCTGCTTCTATCCAGCAGGGGGTGCTGGGATGCATGCACATTCCCCACAGTATGTGCCCTCTGGCTGCGTTAGCATTGCCCTCAGCGCTGCCACTCACTTCCCAGGCCTTTCAATCCACAGCCTTCCCCTTGCACAGATGGTACTTGAGGAATCTCGCGTGGAAGATAAAATGTGGGGCATGGGGCAAAAAAGGCTGCAGGGTGGAGAATAATAGGGAAAATATTCTACTGCTGTTCTGTATGTCAATGATGCGGCCTCATCTGCAATACTAGCTAGCATAGGAAGGAGGACCCAGTGGTTAGAGTGACTTGGGAGACCCAGAGTCAATTACCTGCTCTGCCACAGATTTCCTGTATGGCCTTGGGCAAGTCCCTTAGTCTATATGTGCCTCACTTTCCCCATTTATACAATGAGAATAATAGCACTGCCCTGCCTCACCAGGGTGTGGTGAGGAAAAATGCATTATGGCCAGTGAGATGCTCAGTGACCAGGGTAATGGGGTGCAGACAAGTATCTGAGCTAGGTTCTGCATATGCTGCTGGTCACCCCATCTCCAAAAGGGTATTGCAGAATGAGCAGAGACATCAGAGGCCTGGAAACACTCTCTGAAAAGACTGGGATGGGTTTCAAGGAGACAAAGGAGGGGAGACATGATCAAAGTCTCTAAAATACTGACTGGTCTAGAGAAGGGAGATGAGAGCTTCTGTTCTCCTTGTCTCGTACCATGAGAACAAGGGGCTGTTCAATGAAATTAAAAGGTGGGAAATTCACAATCAAAGGAAATGCTCACCTCACACAACAAGGCATTAACCTGTGGAACTCCCTGCCCCAGGAAGTCATGGGGACCAATAGCTTAGCAAGACTCCAGAAAGGGAGTGGAGATTGGATATTCCTGGTCTCCATATCAGAGGGCATAATTTCACACATGAGAAATTAGTGTTTGATCACAACTTGTTCTGCAGGGGGCACTCTCCCATCAGAGTTAGTGCTGATCTCAACCCCCTTATGTGGCACTAGGGGACCCTGTGCTGCAGCCTGGGAGACGCAGTAGGGGGTGTTCTCACCTTGCTGTCTGTGCTGACCCCAATTCCCCAGTGCAGCACTGGGACATAATTTCTCAGCTGTGAAGACAGGCTCTGCCCACCTCTTGTTAACGATACCAGGGAAGCAAGATAGTGCATGAATGGCCAGGATACGTTCTGCTTCAGCTCCCTTTATCCCCCTGCATATTTCAGCTGGACACAAGAGTGTCCTTAATTCTCCATTCTAAAGGTGTGTGTCAAGTGTTAGCAAGCAGCTGAACTCCACACCAGAGGCAAAGCAAGGGATCCCTGTATAAAACGGCCCTTGTGCCCCACCCCAGAGGCAGCTGCATCTCAGTGCAAAGCAAGGGATGTGTGTGTAAACAGCCCCCACGTTCCACCCCAGAGGTAGCTGCATCTCAGTGCCAGGCAAGGCTTTTCTATAAACCACTTTGGACTCCTTTAGCAAAGAAAGGCGCTGTGGAAATATCTGCTCCCACCATTGCTATTAATTACTAACAACCCAACTCACTCAGGTAATCAGCTCCCTAGAGAACATGACCCTAATAACCGAATATTATTTTATCACTTGAGTTAATAACCTCAAATAAAGTTATTGACGCTAATGGCGGCAGCAATTCCAGCACATTGTTCAGCTCTGGCAGTGCACACACACTTAACGGTGAATTCATTAAGTTAAGACCAATTTGGCTGTGAATAACGAGGGAAATCGGGTGACTGCAGAGTTTTTTTTTTAAAAAGCTTCAGACTGTCTTAACACACAGAAAAATAATCTTAAGTGGCCAATCCCGGCCCCTTCTCTGCCCTAACCACTTGATCTCACTCCCCTCCCACTGCCAAGACCAGAACCCTGGAGTCCTGACTCCCACCCCTCACCATCAAAACCCATTTCCCTCCCAAAGCATTTGGGACATGTGTGCGTGCGTGCGTGTGTGTCAGAACTCCTGGCTTCTCTGTCCCATATATCCCAAGTCTGCTACTTGTGAGGTGGAACAGCTCCTTTCTGTGCCTCAGTTTCCCCAGCTGTAAAATGTGACCTTTGGGGCACTGAGCTCAATGAACATTTGCAAGGACTTTTGAGGCCCTCTGATTGCCAGGCATGGAGCAAACCGTCCATTACGGACACGCTGGAGCAGGAATTTAAGCTGGGGGTGATTTGGCACTGGCCCCACCACCAATGCTGCAATAACCTCCCTGGTGAAATACACTTGTGTCACAGACTCACAGATCATGCCCACTCTTGGCCCCGTGCAGTCCGTGGGGGCTGCTTTTAGTGAGACAGCCCTTCTCGGAGGTCCTCTCTCAGGGTCAGGCCCCTCCACCTCTGAGCCTTAGCACACCTGTTTCTCGCCATGGGCCCCCTCAGGGAGTCCACTTGCTCTGGACCCCCTGGGCCTCCACCCCCGAAGGGGATGATGCAACCCTGTTCTCTAGACCGGAGCAACTCAGCCAGTGTAAAACAGGAGGGTTTACTGAGAGTTGAACACAGCACAGGAAACTCTCAGGGCCTCAGACCTGGCCTCCCTCAGCCCAGCACAACCCAGTCACCCTGCATCCAGGTGGGCTCCGCCTGCTCCCCCTCTCCAGCCCAGAGCCCCCCTGCTTCCCAGCTGGGCATCTGAATCAATGGCCCCAAGCCCCACCTTTTTCCATTGTCTTCTCTCCAGGTAAACAGGGTCGCCTCCTCTCCTCGCTTCTGTCCTCTGGCTGGAAACGGCTGCTTAGGTCACTGGGTCCTCTCTCTGCAGCCCATTGTCCTCCCACTGGCCTGAACCGGCTGCGACTCCTGAGCTGGGTCTCCAGGTCATCAGGTCACCGGTCACTGGGGTATCCATCCTCCAGGCCATCGGCTGGGGTCCCAAGTTCCCTCTCCGGTCCTTTCTAACAACAAACTCCCTCTCCCCTCACCTTGTTAAACCAGTGACCCTGGGTGTTACTGAGTCCAACCCCTCCGCATGCAAACCATTGGAAACCCACAGAAAACAAGAAAATCCCCCACTTTGTCACAACTTGTACTGAAGGATTTGCACTAGTGCAAACCCACTAGTCCCCCCCCTTGGGTTCTAGGGCTGCCATTCACACGTTTCCCACCAGATGGCAACAGACCCCTGAAGCTAGCAAGCACAGCAGGGCATCCTCTACCCAGCCAGTGGGATTAGCATCTGTGGCAGGTCAGAGCCCAGCGAGAGATGACGGGCAGCTGGTCTCCGTTGCTGTTGGTCAGGAACATTCTGTCCTGCTGGGGAGGTAGCCGAGCAAGCCCTGGCTTCCAACGTTGTTAGCGGGTGGGCCCCCTGGAGTGGAGAAACTGAGGCACAGTCTTGAAACACACCCTGGCCCTCATCCCAGTCACTCTGTTCCCCACCAGACCTGGGACAGAACCCAGGCATCCTGGCTCCCAGCCCTGTCTGCTCTAACCACTAGACCCCCCTCCCCCAAGCTGCGGATAGGATCCAGGAGTCCTGGCTCCCAGCGCCCTCTGCTCTAACCACTAGACCCCACTCCCCTGACAGCGCCAGGCTCCAAGTCTCACTCAGGCTGCTTCTCCCCGGCTCAGGAAAAAGAAAATGTTTTTTTCAAAGGCAGAACTGAAGAGGCGAAAAGTAGGTCAAGTTTGGGGCTGATAAATCTGGATGTCACTGGCTCACCATCCCTAATCTCTGCAGAACCAGCCCTGCCCCCACAGCCCCTACGCCCCTGTGTTCAGCTCTGACAGTCTGGCCTCTAAGAGAACTGGGGGCGTGACGCAAGGCTACCCATCCATCCACCTGCCATGCCAGGCCACATCCTAGGTACATCGCTGCTGCCCAGGACATAGGCCTGCCCCTGCCCCCCCAGCTCTAACCATTAGCCCCCCCCCCCCCCAGAGCTGGGAATGGAGCCCAGGAGTCCTGACTCCCAGCTCCCCCCCCCCAGCTCTAACCACTAGCCCCACGCCCCTCCCAGAGCTGGGAATGGAGCCCTGGCTCTAACCACTGGACCCCACTTCCCTCCCAGAGACTAAAGAGGCAAACTTGTTCTGTAATACATAGTTCTGGCCCAGGGTGGGGAGAGTTTGTGCAATTGATACTTTAGGCCCCGCGGGCAGACGGCCCCTCTAGGGTCACAACAGGGATCTGGCAAGGGGCTCTGGATGGAGATACCAGCTCTATCAGCCCAGGGGGCTATTTTCAGAAGCTTGAGAACATCCTCACACAGGGGATGCTACAGCCACAGATGGAGAGGTTCATCGATTGGTGTTAATTTGGCTGTCAAGCCAGGGACACCCGCCCATCTGAGCCTGCTCCCTGGCCACCATGCTGCTCCCTGCAGCTCAGCGCCTCCTAATGGTGCACTGGGGCAGCACAGACTGCAAGGGGAGAACGCCCCCTCCTGAGCCACCTCCACCCTCCCTGCAGCACAGTACCCCCTAATGCCTTAGTGGGGCCAGCATGGACTGTTTTCCTTAACAGTCACCCATCCAAGCATTGACCACAGATTTTGTGACTGCTAGATTTTTTACCCCAAGTCTATGCAATCTATAGACTAGGCATCTGGACTCCTGGGTTCTAGCCCCAGCTCCGGGAGGGGAGTGGGATCTAGTACAGTGCTTCTCAAAGTGGTGGTCCACGGACCGGTGCCAGTCCGCGGCGAGTTTCCTCATAAGAGCACTGAATAGGATAATAATATGGCACCGGTCCCTGGCACATTGGGGGAAAAAAAAATTGCCGGTCCCCCACATCAGATACCTTGAGAAGCACTTATCTAGTAGGTAGGAGCAGGGGGATCTGGGAGTCAGGACTCCTGGGTTCTGTGCTGTTGGCCTGTGGGTCTTTGGGAAGGGAGAAAGTCCCGGACCTTTCCATGCCTCAGTTTCTTTCCTCTCTCCCTCATACAGTGGGGTTAAACAGGGATCATTCCTGTCTGTAAAAGCCTTGGAGATACTGGGGATGGAAATTAGAAGATATTATTTGGGGGGGGGGGGGGTAGGGTGATGCCTCTCCTCCCCCTGCACATGCGTCCCCTCCCCACATACAGTCACACCTGAAACCTGCCTGATCCTCCCTATGGACTCCCCCCCCCCCCCATCTTCACTCCCCTGCTTATGCCCAAATGCAAAGTGCAGCAACTATTCCCTGATTGTTTGGGGTGGGAGGGAGATCTTGCTGAAGGCGCAAACACACACGGCCAAGATGAAAAACCAAAACTAAAGCGTCAAACAAAATGTTTCATTCGACCCCAAACTGACGAGGGGGGGGGGGGGCGGAAGGGGTTGTTTCTGGGTGGTTTTCCCCAGGGGTCTGCTGCTGAACAAACCACGCTTCATTGCCAAACACGGCGGCGCTTTGCTGTTCGATGGAAACCGAACTCCATCGCTTTAGCCAAAACCTCCAATGGGTCTCCCATTTTGGGGGCAAAGAAACTGCATCCAAACGTCTCCGCCAGGCCTAACACACACAGAGCTGATCTCCCATTCGTCTCTCCCTGCCCGCCCCCTGCGCAGCCCCGGCGCTGTCAGAGTGAGGGGTGACTTGGCGACGGCATCTCCATCTGTTTCAGGAAATAATGAGCCATTTCATGTGTTTTATGAATTTCCCTTTTCTCCTCTCTCTCCCCCCACCCGCCTTCCTGGAGGGATGGATAAATCTCTGGGGACGAACAACTGGCCCCATTTGTAACCATCTCTCTGGCGATAAAGATGAATAAAGTTGCCACCCACTAAATAAAGACCTTGGAAAGGAAGAAAAATCCAGGCGCAGCAGATCTGAGAGACGCTGATGCTTAGAAAAACCCTTGCAAGTTTTTACACTCTGCCTCTGGGCTGGGGCAGGTGCTTTTATACAGGGATCCCTTGCTTGATGCTGGGATGCAGCCACCTCTGGGGTGGGGCATGGAGGCTGGGTGGGATCCCTTTATACAGGGGATTTTTCATCACTACGAGCAGACAGGACATTGGTTTTGCACTGCATCCAAAAGACGGCACCTCCTACACCCCCAGCATTTCAGTTGGGTTTGCTGCCAGCACTGAGGTGAGAGCACCCCCTACTGAGTGAGCCCCCACCCCACTTCCTGCAGCTCAGGGCCTCATAGCACCACACTGAGAGTAACTCCAGTAACTCTGCTGGGAGAACACCCTTGGTGTTCAGAGGGCATCTGCTCTCCCCACACACTGACCTGCCCCCACCCTGCTTAGCTGGAGACCAGGCTGGAGCCAGCTCTGGCGGCCTGCGGCATGAGGTATCATGCCAGTCTGTGCCACTTTCCAAGAATGGATTGCTGAGCTGGGGCACTGCAGCCAAACCCAACGCCTGCCTGTCATACTAGTTACTATCCCATGCAGCACATCAGGTGCAGTTTGTGTGCCCTATACCAGGCCCGAGTGCCAGCCCAAGCAACAATCCCCCTCATGCTGAAGGGATGCAGGACACCTGGGCTCCATTCCTCACCTGTGCAAGATGGTTAAGTCCTGCCCACCCTTTCCCTCTGCCTCAGTTTTCCCCTGATCCATTTCGTGTCATATTTAGAATTTCCAGCAGTGGCGAGTGGTTCTGGGGGGTGAGGCAGGGGCAGGTTTTGCAGCCTTAAAGGGGGCTGATTATCTTCCCCAGTGCTCAGCTCTTTCTGAAAAGCCACGTGCCCCCCTTAAGGCAAGTAAATGGATGCATCCAACATAACTAGTCACTCTTGGAAATTTGAGTCAATGGCTCCCAAGTCCTGTGGAGAGGAGACAAAGAATGATATAAACTGCTCAGTGCAGGGAGCTGGGGAAAGACCATTTCCACACCACTGCCTCCTGGTGGAGGGTATCAGAACTGCACCACTGTGTCTCATTCATCCTATACTGCTAGCAGCTGGTGGGAATTCATTTTAACAAAGGCCCAGGAAGATTGTGGTTTTAGCTTTGCTAACGCCATGTATCCACAGAGTTCCAGGGGGTAAAGCTAATTAATGCAGCTTCTTAGAGAACTAGGACAGGAGGACTTGGTACCTATCCAGAACCAGGACATTGGGGTCAGTGCTGGTTACAAGGGGAGAGTCCCCCCCATCCTGCTCCCTACCGCAGAGCACACCCTAGCACCACACCAGGGCACCAGCAGTGTCTGCAAGAGGAGAGCACCCCCTACGGAGCCTCCCATCACGCTCCCACCAGCGCAAGACCCTACAGCAAAAAGGGGGAAGGATGCTAATAGGGACATACACCCAGTCCCAGACATATGGGGTGATATGACCCCCGCCCCCCATGCACAGACTCCCCGCATAGAAGGGGACACCCATCCTGCTAGAGAGGTCGGGGTGGATGCTTCCCCCCCCCCCCCAGAGAGATTGGGGTGGACACCCCCCCCCGCATGTCTCCCATACCTCCCCCTTTCCCTCCCTCCATGTCCTGCCCCTCTAGACGCCTGCTGTCCAGGCAACTCTATGGATGGGTCCCACCTCTCTTCTGCTCTGCTCCATATGCCCAGCACACACAGAGGAGAGGGGAGAAACTGACTAATCACAGTGCGGGTATTTGCATTTTAATGATTTCCTACCCATCCTTCCATGGGCACACACTGGGTGCCAGCAGGGAGGCTGCTTTACAGAGGTCTGCATTGTGTGTGTGTGTGTGTGCGCGTGTGCACGCGCACAGGCGTGCATCCATCCATCCTCAATGGGGAAGGCACACAACACACACACACACACACACACACCCTCAAGATGGACGGTTCTCTGCTCTCTCCCCGTCCCAGTATCATTAAGAGGCAAACCTGCTGGAGCGCGTTACTCCCCGTGAATACTTAATGCCTGGAGAATTATATGCAAAGCGCCTGAATAAATATAAAATTAGTCTGCATAATAAATCCCACTACAACTCCCCCCCCCCCCCATCCCAGGAGGCCCCACGAGACGAACATATTTTGACAGGCTGACTTCAATTCTCTCTCTGTAAGAAAAAAAGAACGAACAAAAAAATTCTCTGATTTTGTTTCATCCCCCCCGCTCAAAAGCAGGTCAGATTCAAATGGCGTCCTCAATACAGAGGCTTCAAAGGGTGGGGAAGTGCTGGGGCTTGAAAGGACCGTGGTGAAGGAATTATACCAGGAACCCTGTGTCTTTGCAGACACATGGTGCTTCGCTCAATATAGCCCATATCTAACTATAGCCTCCCTCACACCTAAGGGGCAGAGGCGGAGAAAAGCAATGGTTCAGGAAGGGAACTGAGGAGTCCTGCCCCACTGTCTCTGCCCCCATTAGACCCCACTCCCCTCCCTGAGCAGGGAAAGAGAACCCAGGAGTCCTGGCTCCCAGCCCCCACCTGCTCTAACCACTAGATCACAGGATGTATTTTAGACAAAACATCCAACATTCACCAGTTGTTCCCACAGGGCTGGGTGGGGGCAAAAATCAGATTTATCCTGTCGGATAGCAGGAAATAATGACAGTTTGACAATATCCATCAACACGGTGGCTGGCAGATGGCTAGTTTCTAAGTTAGCAGTGGTCACACACACTGGGGGCTGAGGGACAGGGTGATACAGCCTCCCACATACACTTGGGATCACAGCAGCCAGATATGTTGCATCCCCATTCCATGGGGAGTGAGACAGAACAATTTAGGTGGCGTATTATGGAAATGTCACATGCACCCCCCGACCAACATTGGAGGGTCCCCAGCAGGTCAGGGGCTGCACAGCCTCCTGACCTTGTAAACACTCTGCAAAGTCTCTCTCTCTCTCTTTTTTTTTTTTAAATATATAAATGAAAGCAAAGGAGAGACTCAAGCACAACATTGGTTGTGAAGAAAACCTTGAAAATGTGACCTGAGTCAGAGACACCTGCCTGAGTCTGCAGAGAGCCGGAGCTAATTGCTCCATGAGGGGGGACCTGTAACTGACAAAGTGACACATGCCTGAATTTGCAGAGAGTCTGAGCTGATTGCTCTGGACTGCTGCACTGCCCCGTTCAAGGTGCTAATTCAGAAGCAAAATGGGACTGACAATGCCACCATTGTTAACTACTTTGCCTGCCGCCCAGCAGTGTGTGACACAACAAAAAGGCTTTCCTAGAACAAACACCTGCCCAATTGGTTTTGTGTGAGCATTTCTGGTAGGACTACGGACACCACACAGCAGGGCGGGCGGCTAACAATCCTGGGTTCTAACAAAATATTGACGCATTTTACAAGGGATGTTTGAAAACCAGAGCGGGTGCAGAAGAGCCGCACAAACCACCCAAGACTGGAGAAAACGCTTGCCAGTGGGAGGCTGTTTAGCTTCTCACAAAGCACACTGAAAGGGGATTTGATTGCGATCCTGGGGAGCAGATCTTGGTACTGAAGAGCTCTCTATCCTCACCACAAAAAGCAGAAGAAGAATCAATGGTTGGATTCAAGTCACAAACAAGACTCCAAGTTTATCCAGGGAGGGCGACTGACCATGGACACAAACACCTCCAGGCAGATTTGGAATCTCCATCTCCAGGCTGGCTGCCTCTCCAGGAGACGCTCCAGGCAAACCTAAGTGATTTGGCTTTGTGCAGCGGTGACCGGGTAACATCCTCCGCCCTGTGCTGTACTGGAGCACAGAGCTGACGATCTAATTCTAATGGGCCCTTCTGGCCACACAGCAATAGTCACTGGAGAGAGAAACCAACTCACCACCAAGGTAACATGCCAGGAATCCAGTTCCCAGAAGCAACAGCGCCTTGTCCTGGCCAGTTTGGCTAACACCCCTCTGCTCGGGATCCTGGCCTTCCAGCACCACTGCTCAGCTTCCAGACAGCACATCATGGCCACAGGGCTCAGTGTGCTGTATGATAACAGTATCACTACACCCATGTTACAGATGGGGAAACTGAGGCATGGAGAGGGGTAGAACTTGCGCAAGATGCCAGAGCCAAGAGTAGGGGACAGGTCTCCAGAGTCTCAGTCCAGCGCTCCACCCAATACACTGCTAACCGCAGCGCCTCCGATTCCGATTGCAAGGCATTCCGCTCACACACCAAGCAGGCCCCTGCATGACTTCGCTAATGCCAGGATGCTGATCCCCCCCATATTGCTGAGGGGCTGAAATAAACTGAGACCAAAATGAAAATGAGGGAACAAAACCCTCCGACGGGCCATTAGAATTCTGGCAAAAGCTCCCCTTTGATTTCACAGGCACAGCTGGCTCCGGAGAGACACTTTTCAAGAAGGTTTGTTGCATTTGTTCTTCGAGCCAATCCCAGATTTGTGTTTTCTTCTTTATTAACTCAGTTTTTTTTAATTGCTTTAGCTCTTCATTGCCCCAGGAGACGGTAGTCGGTGGTTTGGCTCAATGCACATGTATTTCCTGTGGCTGTCCCCAGCCTGTGCTCCTACCCCACCCTCCAGTGTTGGGATCTCCTCCCCACAGCCTGCACTCCCCACACCACCCTCCTCCCCTTCTGCTAGGATACAGCTCCCATTTCCTCCCCCTGACCTTAGCTCCCCATCCCACCCCCCAGAGCCCCTCCGAAGTCAGTCAGGGTCTGGGCAGGGCCTGGCACTAGAGGGAACTTTGGAGACACAAATAACATGTAACAATCTCACAATAAAACACAAACCTCTTTCTTCTGGGTTTGTGCAGCACCTGGTCCAATGGGGTCCCAAACACTACCACTACCTGTGCCCGTGCCAGAGAAGAACCACGGCTTTTCTTTAGCTCTAAACTCTCTTCTCCCCTGCACAAGGCTTAATCGATCACATGAGCACCAATTAATAGTCTCTTTCCCCACCCCTCCCCCCAGCTGGATTTAACACCTCCACCCCACCTGGCCTGCGGAGGAAACTGACTGACAGCGTGACAGGACAATGGTCACACGTCAGTTTCATAGAGTTAAAGCCAGGTCCAGGGACCCTTCAATCCAGGCTGATCTCCTGCATTAACTCCAGCCAGGCCATTCCACCCCAGCCCAGCGCCTTCCTTCAGCCCAAAGCATGGTCGTCCTCAGAGACCGGCCTGTGGGGAGCAGCACAGGTCCCAGGACATACAACTGCGACGTGCTGGCCCAATGCAGTGCCCCCAAAGCAGGAGCCAAATCAGAGCCAGCACCCCCTAGAGGAGAAGGACCATATGTGCCATTCCCTGCCCCCAAGAGCCACCCAGTCCCCCCTGCGCTGGGGCCAGACCAGAGCTAGCACCCCCTAAAGGGGAAAGGCCCCATTGCCCTGCTCCCTGGGCCTGGACTTTAGCTGCCTGAGTCAAATTCTCAGCTGATGTAAATTAAAGGGGGTGGGGGGGGGGAGAAGGGACCAAGTAAATAAATAAATAAGTCAGGCAATGAGTAAAACCCTCCTCTGCTGAGGGGCTGGAAATTGACTCCAAGCCACATAATCACTTCATTAATGTGTCAGATGTTTGCAGTTATTTAAATTCCTCTTCAGGAGGAGGGGGAGGGGGGAATGAAGGCTGTTCAAAACAATCAAACGAGTCCATTAGGAATAAAATAGAAGTGACGAAAACATAAAGGCCAGTCAAGGTAGAAAGGGAAGAACTAATAATGAAAAGCTGGGGGGGGGGGGGGGGGTGTTGAAAAGCCCAATCTCTGCGATTTCAGCTCCTGGAGCCACCTTTATCCAAGTGCCTTAGAAGTGGGAATTCTTGTCAATTGTTTTATAATGTTTTCACCTCTCTTAGCCAGAAGGCTGAGAAGCTGAAAACTGAAAAGCTTGGAAAGGCGACTATGTGACCAGGCTGGAGGGGCGGGTTTAGCCCCTCAGGAGGCGGCCGCATCCAAAGAAGGGGGGTGCTCAGGGAGGGGTTGTGGATGGAGCGAGGCAAAGGTCAAGGCTGCATGGAGCCCCCCGATGTCCCCTCTCCACCCCCCCAGTCCCCACACTGTGTCCTCATGCCCCCGGCCTCCCTGATGCTGGGATTCCTCTCTGACCCGCACCACCCCAACCTGTGCTCCCCACTTCACCGGCCTCCTGCATGGCCAGGATCCTTCCCTGATCCCCTCTCTGGCCTGTGCCCCCCATGTCGCCTACGTTTCCCAGCGCTGCTCCCTGGCTCCTATTCCTTTCTCTGGCAGGGGCGGGGGGCGGCGGGGGGAGGTCCAGTGGGCTAGAGCAGAGGTGGGGCTGGGAGTCAGGTCTCCTGGGTCCCATTCCCAGCTCGTCCCTGTTGTGTGACCTTGGGAGACTGCCCTATGCCACAGCCATGAGTGATCCCTGAGTCCCCCCGCCCCGTCATGTGAGCTCCCAGCTGCCTAGTATGCCTCTGACCCACCCATCCCTGCCAGGTGCAGGGGGACAACACAACGAAGAGGGGCTTGGGAGCCCTCCCTGACGCCCCAGCGCGATGAGACGGAGGTGGGCATCCCTCCCGGCGCTTGCAGGGGGCGGGTCTGGCGCTGGGAACGCCGCTCTCCATAATCAGCCTGGATCTAATAAGCCGCCAGTGCAATTTTCTCTGGCGCACACAAATAATTACAGCAAATTTGTTAATGAATTGAATATGGAGGCTGGTGCACTTGTCGGCAGAATGGAACGGAGCTGGAGCGCCCGAGGTGCCTGGGATGGAAACTCCCTGGCTGAGAGGTCCTGGGAAATCGCTCTGTGCCCCAGGGGTACCCCAGAGATGTTTCCCAGGGTCCATGCCATCAGTCCCTGTGCAGCCATCCCCGCTGCAGTCACCAGGCCCAGCGCCTCACCCATCGAACCATCGGCCCCCTTCCAGCCAGGTCCACCCTGGTGCCATCCCGCCAGCCCTGAGAGGGGCCACGGGCTGCTGGAAGCAGGGCAAGGCTGGGCAGACCCCGGGGAGGAGCCCTGGTGCAGGGACCGGCCCCACAGCAGTGGTAAGAAGATGCTGCACTGGCCACCCCACTGCCCAGTTTGCCCACTCAGACTTGGGCCTGTAGCCTGTCTGTGGTGATGGGCTCCCCCTGTGACCAGTCCCAATGCCTCACTCACGTTTGCCCCCCATCCCCGTCACACTGGAGGGTCAGGCAGGACCACGCCTTCGTGGGCAGGGGGCAGAGCTGCACCTTGTGCTGCCAATCGTGCGTCCCTTCTGCTGCCCACTGGGTGTCATTTCTGAGCTGTGCCAGCAAGATCAGGGGCCTCACCAGGGCCAGGGCTCAGCCCTCCTTGGAGAGCCCCTGCCTACTGGAGGATAGATGCTGCCTCTGAAATCTCCACCCCCCTCTCTCAGAGCCGCTGTCTGTGTTTGGCAATACCAGGGCTACCCTGGGAAGAAACAGGCAAGAGCCAGGGCTTGGCACCCGCTGGAGCAGCCAGGCAGGAGGAGCGACAGACCTGGGTGTGCCTCGGTCGGACCCGTTGCTGGGCTGGGGACCCTTCCACATGGGGGCTCGGGGACAGACAAGTTCTCCCACAAACCTCTGCGAACCAAGCCCTAGAGTGGCTCCACTCGTGTGAGCTAAAAATCATGGGTGGGATACACCCCAGAGATCCTAGCACCAAGCCCGTGTCAGTGCAGCACGACCTGGGTCTGGGTGCGTGCGGCTCTGCGGGGTGGCTGGCTTGGCTAGCCCAGGGTGCATGCATGGGAGCCCAGGCACCAGCACACTCTGCTCTAGAGATGTAGCCACAGACTTCACACCCATCGCCGATGGAGCTCCCATCTCAGTGGCCCTTTGATTCCAGACGCCTTCCCCTGGCAAAAGGAGATGCCTCCAGACCCATTCCATCCAGGTGTCCTCTCTGCACCATCACAGGGAGACACCTGTCCTGAGGCTAGAGGGCCCCATGTCCCATCCACTCCAGTCTCTTCTCTGTACCAACTGACTTGGAGACACCCCATGGCCAGTCTGTCCCAGTCTCCTCCAGGCACCCATTCAGATTGGAAATGCCTCTCCCAAGTCTCCAAGACACGTCCCCATTTCCATTCATCCCAGTCTCCCCCATCCACAAACAGGCTTGGCGACCCTCTCTGGGGCTCCATCCCCACCCAGTTGTCTCCACACCACTTGCTGAGGACTCCCTGTCTCTTACCGGTCTGCGTTCCCCTCCATGCGTGGGCATCTCTGCTCTGCACTGACATTCTCCCCTCTCCTGGGGGTGAGCGGCCTGGGGCACGTGCAGGATCCTGCTCCTCATCCTGCCCAATCCACATCCTCCTCACGTCCTTCATGCACCAGCCCCCGGTGGGAGGTGCCGTTCTCCATTTCTGCGGGGCCAAGTGGCAAATTTGCCCCCCAGGCAACTCTTGGGAGAGAGGGCACCATGCAAGCCATGGCAATGGAACCGTGGCCACTACAGCAAGCCCCATCTCTTAATGGCCGTTCAGCCCTGCAGCAGCCCTCAACCATGGGACCCTCCTCCTATAGCTCTGCCCCATGGACACCCCAGCACCGCTGCAGCACAGGGCCCTGCCCCAGGGCAGTTCCTGCCTGGGCACCGCTCCAGCCCTGTTTGGCGTGGGAGCTACACCATGCGCTGCTCTCAGGGGTGAAGCCTTGTCTCCAGGACATGCTCCTGCCAGCAGAGCTCCTCCAACCTGGAAGGACCTGGGCCAAGGCGCTGAGGATTTAGCCAGGTCCTCCTTCCCGCACACTGCAGTGTCTGTGAGTCCTGCCTCTGGCCTTTGCTGGGACAGGGACAATGTTACAGTCTCTGCCCCCCTCTGTACCCAAGCCCCTGGAATGGGGGCCAGAGCCCCAGGCTCAATTTTGGGGGATGTTGCCTCCAAAGGAGCGATGTTGATTGGCTCCAGGGGGGATCTGACCCCATCGGCTCAGCCGAAGGTCCGGATTATTGGCTCCAGCTGGGGGGGATCTGGTCCCATTGGCTCAGCCGGAGCTCCGGCTGATTGGCTCCAGATGGGGATCTGGTCCCATCGGCTCAGCCGGAGCTCCGGCTGATTGGCTCCAGATGGGGATCTGGTCCCATCGGCTCAGCCGGAGCTCCGGCTGATTGGCTCCAGCTGGGGATCTGGTCCCATCGGCTCAGCCGGAGCTACGGCTGATTGGCTCCAGCTGGGGATCTGGTCCAACCTGAGCACAGCTAAGAGGCTGCACCATTCCAGGTTAGAGGACAGCGATAAAACCCTCTCTGCTCCCTGGTATCAGTTGGGTCTCTGGTCAAACCTGCCCTGGCCAAATCCCCCCGCTGCCTCCTCTCCCCTTTACCTGGGCTGAGAGAAGAATGGAATCTTGTCATCCCATCCAATCTGGGGCTGCTGCTGCGTCATGCAGGGCCCGTGGCCAGGCACAGCGTTCCTTCAAGGGCTTTCTGCCCATTCCAACTCAGGGCGCTGGAGATGGAGCTACAAGGTGCTTAGTACCCGAAGGCTAACGTGCTGAGATCACACCCCGGAGATCAAGCCCCACGGTCGACCATAAGTTACTGCGCTTCAGGCAGGAACTGCTGGCTGGATTCTCTGGCCTAGACGACCCCAATGGTCCCTTTGTGCCTGAAATAGCAGCTGAGCCCCGTTCTCCTTTGTGTGCCATTTGCAGGGGGCACAGCGAGAACGGCACCACCTACTAGCATCCCATGCTCACTGTGCATTGCAAGGTGGCTGATCCAGCCAAGCATGTCGGCGTGTGCTTTGCACCAGCCCCAGGAGCCATCACCTGGCCCGGGCGGGGTCATTGCCTGCCTCAAGTGAAGCAGCTGCCAAAGCGCTGGGCTGGGTCAAAGGCAAAGGGGTTGGCTTCTCTAGTGAGCTCGGAGCACAGGCGCAGGCCTGAGTATTTCCAGAGCTCAGTGCCCAGCCCAGGACTAGCTCTCTTGGGGCTGCTTGCTGCTCATCTCAGGACTGGCTGGGGTCTGGGCAGGTGGAGCATTCAGCACCTGGGTCCACTCCAGGCTTTGTCACTTACCTTACGCACGGCCCTGTGACTCTTGGTGCTTGTTTTCCTCCCATCCTTCGTCTAGTTAGACTGAGCTCTTTGGGGCAGGGCCCAGCACAGTGGAGACCTGGTCTCAGTGAGTGGCAGAATAAGGCCCTGATCGCGGTCTGGGGTTTGTGCAGCACCCAGCGCAATGGGAACACGGCCGCCCATGGTTGGGGGATCTGGGCAGCACCTGGCACAAGCGGGCCCCTGATCTCGCTCAGCAGCAAGGGCGGGGGTGTTGTGCGTGCCTGGCATGACTAGGGCCCTGATCTTGGTTGGGGTCAGTGCAGCACCTGTGTGACAGGAGCCCTGATCTCGGCCCAACACCCAGCCTGACAGGGCCCCACTCTTTGTTGGATGCTACTGCAATATAACCCATAATAGACAAGGTACAAAGCAATGGAGAAACAGGCCCTCGGTCAATCCCTTAACCGTCTCTCGGCCCGGTCTGCCCACACAAAATGAGGACTAGAACTCCAGAGTTGTACGAAGTATAGAATCAACTGTATTCCCCTTTGCGGTAATGTACATGGGTTGAAAGTTTTTTTTGACTTCATCATAATTGGTAACACTTTACAGTAACATTGAAGAGTACAGGAAGTTTACAGGGTAAATATGCAGAACCACAGAGTATTTCCCCCAAAACAATCAGGAAGGGGTTTCTGTTCATTAAAAAAACTAAACCAAAACTGATACAAAAAGAATGAATTAAAAATTTATTTCCTCCCCACCTGGAATGCTGTAAAGGAAAAAGATTGGGAATTCTATTGGTAAAATAAACCAATCTCTCTCTCGATATTTTAAAAAGAGGATATTTATCAGAGTGTCATATTTTTAAAATAGAGTTTGCGACCTTCATTTCTCCGCCCGAGCCCCTCCCCCAAACAAAAATAAAATATTAATAATGTACAAATTAATTTACAGTTGATAATGTTCATTACACTCCTAGAGAAACGGACAGAAATCCCCCTCCTTCACCCTGCAGACAGTTCCATTCAGTGGCGAAGTTTGGAATGAACGAAACTCCAATAATTATCTGCGTCTTTAAAAAAAATGTTGGGATTTTTGGTAAGAGAAAAATACAGAACTTGAGCTCATGCAGTGGTCTAAGATGCTGAGAGATGTCCACCAAATTTCACCTTCGCTAACATTCTTCAAAGCACCTAAGAGATTTAGGAGCCTAAATTTCATTTTCAAAAAGTTTAGGAGCCTAAATACCCTGGAAACTTTGCAAAATGTGATGCCTTTTCTTAATAAAAAAACAACACCTCAAAGCCTGAAAATTAATATGAAATTATTTCAGTTCACAGCTTACAATGGCAGATATATCACCCTCTCTTCAGCTCGATGCTAGCCCCTTTTGGCATTTTAGCATTGAAGGCGAGGGGAGTTTGCAATAACTTTGCCAGGCTTGAGAAATTGAAGTGCCTATTTCACCTGCATCCTATCACTCTGAAAGAAAGAATTCCGATCCAAATTCCTCGTCTTCCTACACTCTTCCCAGCAATGGGCATGAGCCTGGTAGGGCTGGAGTTCTCCAACCCCAATCCAGCACAGCTCCCTTAGCTTCATTGATACTGCCCCCGAGAAAAGGGGTTTACTGCTAGATCTAGCAGATGGACAGTGAGATCTGATGGCTGGAGCTGGCGCCAGTAAGATGTACGTTTTTACCGGTGGAGATGAGGAATGAAATTTTAGAGCCGTTCCCCAAGGGATGCGGATTCTGCATCCCTTGAGGGCTTTCTATCGTCCAATAGATATGGTTTAATTGGGACGCAAGTCATGGGCTGGGTGCAGGAACCTCTGGGCAAAATTCTGCCATGTCTCCCTTCCAATCTGTGACTCTTTCCCTACTGGCTTTGACCGGACGACCCCTATGCTTTGAGCTAGGCAGGTGCTGAAGTGCGTTGCTGCATTGGAACCAGCTGAAAAGCCCCTGACAGAGCAAAGCCCTGTGGCACCGACCTGTCTGGAAGCAGGGGCCAGCCCTGTCGGCCAGTTTGCATGCAGAAGGATGGGCTGGAGTCTTGCAGAATCGGGATCAAAGATGGGAGTTGGTCTCCAGTGGCCGTGCCCAGAGATCATCGAGGGATCCTACCTGTAACACGGCGGGGAGAGATTTTTTGTCTCTAGCTCCTTTTCAAACGTCCTTCCAAACTCTCTTTGATTCTTCTGTGTTAAACTGTCCACACATATACGTTATATAATATATATATTTATATATATATATATTTTATATATATATAGAGCTCTCTTTATATATAGTCATTTGAAAAGCCTTTCCAATTCCCCCAGTGAGGGGCGAAGGTGCGGGTGAAGGAAATAGTCCAACGCCTCCACCCCCCGTTTCATTTGCAAATTCCCATCAACAGCTGCTTACCCCCCTGTCCTAGATACCTTGAAAGAACAACACAATTTAAGGACATGCTCTGAGAAGACACTTAAAGGATGATCACAATAGCACCTTGGCATGGAGAAAAGGGGATGGGAGTGGAGGATGCATGGGGGAAAAGGAATTACGCCGTCAATCCCCTGAAAACAAAACAGAAACATTGTATATATTTTCCCATCTCCCCCACCCCCACACATCCCGAGCAGGTACCCCCAAACCAGTCTCAGCTCCCGTCGCTGTTGCTTATGCAAAAACCAACACCATCCCAACTCTAACCCTTTTGAGAATAGCACCCCCTTTTGTTACTACAGAGCAGAGAGCCGAATGGCTGATCAGTTCCATAGTTGGACAAGATCCATGTTAACTGCTTTATTTACCACCATCGTTATTAATGGATTCATTTTTATTTTCCCGAGAGTTCGTGATTTTGTTTGTTTCGGTTCGGTTTACTCCACACATTTCCAAGACTCTGACACATTAACAAAGAGAGAGAAAAAAAAAATCAGTTATAATTAAAGACCCCCCCTTTTATTGTTTTAATAATAATTCCGAGAGAGACCGATTTTTCGTCCCCAAAATCTTTGCCCAGCCAAGTTTTCTGGATCCAGCTGTATCCTGCTCCGCGTCGTAATTTTGTCGATAGTTATGAGAGAAAAATCAAATCATTTGTATCCCAATTGGATTAGTCTGTTTCCAAACAGGGCATGGGAGAGGGGTGTAAAAGGGGTGGGGAGATGTACCCCAAAGTTTCATCCGGATGAGGAAGCATCTAACCTCCTGGGGTAACAGAGTGGGGGAATCAGCTGTCACCTCTCTCTCTCTCTATATATATATATCTTGAAGGCAAAATCCTGGCTCAGCTTTATCTAGGGAGCTCCGAAGCCTTCATCAATCCATCTACCCCTCCCAGATCCTCGTTTTCTGTTCTCTTTCCGAGTGGTTGCTTATTTCCGGTGCCAACCTCTAACCATGGCATGTGTGATTTGATCGCCCCCTGCCCTGTTCTTTCCCCCACTTCGTTTGCTAAAAGGAAAACAAATTAAAGAAACCCCCAAGATCTGAAGGAATCCGGGGTGGGAAGCGAGCATGATTTTGATTTTGGGGTGGTTGTTATTAATTTATGAGGATGAACTGAAAAATTAAATAAGGGAGAAATGAACAAATTGAAACCAGTGTGGGGTGGAGGTGGGGGGCAGGATCCACTGGTTGCCTCTGTGATGCAGAGGGAGGAGAAAGGAAGGCTGGGAGGTTTCGTTGGTCTCTTGTATCCAAAGGTTGGCATGATTTGAGCCGGTCTCACCTTGCGATCGTCTCTCTCTCGCGCTCGCCACCAGAGGGACAGGAGGGAGGCGGGGCCAGGGGGGGCGGAGACTCACACATAATACTCCTTGTCCTTGTTTTTCTTGCTCTTGCTGGGGGTTTTGGTGGCAGAGGTGGGTTTCTCCTTCACCACCGTGCCATTGCTCTGTGCCGAGTTGCTGATGTAGTTCCGGCTCTGATCCACCTGGTAAGAGCCTTCGTCCCGGTTTCGGTACTTGTACATGGCATAGAGGAGGATGAGGATGCACAGGGCGGCCGCCGCCACAATGCCGACCACCATCCCCGTGGTGCTGCTAGATTCGCGGATCACCTCGACGGCTCCCGGGGGACCCCTCTCCCCCGAGCCGGTGGGGTTAGCTGTGGGTAGATTGTGGAAATTGGGGGAAGATGTTATACTGGGGTACTTATGCCTGTTACGGTTGTCGAGTTCAAAAGAGGTGGGCAAAGGGGGGTACTGGTCTGGGTGGGGTTTGGGGGCCTCGCGATTGTTCATTTTGCCGGCGGGGATGTTACGGACCAGATCGGGAGAGGCAGTGGAGGTCAGGAGCTCAGGGATTGAGGATGAAGCTGGCACTCCTGTCCTAATGTTGGGCCTGAAGCCTTGGGACTTTTTAGATGCTCCATCTGGCCTGGCCAGCAGGGTCCTATCTGTGACCAAGGGGAATGTGGTGTAAAAATCTTCGTCATCAGTAGGGGGCAGGCTGGAGTCGAAGACCTCACCCGAGGCGTAACCGGAGGCCTCAATGCCCTCTTCGCAATCGCTGTCCTCTTGGTCGGCTAAGCACGGGGGTTTTTGATTGGCAGAAGGGGCTAGGGTGTCTCTGGTGGTCTCTATTACGGTTAGGAAGGGGCCAAAGGTAGGTGGCGGGGGTATGAATGGAGACCGGGTGGCAATTGGTGGGGTGTCTAAGGAATCTTCGGTAATTATGGGCAATACTAATTCACCTCCTAGAACAGAGAGAAATAAAGGGGGAAGAGAAACAGAAAAGGAGAGATGGGTTAATACGAACCGGAGGAAAAACTGCCACATTTGGACATAAGAAACTGAATCAAACTGATCAACTGAATTTAAAACTAGACTCGTTCCCCAATCTCTGGCTGCTTTTTAACGAATCTTTACAACTGTTTTTCGTTTTAAACTGTAGCTTTTTACAACAAAATCTAGAGAAATCATAAATTTAAAGAAAAAGAATTAAAAAAAAGAAATTAGTCATTTAATGCAAAAAAATTAAACAGATTTTCAAACAGCAGAATTAAGTAATAATAAAAGAAAAAACCTAATTGCAAACTGCTTTTCACATTTCTTTTTATTCCCCTCCTTTTCTCTTTCATTTCATTTTTTCCCTTTTCTTTTCGTTTTAAAAATAAGAGAGCAAACCACAGAATTCAATCAACTTACATCAACAAATTGGCCATGTGATTTTAGCATGAAGAAAAAAAATTACAAAAAAGAAAACTAGGTAAGAATGTTTTTTTGGAGAAAAAACAACTTTTTTTTCTTTCTTTTTTTTAAACATCTCTTTTCTCTACCACTCGCCTTTTCAATTGTCTCTCTAGAGTCATTTCTATGTTTCTTTCTTTCTCTCTTTCCATCTAGATTAATTTCTCTTTCTATCTATACTCTTTCTTTCTAGATTCATTTGTGTCTATATTCTTTGATTTTTCTTTCTAACTAGATTTGTTCCTCTTTTTCTAGATTAATTTATCTATAGTCTTTCTGTTTAGATACATTTTCTTTCCTTCTCTCTCTCTGTATTCTTTTATCTATCTTCTTTCTTTTTATCTAGATTCATTTTTGTTTCTATCTATACTTTTTCTATATTAATTCCTGTGTCTGTCTATATTCTTTTTTCTGTCTAGCTGGATTAATTTCTCTTTCCTTCTAGATCCATCTATAGTTTTTCTCTCTAGACATATTTTCTTTTTTACTTTCATTCTATCTAGATTAATTTTTCTTTCTACATCCATTTTCTTCATTCCACCTATATAGATTCATTTCTGTATCTTTCTATATTAATTTATCTACCTTTTTCTTTATTAATTTTCTTTCTAGATTCATTAATCTATGGTCTTTCCATCTAGATGCATTTTCTTTCTTACTTTCATTCTTTCTTTCTAGATTAATTTCTCTACCTATCTAGATTCATTCATCTTTCTTTCTTTCTTTCTTTCTTTCTTTCTTTCTTTCTTTCTTTCTAGATTCATTTATCTATCTTCTAACTTCTGCATATTTTAAAATCTTTCCCTCCCCCCACCCAGACACACTTTTCGACTCTGTCTGTCTGTCTACATTTTCCATTCCCACCTCCCACCTCTCCCTCCCCCCACTTTTTTTTTTAACATATGGCAACCAAAGTTGATGTTGAAATGACAAGGACACTGCACACATTATTTGGTCCTTTGCACTGGCTGTAAATTTGGCGGGTGTGTGTTGGGAAAATACATGTTTAAAAAACATACATAACTATATTTTCAGTAGCTGTTTTGACAGATCTGTGGGCTCTGTCCCTATTAGAACTGGAAAGAAAGCAGATAGAGGGACAGATGCCTAGCACCACTGATGTCAACAGGAATAGAACCCAGGAATCCTGACTGTCAGAGCTGGGGATAAAACCCAGCAGTCCTGACTCCTATGCAGTTACACCCACTGCACCAGCTGAGGATGAGGACTCCAGGAGCTTGGCAGACCATTCCCAGTATGTGCCATTCCCATCAGCTGGTTCCCAGTTTCCTCACCAGATTCTCAATTGACAGTGCCAAAGCCATGGGCTCCCTAGCTACACCAATCTTCCTGGCAGTAGCAGGATTAGAATTTCCAAACTTGCTGCCCATGGACTGGAGCTAAAAGAGACTCGCTGTTAACTGTGCGGGGCTCTGTCATACAGAGCTGTGACTCTGATTCTTCCCAGGGGAGGGCAGTGGCACCCTCTTCCCCACCACTTCATTACAGCCCAGCCTGTAGTAGCAGTGCTGTGTCTGTACAGTGATTGGGGCTGCCTGCCAAGATAGAATCCAGGGGCATCAGGGATCCCAAGGCCAAGCCTCTACAGGCTGTCCCAAGTGGTGGGACTATCAGCACCTATGCAGTGGACATATTTTTTTCCCACCCATGTGCAGAATGAATTTTATTATGTGCACCAATATGGAAGTGATGTATGACACATCACCTCCATATTGGTGCACATTAACAAAATTCATGTGGTGGGGAGGGATCAAGGGGTTTGGAGTGTGGGAGGGGGCTCGGGGCTGGGGCAGAGGGTTGGGGTGTGAGGGGCTGAGGACTCCAGCTGGGGGTGCAGGTGGAACCAGGGATGAGGGTCTCAGGACTGGGGTAGAGGGTTGGGGTGCGGGCTCTGGAGTGGAGCCAGGGATGAGGGGTTTGGGATGCAGGCTGCCTCGGGGCTACAACAGCAGCACCTGGGCTGGGGGAGAGAGGTGCCTCTCGCCGGCCAAGGAAGGTCCAGGCCGGGGTTGGGTTGGGGCTGGGGGAGGGGCGCCTCCTCCCAGCCACAGCAGGTCCGGGTCTGGGCTGGGTCAGGGGCAGGGGGACAGGCATCTCTCCCCGCTGCAGCCTGAACGCCTGCACTGCACCTAATAGGCTGCTGCATGGCTGCTTAGAGGACACTTAGGCAGTGAGCTCATAAACCTGCATATGTGGTCACACCACCAGTGGGCGCTGTGATAGGACAGGGGGTTTGCATGAGAATGCACCCAACAGAGCCACTACCCTCCATGGTTTACAGACCAAATACTCTGCTCTGCTTACGGGTGAACGTAGAAGGAAAATGAGTTACACAACAGCTTGAAGCAAGTGGCTTAGTGTTCTGGGAGTCAGGACTCCTGGGTTCTTTTCCTGGATCTGGATGGGAAATTGAGTCAGGTGGTTAGAGCAGGGGGGCTAGGAGCCAGGATTCCTGGGGTCTAGCCCTGGCTTGGGAGGGTAGTGGTTAGATCAGGGGTAGGTAGGTGTCAGGAGCCCTGAGGGCTGTGGCCTGTTTCTCTGTTGCTTTACCAGCGAGTCACTTCACTCAGCTGCTCCTTCATTTGCAATATCAGAGATAACATGACCACTCCACAAGGGAGTGTATGGGGTGGAATTAACTACGTGCATGCTTTGAGCTCCCACATCTCATACGCCAGGTGGTGTGGAATATGAGGGTGACTCTCCTTTACAAGGCTGCGGTAGGTATTTCAATGATCTGTGTGTTTTCAGTGCCCCCTTCTGCAGGACGGGCAGTATAAGTAAATCACTGCTTAGCTAGAGCCTTCAGCCAAGCCTGGGACTCAGAGCTGTCACTTGACACAGGGTCTCAAGAGGGAGAGGACATTGGCGACTGAGTGAGTTTATGAAGGAAGCTCACAAGAGAGCACCATGACTGACTTAGTCAAGCCGCAGGGTGACATGAGATCTGACTCCAGGTATCCAATAGGTGCAAAAGACACAGGGTGGGGGGAGAATGGCTTGGAGGGAAATTAGAGGCTATGGGATGAACAGAAGCAAAGGATAAAACTTGGAGGGGAATAAACTGTAGGGGACAAGGCTGGCCACTGGTGGTGGTGGGAATAGACTGTAGGTGCCAATTTTGGCTGGTGGAAAATACACTGATGGAAAGGGCAGCTCGAGAGGCAGGGAGTGGGGTCCATAACTATCATGTGTCAGGGAGTTCCGCAGGTTAATGATACTGAGTACAAATGGAGTCACTTGACATGTGTTGCTTGGAATTTCATTAGGGGTTCCTGAATGGTGAGTGAAGGTGAATAGCAGATCCCAGTTGCCTGTCTTGATCCTGTACATTCTTTTAGGCCCCTCTAGCATATCCCCCTCTCCTTCATCTCCTTGCTGAGCTAAACATCCTGATCTTGCCAGCCTCTCTGCTTCCAAATCTTGAATTATTTTCATTGTCCTGTGATTTCTGTCAAGCTGGAGCCATCTCATAGATTTACACAATGGCACAAGACTATTCTGCTGTATAACATTCTCTCTGCTTCTGCACACACACTCCTGGACTATTCTGCACTGGTTGAGTGCTGCTGTGCGCTTAGCAGAGGTTGCAACTGAGCTGGTAGAGGGCACTGTGCTGCTGGGAGTGGGGTGGGGACTCAGTAGGGGGTGCTCTCTCCCCAAGGTCAGTACTAACCCCAATGTGGCACTAGGGGGTGCTGTGCTTCAAGCAGTGGTGCACGTTAGCCACAGGGATAGTCAGCTGCATCTCAGCACTGGGTGAAGGATCCCTGTATAACAGACCCCCATTACCCCACCCCAGAGGCAGCTGCATCTCGACAGTGGTTGAAGGATCCCTATAGCTCATCTAGCTTGGAGTCACATACATTAGCTCAATATTATCATTAAAAGCTGCATTCTTTGTCAGCTGAGGAAAACAGAGTCAGGGCTGCATTATGGTTTGAAAGGCAGCAGTAAATAACAGGGAAGGAAAAGCTTCTCCCTACAATTGCACACGCCAACGCCAAAGTCTCCAGTGGTTGACAGAGAATCCCCCTCCCCCTCCTGGTCAGATCAGAAATGGAAACCGCCACACTACTCCCTAGGCCCACATGCTTTGGAGAGTGACCGTAGCCCTGTCACTGGGCTGGAAAAATCTGGCCAGACTCTTTATTACAAGCCTTGCTTGCTTGTTGGTATGATAGATTGTAATAGTATTCTGGGCTGGCTGGGCCCATCGGTCTGAGCGGGGGGGGGGGGGGGATACTGGGCTGGGGTGGCAGGGAAGGGGGGGATACTGGGCCCATAGGTCGGAGCTGGGGTGTTGGGGGGATACTGGGCTGGCTGGGGCCATGGTCTGGCCCGGGGTGGCAGGGAGACAGGGAATACTGTATCACCCAGTCCCAGAGGTACCAGTCCATGTGCTGAGCTGCCTTGGCTAGGGATGGGCTATTTTGTGCTGGTGGCTGCATGCAAAGGATTCCAGGCTGACATGGCAAAGCCTGGCCTGGTAGCTGGGGCTGCACAGTTGGGGACTGGAGACAGCAGCCAAGCCCTTCCCTCACAGGTACTCTATCAGCTCCCTGCAAGCCATCACCAAGGGTTCAGGAGCCATCAGTTGGGCCCAGAACACCAGGAGAGTTTTTCAAGGTTCTCTCCTGTTTGATGGTTTCTCTTTTGATTCCAGAGCCCTGCCCCACCCTGGGGCACAGTCACTGCATGACAACAGAAGCGCATGGGCTGCAGCTCCTGGCTTCTCCCTATACCCCAACATTGCATTTGCTGATGCGGGGTCCCAGCTCTCCTCTACTCCGCTGCCATTGCACCTGTATTCTCCTGCAGCTCCAGGCTCAGGGCTCTTCACCTGCTCTCACCCAAGCCAGGGCCAGGAGGAGGGACAGAAAGACAAGGAAGGGGCAGGCCAGCCCATTGTTTACAGGAGAGGAGGAGGAGACAAGCCAGCCCATTGTTTGCAGGAGAGATGGGGGGAACGAGCAAGGGCAGGTCAGTCCATTGTTTGCAGGAGAGGAGGGGGGGAGGAGGAGAAGACAGGCCAGCCCATTGTCTGCAGGGGAAGAGGCAGTGGGACAGCCCATTGTCTGGGGGAGAGGAGGAGGGAAGGGGGAGCAGGGCAGTCCATTGTCTTCAGGAGAGGAGGGGGGAAGAGGGAGCGGGGAAACCCATTGTCTGCAGGAGAGAGGGGGGAAGAAAGGAAAGGAAGAGGGAGCAGAGCTGACCAAGCTGCTAGGCTCTCTCTACCCCTCCCCCCCACCAACTCCTCTGCTGAGGGTGTGGGGAGAAGAGCTCAGCCTGCCTCCTGCAGCAGTCCTGATTATTTGCTCTCCCCCCCATAAGTGGGTAGGGATTCCTGGGTGGATGGGCCCACCTGATCCAGCCCCCCTGCTCTAACCACTGAGACCTCTGGGTCCCACTGGTGTCTCTGTCACTCTGTGTCAGGACCTTGGGAGCAGGGAAGGGGAGGGGAGCGCACACCCAAAGCCACAGGGGGACAGGGACCACAGCTGACCAACACCCAGTCCTCTTACTGCCCCCAGCCAGCTCCTACTCCTCCCGCTGCTGCCCCCCAACTGCCTTCCCGATATTAATTAAAAGCCTGCAAGAAGGTGTGTGTGTTTTTAATGAGCAGCCCCTATCTGCTTGCTGAGCCCCCCCGTTGGGCCTTTCATTTTCTCCTGTCTCTTCCCCTCCTCTGGTTTTTATTGTGATGCTTTTGGAAACATTTGGCAAGCGCTGCACAAAGGAGCCGCGCTGCCTTTGATCACGGAGAAGAAGAGAGAAATAACATAACCGTGGCGCCGTCAGTACGGGAGGAGAAGAAAGGATGCACCAGCAATTACTCAACTCACAAGAGAGGGCCACCATATAGGGGGGAGTAGCTAATTAGTCCCTTGTTTTATTGGGGAGCAGAGCAGTAGTAGCCTGGGTGTCTACCCTGAAATTAGGGCTTGGTCTTCCCTGTGCCGTGGTCTAATGTTGGACTGGGAACCAGGACTCCTGCCTGGGTTCTATCCCAGCTCTGGGAGAGGAGTGGGGTCTAGTGGGTTAGAGCGGGGGTTGGGACTCCTGGATTCCATCCTATTCCCAGCTCTGCCACTGATCTGGGGCAAGTTCCTTCCCCTCTTGATGCCTCTGTTTCCCCTCCCACCCTTGTCTAGTCAGACTGAGCTCCTGGGGGCAGGGACTGTCTCTTCTTTTGAGCCTGTGCAGCACCTGGCCTGATGGGGACCCGATCTCAGTTGTAATCTCTAGGCACTACGGCATAATTAAGAAGCGGTTGATTTGCATCATCTGGGGCTCTGCTCCTGAAGTTCCTTGGTAGCGGATCCTTGGGAGGTCTGTCCATCTCATACCTCCAGTCACACAACCTGAGGGGGTGAGCACCCCCTGCAGCTCCTGCTGAAAATGGGACCCTCCTACAGGGATGCATGTATGCATGGACTCACACTTGTGAGCAGAGTGGGCACAGCGTGGGCACACGCCCACTAAACTTGGTGCCCTAACAGCACAGATGTGTGCTGGCCAAATTACAGATGTGTGTGAACCTGGAGGCAAGACTAGAGGAGGAACCCAGAGGGGTGCTAGTCCCACAGAGGGGTGTGCAGCATATCAGTGGCTTGCAGGTAGACACCAGACAATATAGATCTGCAAAAGCCCATTGGATAGACATGTAACTGCAAGCCAGTTATACAGCTGGGTATGGTACCATTTGCATTCAGGGGTGGGGGAGGGCACTGACAGCTGAAATACAGAGGGAGCTGGGCAAAGAGTGAAAAGAAACTAATTTTATCACAGAAATATCCCCTCAGTGTTTGTCACTTGACTGCTAGAGCAGCAGCAGATATAGTGGATAGAACACTGGCTGGGAGGCAGGACTCCTGTGTTCTATTCCCCCCTCTGCCATTGCCCTTGCGGTGGTCCCTTCCCCTTGGTGCCTCTGCTTCTCCTCCCTCCCTTCATCTATTCAGCCTGTGAGCTCTTTATGCAGAGACTCTGTGTCACTGGGGGTTTGTCCTGCTCCTGGCACAATGGGGACCCCAGTGGTCAGAGCATCTCACTGCTGCTGTGATGTACGCAAGCCCCAGTTACAGCCATGCGTGAGCACGGCGGCAGGACTGAAGGGTACAGATGTGTCTTCTGCCGCTCCAGCTGTGTGGGGGTGCACTGTAAATGCACAGAGAAATGCAGCTGGGTTTTATGCCCTTCCGGCTGTGCGAAATGATGCATTGGAAATCAGCAGCACCGGGATATTGTTACAGGGGCCTGAGTCTCCAGCGACGGTAGTGGGGATTGAAGGTGAGCCGTGCTTCTGAAAACTAGGCCATGAGCCAGAACCTTAGCTGGGATAAGTCAGTAGCTGCACTGACTCCAGTGAGTGCCCCCTGCTGAACAACCCACCCTGCTCCCTGCATCACGGCCCCTCTAGTGTCATGCTGGGGTCAGAGCGCCCCCTGCTGAGTCCCCACTCTGCTCCCTTCAGCACTGTGCTCCCTAACATCAGGTGGGGATCAGATCTGACTCCTACATGAAAGCATCCCCTGCTGAACTCCTTACAGCCTCTGGCCAGTGAGGGCTAGATGTGCAACCAACATCTCCCACCCAACGCCCATGTAATGCCTGCCTGGTGCAGCTCAGAATGCCATCTAACTGGCCCCTGGCTGGCAGAGAGACTGAATGGGGGGTGAGCAGGGTTTCTCCAAAGCATAGGGAGGCATGCTGGCCAGGGTGGGGCCCTGTGTGTGTGGGTGAAGGGGGCCTGGCTCTGGGAAATCTCACACACAAGGGGGGAGGCCGACTCATCCCTGGCACAGGAGATAAACATGCACTGAAGGGTCCTGGTGCTCCCCAGACAATAAAGAATGGAGCTAATGAACCAGGCCCGGTGCAGCACCAGGCGCTCCCTGCACTGCCAGGCTCATAAATCCCCCCTTGCTTCCCATCAGGGAGGAGACAGCGTAAATTTCATGCCCCACCACGGCCTGGGTGATGCGGAACAGATAGTGCAGTGGAGAGGAGGGAGTTAAGAGCAATCACCGGTGTGGATGCTGGACAGATGGAGGGGGGTCAATGAGAGTGTGGGATCTACCCCCACCAGCCCATGCTGTGATTTCCATTCCATTTAGAGAGGACACAAAGCCACATCAATCTGTGGCTGGGTGTGTTTCTGCAGGGATGGGGGGGTTCTGCCTGCAGCCAATGCAGTGTCTCCCAGGGATGTGGCTCTCTGCTCCACTCACTCTCTGCCTGGATTTATGGCTCTTTCCTCACTACTCCCCGCCCCCTCTTCCCGCTCTCGTTCTATGCCTCTGGCCATAACAACTCTGGCTGTGATCTTGTCAGATCTTAGCACTTGGCCACAGAGGGGATTGGCGCAAAAGAACAAACCTGCGCAAGACAGCGTCTCCTCCTGGCTAAGTTGGGTCATTGCGCTGGTAGGGAGAATGGCAGGACAAACCCAAGGGACTGGGAAGTTCACCTTGCAGTCAGTGCTGGGGGGCGCTGTGCTGCAGGGAGTGGGGTGGAGGGCTCAATAGGGGGCACTCTTGCCCTGGATCTGGAATTGAAGCCAGGTCTCCCTAGTCACCTGAGCAACTGAACTATCCTTCCTCTCTCCCTCACCACTCCGGATCAGACCAACGAGCCCATCCAGCCCAGTATCCTCCCCACTCCCCCCAGGATCAGACCAATGAGCTGCTCTCGCCTGGTATCACCCAATGTCCCTTGTCACTCTAAATCAGTCCAATAACCCACATGCTGGATCAGCCCAACAGGTTTGCTAACCCAGTACCCCATCTTCGACAGTGGCCAGCGCCAGCTGCTTCAGAAGCAGGTTCAAAGAACCCTGCAGTGATGGGTCCTCCTGCCCCCAGCTGGTCCCACTCGGAGGAGTTCAGTTCCTTCCATAGCCGCTGAATTCTACCTCTGCACAGTCCGGTATCTGTCTAAAGTCCTGAGCTCTCGTTGGAACGTGGCTAAGCTCTCACTCCTGGGTAGATCCTGCGGCAGTGAGTTCCGCTGGCTAATGGCACGGTGGAGGGGAGCATTTCTGGAGATCAGTTGGGAACCTGACACTTTCCATCCTCTCAGCCTGGCAACATGAGCTGGGGCCAATCAAAGCTCTCCAAGTCCTCCAAGATCCCATTAATCACTGCCTCCCTCTGCCTCCTCCTGCAGCATCCGCTATTTGTGAGGAGTGGAGAGGGGTTTAGAGGCCCTGGACACCAGCCTCCCCGCTCCCAGCAGGGTACTTCTTCCCGAGGGATTCCCCAATTGCAGCATAAATGACAACATGGCACAAAGGAGCAAAGCCAGCTTCCAGCAAGCCAGAGGTAAAATCTCTTCTTCCTTCTGCATAACCTCCCTGCTCAAGGAGAGACTGTCCACCTCTTAGGTTTCCCTAGCCCTGGTTTAGTACTCAGTGCGGAGATGCAGCCACCTTGGAATGCTGGCTGTTTACACAGGGATCTTTCCTCCAGTGCGGAGATGCAGCCACCTCTGGTGTAGGGAATAGGGGCTGTTTATATGGGGATCCCCTGCCTGGTGCTGAGATGCAACCACCTCTAGGGTGGGGTGCAGCAGCTCCTCAACAGTCTACTACAGCAATGCTTCCTGAACCACTAAAGGCCCTTTCATTCAGTCAGCAAATGGGAAAGGAGGTAATAAAGGGATGCTTCACAAGCTGGGTCTGAATCTGTGTGGTGGGAGAGGAGTGGGATCCAGTGCTTTGAGCAGTGGGGGTTGGAAGCCAAGACTCCTGGGTTCTATTCCGGGCTCTGTGAGGGGAGTGGGGTCTAGTGGTTAGAGCAGGGGTTGAGGGCTGGGTGCAAGGACTCCTGAGTTCTATTCCCACTTTCCCCAGTTGGGCTTTGATTTGTGTGATTGGGGAGGGGTGACTCCAGCTAACTCTTAGGTCCTGTAAATCCTGGAGCAGGGGCAAGGTGTGGGGGAGCCACTGCACCTGCCGCCTGCCTGGAGAAAGGCAGACAGGATGGTAAGGGAGGCCTGGGGCTGAATGTGTTGGGCCAGCCAGACCCTGAGGTGTCTAAGGGTGTGGGGATGGTGCCTGCTAAATACAGGTGTGATACTGGGGACCTGATCAGTGGGGAGGGGCAATGGGTTAGTGTAATGCAGCATAGAACTGGGGGTGGGGAGTTTAAGGGGGCATCAGGGTGTGTGTGTTGGGAGCAGTGTTTATCGGGGGGATGCACAAGTGTGCAGCTGTGTGAGTTCACAGGTTTCTCTCTCTATTTGTGTGTGCATAGAGGTGAGAGGGTAGTGCTGGATGAGTTCATAGAATTGTGTCTCTCTGTGCAGGTATCCATAGGGATGTGCTTGCGTGTGTGTGTAGCACTATGTGAGTTCATAAGGCTGTGTCTTTGTGTGAGTGTACACAAGTGTGTAGCTTTATGAGTTTACAGGGATGTGTCTTGGTGTGCATGTAGCAATGTGTCAGGTCACCAACAGGTGTCTGTGTGCACACGAGCACAGAGATTGTGTAGGTTTTTACATTCATGAACAGGAGTTTGTGTGTCAGTGTGTGTGCAGAGGTTTGTGCCTGTACATGTGTGTTTCTGTGTGCATACACAGGAATGTGTGGGTGAGTGTGTACCTTTGGTGCATGTGTGTGAGTGCACCTAAGTGTGTGTGTGCCTCAATGCATGCAGGAATGTGTGTGTGTGTGTGTGAAGGGATGTGTGTATCAATGTATATAGGTTAATATGTGTGTAGGGAGTGAGTGCGTGTAGGGGTTAGAGTGCATCGGTGTGTGTGTAGGGAGAACAGGATGTGTGTAGGGTGTATGTGTGTGGCTGTATGCGTGTGTAGGAGATATGGGGGGACAGTGTGTCAGGGTGTGTGTGGGATGTGTATCTTTGCCAGGGTGTATGTAGGGTGTGCGTGTGTAGGGGGGACAGTGTGTCAGGGTGTGTGTCCAGTGCACCCTGTAGAAGCCCCCCACCCACACATTCCAACAGCAGAGAGAAGGACCCACCTGTGCTGGGCTCACACTCCTCCAGGTCCTCATCATCACTGGGGCACTCAGCTGACGCCACCAACAGGTCGTCTGTGTTCTGGGGAGAGAGGAGAGCACAGCTCAGTGAGGTGGTGCAGGGCACACCCTCCCTGCACACAGCCCCCCAGCCTGGGGCCAGCCTGGAGCTAGTGCCCCCTGGAGCGGGAGGAGCTCATGGATCATTCCTCACACCCTGAGCCAGCCAGGCCTGGGCGCTCCTCAAACACTCTCATGTTTTGGTCCCCACCACCTATGGTAGAACCTCGTGCCTCAAAGTCAGTTCTCTGAGGCCTGGGCACCATGTCAAATTTAGGTCCACACAGTCTCGGTGTGCAGGGGTGTGAACCCCGTCCTGGCCCCCATAGCTATCCAGTGCAGACGCAGCGAGGCAGTGGGAAGAATGGCTCGGGGAGGTGGTGTGCCTACACTGACGGGAAAAACCTCTTCTGGCGGTGCAGGCCGGCGGTACGCCGCAGGGCTAGGCCAGCACAGGTTGCTATGCCAGGCCAGTCCCCTTGGCATGCGTCTCCCACATCCCGGTGCAGTGCAAAGCAAAGGGGAGACCGTGCTGTGCGGTCCCACTGGGTCAGACACACAGCTTGGCTGGCGAGCAGCCGCAGTCGGGTCTGGGAGCCTTGTAGATAGACCAGAGGTCGGCAACTGTTCAGAAGTGGTGTGCCGAGTCTTCATTTATTCACTCTAATGTAAGGTTTTGCGTGCCAGTGATACATTTTAACGTTTTTAGAAAGTCTCTTTCTATAAGTCTATAATATATAACTAAACTATGGTTTTATGTAAAGTAAATAAGGTTTTAAAATTTTAAGAAGCTTCATTTAAAATTAAATTAAAATGCAGAGCCCCCCGGACCTGTGGCCAGGACCCGGGCAGTGTGAGTGCCACTGAAAATCAGCTCGCATGCCGCCTTTGGCACACGTGCCATAGGTTGCCTACCCTTGGGCTAGACACTGGCCTGGGACTCCGGAGTTCTAGCCCTGGCTCTGGGAGGGGAAGGGGGCTTAATTGTTGGGGGAGCTGGGAGTCAGGATTCATAGGGTCTATTTCTGCCTCTGCCACTGACATTAAGTGACTCCTTCCCCCCACCCCCTGCCCCTACTTCCTCTCCAATCCTGTGTCTTTGGGACAGGGTCTGTCTGTGTCTGTGCAGCACCCAACACAATGGTGCCCTAATCTCATCTATGCCGAGCCAGCTGGGCCCATCGGTCTGATCTGGGATGGAAGGGAGGTGGGGACACTGGGCTGCTAACCCACTGCTCTGAGCTGGGCCAGGGGGATACTGGGCTGGCTCGGGCTGGCTCCTAGCTATTCATCTCCCTGTTCCCCATCCAGCGAGGGTGCCATGTGGTGTGGGAAGGGAGAGGCCCGCTCCCCAGCAATCAGTATTCCAGAGCTGGCTGTGCAGATCATGCTCAGCGTGTCGGAATTAGCATAACAAAGACTTGGACAGGGACCCCGGGGCAGGGAATCAATCAAGGCCCTGGCACAGCAGCAGGAACGGCAATGTGGAAGCACTGCAGAGTGTGTGTGGAGGGGGGTGATACCCCCCTGCAATCACACAGCTAGCCCCTCTCACATGGAGCCAGCTGTGTCTAATGCCTCCCTGCTCCTGCAGCCAGCTATGTCTGATCAGCCCCTCTCCTGCAGCCAGCTAGGTCTAATCCCTTCCCCCGCAGCCAGCTGTGTCTAATCCTCACCCTGCAGTCAGCGGTCTGATCATCCCCCCTCAGCTACTGGGTCTATTTCTCACCTTCTTCCCCCCCCCCCCCCCCCGCGCCCCCCCCTCTCTCACCCCCCCCCCCCACCCCGCAGCCAGCTGTGTCTGATCGTCGCCCCTCCCCTCTGCACACAGCCAGCTATGACAGATCCCTCCACCCGCAGCCAGATGTGTCTCACCCTGTTGTAGTCAGCTGTCTGATCATCCCCCCTCCCCACACAGCACACGGCCAGCTGTGTCTGATCGCCCCGCTCCCTGCACAGCCAGCCAGCTGTCTGACCCCTTCCCCCCCCCGCAAATAACCAGCTGTGACTGATCATTTCTCACCTCCCCCCCACCCCAGCTGTGTCTAATCCGTGCCTCTTCTGTAGCC
>NC_048304.1:32464925-32565753 GCF_013100865.1 Trachemys scripta elegans
GGAGTGTGTGGGGATGGAAGGAAGGAAGAGGGTGTGGGAGATGGATGGATGGGGGTGTCTGGGGACTGATGGATGGGGGTGTGTTGGTATGAATGGGGTGTGGGATGGAAGAAAGAAAGGGTGTGTGGGAGATGGATGGAGGGGGTGTGCGGGGATGGAAGGAAGGAAGGGGGAGTATTGGACAGATGGAAGGAAGAGGGTGTGTTGGACAGATGGAAGGAAGGGGGCATGTGGGGATGGAAGGAAGGAAGGGGGGGTGTTGGACAGAGATGGATGGGGGTGTGCAGGACAGATGGATGGATGGGGGTGTGCAGGACAGATGGAAGGAAGGAAGCAGGTTTGTGGGGATGGATGGAAGGCAGGGGGTTTGTGGGGATGGAAGGCAGGGGGTGTGCAGGGATGGAAGAAAGGGGGAGTTTTGGACAGATGGATGGATAGGGGTGTGCGGGGATGGAAGGCAGGGGGTGTAGGGGATGGATGGAAGGCAGGGGGTGTGTGGGGATGGAAGGAAGGAAGGGTATGTGTGGGGATGGATGGAAGGCAGGGGGTGTGCGGGGATGGCTGGCTGGCTGGGGGTGTGTGTGGGGATGGAAGGAAGGAAGGGTGTGTGTGGGGCTGGACAGCTGGAGATAGAAAACACCACTGCAGGTGTTGCATGCATAGCAGGAGTTGCCAGCACCCCTCTGCCTGGCAGGGGAAGCTCCCTCAAAGTTGATGGCTTCTGTTCCCCACCTCGATGTTCAGCAGTGAATTTGCACAGAAGCAGCCTCCTGTGAGCCCTTGGGCTGAACAAGGAGGAGAAGGGCGCGGACAGCGTGCAGATCTCAAGTCTGGACTGTTTGGAGCTTTTGGGGATGAGGTTTGGGGTCAGTTCTGACCTGAGCTGGCCTGATCGGCGCTGCCCTAGGAAGGAGGAAGAGCTGGTAGGGAAGGAGGCACATCCCCTCTCCAAATGAGGGTTGTCTGACTCGTTATAATAGGCTGGGCTCTTCCCAAGGGGTGAGCAGCTTGGGACCTTGTTATGAGAGTGCCCTGAGAGATGCCTGTACTTATGCAGCTAGTTAATGTGCCAGTAGTTGGTGCTCAAGAACCCACTGCATTGTTCATTGAAGTTGTTCTAAATGGGGTGTCGGGAGGAAGAGGGTTGCTGCTTTGATGTGGCTGAGTGAGGGCCCGCTCAAGGGCCGCGTGTGCTCTCCTTCCATAGGAATGCCAAGCTCCGCTGCAGTGCTTTCGAAGTGCGTTACATTTTCACAGATGGGGAAACCAAGGCACGGAAAGGTGGACTTGCCCAAAGTCGCCCAGCAGCAGAGCCAGGAATAGAATCCAGGTATCCTGAGCACCAGTTCTGCGCTCTCCACCAGGCCACAGCCGGGGTGGGAGCCCAAGAAGACACTTGGTTAATGGGATGCTTAGCTGCTCCAGGCTTCATGTCTCATCTGTTGGCTGGTAGGTTAGAGGATCAAACAGCTGGCTGGGAAGGGACATAGAGTTCAGGAGCTCAGTGATTTTTTGCGGGAGGATCCAGCACCGAAACGAAAGGACAATATTTAAAAACAGCAGGATTTTCCATCCTGCAAAACGATGTGAGATTTTGACTATTTTTGCCATCCCCTGTGAGACCAAAAAGCCAAAATTTCCAACTTTTCCCGGAAAGAAATACCCTCGAAGTCGCTTACAATGGCACTCAACAAGCTGGTTGATGAAATGGCATTTGGCTGAGCAACTCCAGGGAGCAGGTGATCAGCCCTGATCCAGAGGAAATTTTCCACATTTGGAGCCCAACCCCGAAGGATGCTGCTGCCCCTGTTGTTCTGAGGGGGCATGGATGGGGGTGTGTGGGGATGTGCCAATCTAGGGCAAACTCCTTTTCCTCACACCCACCCTCACTTGCAGTGACACCAGGTGATTGCCAGCCCCCACCTGATTGACCTTTAAATCCCTGGCCCCTCCAGTGCAGCCCGTTAAGAGCTTTAACCCTTTGAGCACTGGTGCCAAGTCTTACAAGTAGGCCTGGCAGGACACTGCGACAGCATGGCAGGTGATGACCTCCTTCATAGCCACCCTTCACTGGTCCCTGAGGGCCAGCCAAGGTCTCGAATGGTGGGAGCCTGACTCAAGGGGCTTCTTCAAAAGAGCTCAAAGCCCATTGAGGGAGCGGGGAGAAATCAGACTCCTTTATTTCAGATCTAAAGGAGATCTAAACTTTGGAAGAATCCTGCTCTGATTTGTGGGTGCCGATCCCTTGGAAATCCAGCCCCAGGATGGTTGGGAAGCTACCACCTGCTTCCATCACAAGGCTGTTCAGTGCTTAAAGAGCCCACAAAGTCTCCTGCTGCAGGGACCATCTGCAAATGCAGGAGGCACCTGAACTCCTGTGGCAGCTTTCGAACCTTGGGGACCTTGTGTTTGTGAGATGGCCTTTTCAAATTCACCCAGTCCCCAGCACACATCGCCCCCAAGAGCAAAATCTCTTATACTCAGTCATCAAAGGGCTAAAGTGACACTGTTGGTTAGATCCCCTCCTGAGACATAGCTCTCAGCTGTGGTGTTTTCAGCCAAGATGATTGAGACACTTGATTCCCATTCGCTTAGAGGGGAATCTGGATGTCTCGACACCCTCGGGCATCTTTGCAACGCTCAACGTTGGTGTTAAAAATAAACCCAAGCTAAAAACAAAAAAAAAACAAAAAAAAACACACTTGCTGGAGTATTTATGGGATAATTATTATTTTTGAAGGATTCCACTGCAAACAGTGGGCTCAATTTGTTTTTCGCTTACACTAGTATAAAAGAAGATTAGATCTCAGCTGTGACAACTCTCGGAATATTATCATATCCGGTGTTTTTCCTGAAAGCCCCAGCTCCAGGAATCATGGGATTAGGTGAGAATTTCTGTTCTCTTAAAACAGGAAGTGTTAAAACTTTTTTTTAAAAATTATCTAGTTTTCCTCCACAGATCTCAAAGCGTTTTACAAAGGAGGGTCTTATCCCCATTTTACAGAAGGGTAAACGGAGGCACAGCAGGCCAGTGGCAGAGCCGGGAGGTGAACCCAGACACCCTGAGTCCCAGTCCAGTGCTCTGCCCAGTAGGACACACTGCCTTGTTGCAGGGGGCGGAAAAAGCTGGAAAATGTGAGTCCTAGAGACTCAAAATGCAGAAGGCAAACAAAGAAGAATCCCAAATTTCTCCTTTTAAAAAAGTGATGATTTCTAAGCCAATCTCATGATTTCTGACCCCGCCCCGAGCTGGCAATACTGCATTTTGGCACCACAATAAGCAGCCGGATTTTGAAAAGAACTGAAAACAGTGGACTCAGATTGGGAGTTCTATGAGGCAGGAACTGTCTCTTGGCTGTGTGTTTGTACACTGCCTAGTGCAGTGGCATCCTGGTCCATGACTGGGGGCTCTTAGGTGCTACAGCAGTACAAATATTTCATAGATTGATGGCTTTCAAGGCCAGAAGGGACCATTAGATCATCTCTGCTGCCTTGTCTAACACAGGCTGAGAATGTCGCCAAGCTAACCCTGCGAAGATCCCAATCACTTGGGTTTGACTAAAGCATCTTCCAGAGAGGCAGCCTGTTTGTTCCAATGGTTAATTGCCCACCCTGGACAAAATGTGCGTCTTGTTTCTCAGTGGAATGTGTCTGGCTTTAATTTCCAGCCATTGGTTCTGCCTCTTTCCACTAGGTTAAAGTACCCAGGATTTTCTCCCACTAACCATAACCAAGTCACCTCTTCCTCTTCTTTTGGATCAGCTAAACAGATTGAGCTCTTAAAATCTCTCACTCTCCAGCATTTTTTCCTCCGCCCACATATAATTTTTGCTGCTCTTCTTTGTACCCTCTTCACTTTTTCCATCATCTTTTGTCAAAGGAGGGCACCAGAACTGGACACAGGATTCCTGATCACTGCAAATGAAGTCAACGGCATTTCACAGGTGTAAGTGAGAGGAAAATTGGGCCCAAGATAACAAAAGATAACCCAGTGAGCTGAGACTGTTGCTCTTTCCTAACCCAAATGTTGCAGCCTTGGGCTAGCCCTGAAGGTGAAAGTCACTAAAAACAATTGTGAAACTAACTAGAGATCCAGGCTTGAAACTGACCAGTCTCTTTTCATTGATTGAAGCGCCAAGTAAAAAAAAGTTAACCGTAGGGCATCAATGATGAAATCAGATATAAGAAATATAGCTCCCCCCTCCCCCCGGCAAGAGTTAAGAATGTTCTGCAGAAGTGGGAGATTTAATCTTTTCTTTAGACACTACAGTGTCCATTTAAGCACAGATCTGATGAACCCCCTCTTGCCTGATTTCTTTTTAAAAACAACCCATCCCAAAGGCTTTTAAAATAATAATAAAAAAAAAAGTGTGGTTTAGTCCTAAAGGGTGAAATTCACCCTTGCTTATGCATCACTTAAATCCAATTGAGTGGAGCAGAAGTCTTATGCTGGATTTCTGCACCAGGGGGAATTTTGCTCACAAAGCAACTCGAATTGGCAGAAGTTTCCATTCCACTTGGACTGGTACCTCAGCTGGTGTAAACTACCATAGATCCATTTACATCAGCTGAGGGTCAGAGTTTAAAACCTGATAAGTTCTTCCAGACTCAGATTTCTTGAGGTGGGGTGTTCATCTCATTTTAATGTGTTGCGAGTGTCTGTGTAGGTGTGTGGCAGGGACACAGGACAAGGTAAGAGAGAGACTTTTTAAAATCAGTTTAAAATTCCGAATATAATCCAGATGAAGGTAAGAAATTTAGCATCCAAAGTGGAAAATCAACACATAAAAGCCCATACTACTCAAAGGGTTAAATCTTGTTTTGCTATTTTTTTTGGTTCATCCAGGTGTATATAAATATAGATCTATAAATCTCTGTTTTTGTTTTAAATAAATTAACTTGTTAAAGTCCCTTTAACTGATTTTTGTTGTTGTTGTTGGTTGTTTAAACAATCAAGTTACAGACATTAAAAGATACATTTAGATGCTTATCCCAGTTAGAAAAACGTGCTAAGAATTGGTTATTAAAAGACATTTTGAATTTATCGGTTTAAAATACATTACAAGACTGGTTTAGCGTTCGGTTTGTGTTAAAAGCATATTATTAGCTGGTTAAAAGAAGATTTAAAATTACTTTTTTTGTTTTGCTTTTTCCCCAACTGAGTTTAAGCATTAAAGGTACAGAGCTCAGCCCGGAGAGAGAACAGGGTGTGACCCTGTGCTATGAAAAGTCGAGTCAGTTACAAAGCTGGTGGAAAAAATTCCCAGAGTTCTAGAAAGGGATTCTGGCTGTTTGAAGATACAGGATGAAATGCTGTATCTTCTGTTGCTCCATTAAAGTCAACAGCAAAATGCCCTTCACTGTCTCTCTAGCCAAGACAGATGGCGTAGTCCAGTGGGTAGGGCACAAGAGTGGGACCTTGGACTTCTGGGTTCTATTCCTGGCTCTGGCTCTGTCGCTGACTGTGGGCAAGTCTCTGAGCCTCTGATTCCCATTAGCCTACTTAGACTGTAAGTCTTTGGGAGAGGGAGCATGTGTCCTGGAGCACCCGGCACAATGGGGCCCTGATCTCAGTCAAGTTCTCCAGGAGCCAATGAAAAATAACTCTCACTAATATCTGTCATTCTCGACCCCTGCATTGTAGGTTTGAGAACCTCCCCGTATTGCACCCCCACCATTCTGTGGGAGAAATAGCAAACCCTCTCTGAGTCAGGCTCCATCTGTTTGCTGATCTGCAGTATTTATTCTTCTGCAACTCACAACTGCCTGGAATCCTGAAGAGTTATGTTTGCTTAAAATAATCTGTATCAATGAGTCCCACAGGCTAACCCCACCAACCTCCTCCAGGAGCGGCGAGTCCCACAGGCTAACCCCACCAACCTCCTCCAGGAGCGGCGAGTCCCACAGGCTAACCCCACCAACCTCCTCCAGGAGCGGCGAGTCCCACAGGCTAACCCCACCAACCTCCTCCAGGAGCGGCGAGTCCCACAGGCTAACCCCACCAACCTCCTCCAGGAGCGGCGAGTCCCACAGGCTAACCCCACCAACCTCCTCCAGGAGCGGCGAGTCCCACAGGCTAACCCCACCAACCTCCTCCAGGAGCGGCGAGTCCCACAGGCTAACCCCACCAACCTCCTCCAGGAGCGGCGAGTCCCACAGGCTAACCCCACCAACCTCCTCCAGGAGCGGCGAGTCCCACAGGCTAACCCCACCAACCTCCTCCAGGAGCGGCGAGTCCCACAGGCTAACCCCACCAACCTCCTCCAGGAGCGGCGAGTCCCACAGGCTAACCCCACCAACCTCCTCCAGGAGCGGCGAGTCCCACAGGCTAACTCGCTGACCCCCTGCAGGAATCGTGAGTCCCACAGGCTAATCTCACTCACCTCCTCCAGGAGTGGAGAGTCCCACAGGCTAACCCCACCAACCTCCTCCAGGAGCGGTGAGTCCCACAAGCTAACTCTGCTGACCCTCTGCAGGAATCGTGAGTCCCACAGGCTAACCCCACCAACCTCCTCCAGGAGTGGAGAGTCCCACAGGCTAACCCCACCAACCTCCTCAGTGGGAGCGGTGAGTCCCACACAGGGCTCTAGCTTTTTTGCCACCCCAAGCAAAAAAAAAAGGGGGGGGGAGGGGCGGACTGCCGAAGCAAAAAAAAAAAACCGTCAGCTGCAGGGATCATGTGGAAGGTGGTCAAGGCGGCTCGCAGGGGGGTGAAGGGCGATGCCTCGCAGCTGGGTGAGAGGGGCTCCCCCCTCCGGCCTTGGGGTGCCTCTCCCAGAGGGCAGGCGAAGCCCCCGGGGGCTGCAGGAGGTGCTGCCTCAGCCGCTCCTTTAAAGACAGCTTGGCTGGGCCGGTCTCAGAGCGGCACGGGAGGCAGAGGCCGGTGCAGGCAGCGGGGAGTGGCATGTCCCTGGGAGCCTGGTGGCACCGTGAGCGTCGGGGATTGCTAGTTCCTGATTCCCTGGGCTGGGGTCCATGCCCCTGCAGGGCTGGGCTGGGACTGGCGGAGCGCGGGGAGCCGGCCGAGGGCTCCAGAGCTGCGGACCGGGCTGCCAAAGCAAAAAAAACCCATGGCAGGGCGGCCGGAATGTGCCGCCCCAAGATTGGCCGGAATGCCACCCCTTACAATGTGCCGCCCCAGGCACGTGCTTTCTCGTCTGGTGCCTGGATCCGGCCCTGGTCCCACAGGCTAACCCCACTGACCTCCTCCAGGAGCAGCGAGTCCCACAGGCTAACTCTGCTGACCCCCTGCAGGAATCATGAATCCCACAGGTTAACCCCACCGACCTCCTCCAGGAGCAGTGAGTCCCACAGGTTAACCCCACTGACCTCCTCCACGAGCAGTGAGTCCCACAGGCTAGTTCTGCTGACCCCCTGCTGGAGCTGTGAATCAGGCTAACCCCAGTCTCCCTTCATCTATAGAAAACTAATAATGTTACATAAATCTGTAACCCAAACGCAAGATACCTAGAGCTGGGGAAAGGATAGGCTGCATCTGTCATAACCAACCGAGCCATATCAAGTTCTCGGTGACCAATGAAATCATGCATCCACCCTCTTTTACCATCCAAATCCCACCACCAATTTTTAACTAAGCTCCTAGGACAAGATGCTTTTTAAAGAGGAGGTGGAGGAGAGGGTTGGGATGGCAGCGGGAGAGCTCTGCACCTTTAAATCTTTTTTATTAATTAACCGCAATTAATTATCGTTAATTACCTTTGTCGAGTAGCCACTCATCTACTACTCGACCGAGCCGATACGGAATTCTCTGCCTAGCAATCGCCAGCCGCTCATTATCACTGTTCCCTTTAAAGAGTTTAGAGAAGAGATTTGCAGACGGTTAAAAGGAAAAAAAATAAAGATAAAATCAAATAAGAGAGAGAGAGAGAGAGAGACATATAACACCATCTGGAAGGTCAAAGGTCAGAGGTTAGCATGTTTAGAGAGGTCAAATAGTGGTTAAGCGTTGGATCAAAATTAACTGGCTGGGGGGGGGTTTGGTTGATGGTTTAGTCGATTTAGGTAGCACAGAGAGCTATTTACACAGTTTAGTAGAGTTTAGGTGTTAGGTGCGCGGCTGGATGTTAAACGGATTTATGCAGCATTTAGGAGGAGAAAGCTCCGGTGCAGTTTGGGGTTTAAAACTGACTTTTATCAACCTTTAGTCCCTACCAAATCAGATCAAATCCCGAAAACACAGTGACACACGGCCTGTTGCCACCTCGGAGAAAAGACACGTTTCCTGTGCACCAGTTTCCCTTTCTAGCTTCCTTTGCCAAGCTTCTCTGCCCGATTACCCCACGCCCTCCCCCCGCTGCAAAAAGCACACAAACAAGGTCACATTCACCCCCCCGCCCCCATCCCATTTCACATTTGTCTCTGAAAACCCGGCTGGCAAAATCCAAGAATGTTCCCAAAAGGCACTAGAAGCTGGGCAAGCCTTCCTGTTTATTTCAGTGAAGAAGAGAGGGGATCTCTCTCAGGCCTGCATTAGCAGGAAGGGTGTTTGTGCAGCAGCTGCACCCAGCGCAGTTAGGCCCTCTATCCCAAATGCCTGTTAGGTGCTACCAGAGGGGAAGCTCAGTGTTCGTACCGCACCCAGAATAACGGGGCCCCTGACCTCAGCCAAGCCTTTGACTGGAATAGAAATGCTCCTCGTGTCTCGTCCTCTATGCTTTACAAATGAGCTGGTTAGCGAATTCCCAGGGTGACTGGGCTCTGGAACTGGCATCACACACAAACTACAGGTTCGGAGTAAAGGAAGCTGCTGTGTTACTACCATAGATGAGGCCAAGGGACAGGAGAGCTCAGCTGTGGGTAACGCACTTGCCCGTTGCTGCTGATTGTGATTCCCTGTTGGCTTGGCTGGCAGGAGGAAGTGCCTTTGCAAGAGAGAATCTGAGGTGATGGTCAGGGTCTGATCTCAGTCAGGGTCTGTGCAGTGCCTGATTAAATGGATGGGCTCTCTGCACTGCCCGGCACAATGGGGCCCTGATCTCAGTCTGGCTCTATGCAGTGCCTGGTGCAACGAGGCCCTGATCTCAGTCTGGGTCTGTGCAGCACCTGGCGCAATGGGGGCCCCAATCTCAGTCGGGGTCTTTAGGTACTACTGGGATGAAATAAAATAATTGTACAGGTGGGGAAACTGAGGCACAGAGCAATTATGGGGCATATTTTCTAATGAGCGCAGGGTAAGCCACTGGTCTGTGCCTGATTTGCAGAGACTGTGAGTCTGTTACAGTCCAGCAAGGGAGCCTTGGGTTTTTAGCTCAATCTATAGAGACTGCAGCTGGTTTGATCTCTGGTCTCAGCACTGAGCGGGCACCAGAGCTCCAAAGAAGTTGGCATGCTGGGAGCTGATCCCTGGGGGAAATCAGGCCATTAATTGCCACAGCAGAAGCAGCAATGAAAATTAGCCCCAGTTGTGCATGACAAGTGAGGGCCTCAGTGATTTGCCCCAGATCACCCAGGGAGTCTGTGGTGGAGGCTGGAATGGAACCCAGGAGTCCTGGGCTCTCTGGAAAATCTGGTCTTGTTTGACTTGCTTAAGATCGCACATGGGATCTGTAGTGGAGTGGAACCCACGTGTCCTGAGTCCCAGCACCATACCCCCAAAGGCACCTTTCCTGGTGTGAGTGAAATGGCAGAGATGCTCGGGCTGTTCCTCTGTGTTTGGGGAAGGAGGAGAGGCAGCACTGGCTGGACAGCTAATTATCTGGCAGAGACATGGTGGTCACAGTGACAACCCCCCGCCATGCCCGTGCATAGAGGTAACAACCCTTTAGTAATGAAGAAGCTGCTGGGGGTGGGGTGGGGTTAGGTTGGGTGGAGCAGCCCTGCTAGGCTCCTGTTGTGCACTGGCTGTACTGGGTGACGTGTCAGAGTGGGGAGGAAGGAACAGGCTGTTAAACACTGGAGGATGTGTGGGAGGTGCTAAAGTGGGGAGCCTGTAGGAATCGTGGGAGCCAGGACTCCTGGGTTCTCTCCCCAGCTCCGGGAGAGGGATGGAGTCTAGTGGTTGGAGAACCTGGGTTCCTCTCTGCGAGGGGAAGGGATGCAGAAACTCCTCCTGTGAGCTCTCTCCTCTGAGGTCTCCCCACCTTCACCTCTCTATTCAGGATGCCATTTGGCCCCCTAATTAGGAGCGATCAGGGACTTTTTATGCTCTCATTAGCGCCTGTATTAACGAGGCGATTAACATCTTTAATTAAAACCACACCATCCCTGGGAAGTGACCTGGGTCGCTAATCAGCAGCCAGCACTCCGGCAGGCTGGGGGGATTGCCATTGGAGCCACATGCATGTGGGCTTGCTAAACGGGAGAGTGCTGGTGTACATGGGAATTGCAGGTATGTGCATCACATGTCCTGTCTATATATCAGGTCATGCCTGTGTACATACAAACTACATATGTGTGCATCACTCTCTACATATCAGGACATGCCTGTGTACATACAAACTACATATGTGTGCATCACTCTCTACATATCAAGACATGCCTGGGGCTGGTGTAATCATGTGGGTGTTGGTGTACATACAAACTATACATGTGTGTATTGCAATGCTGTTGAGTTCCAGGTGCTGGGAGTGGGGGGAGCCCGGATTCCTGAACCCAACCCCCAACAGCCTTTACCATTCTCTGGGCTATTCTCTAGTTAGCAGTTCAGGGTCATTACATCACACACACACACACAGTGCCAGCTTCTGTATGGGCCACATAGGTCCAGGGGCTCTGAAACCACCCCAGCCCCCTCCCCCCCAGCCTTCTCCCACCGCAGGGCACCCAGCTGAGTGGCATGGCACAGCACAGCCAGGCAGAAAAACCGGCTCTGATATTTTGGTGTCCATTGACATTTCCCCCAAAGAGGCCTTGGGGCTACAGACAGTCCGTGACTGGTGGCTTGGGCGGGCGGTGGGGTGAGGGAGGGAGGGAAGAGAAGGCATTAACAGGAAGAGATACCCAGATGCTTCGATGATGGGTGCCATGTAAGGATGGATGGAGGGGTGTGGATGGGAATGGATGGAGGGGTACATGGGGGAGAAGACAATGTGGATGGGGACGGATGGAGGTGTGTGGATGGGGATGGGTGGAGGAGAAGACGGTGTGAATGGGGGATGGATGGAGGGGTACGTGGGGGAGAAGATGGTGTGGATGGCGATGGAGGGAGAGCTGCTGATGGGGATGAATGGATGAATGGAGAGGGCAAATGGAGATGGACGGCAGGATGGAGGCATGTGTGTGGGGAGAAGATGATGGGGATGGATGGAGGGCAGTGGATGGGGATGGATGGAGAAATACGTGGGGGAGAAGATGGTGCAGATGGGGATGGATGGAGGGCAGTGGATGGGGATGGATGCAGGGATGGCAATGGATGGAGGGCTGCGGATAGCGATGGATGGAGGATAGTGGATGGGGATGGACTGTGGGGGACGTGGGAGAGAAGATGATGCCAATGGAGATGGATGGAGGGGTGCAGATGGGGATGGATGCAGAAGACAATATGGATGGGGATGGATGGAGAGTAGGGGATGGGGATTGGGGGAGGTTCTGCGGAAGGGGATGGATGGAGGACTACTTGGGGGAGAAGATGGTGCGGATGGGGATGGACGCAGGGCTGCGGACAGGGATGGATGGAGGTGTACTTGGGGGAGAAGATGGTGCAGATGGATGGAGGGGTGCGAATGGGAATGGATGGAGGGGTGCGGATGGGAATGGATGGAGGGGTACGTGGGAGAGAAGATGGGCGGATGGGGACAGATGGAGGGGCGTGGAAGGAGATGGATGGAGGAGAAGATGGTGTGGATGGATGGAGGGCAGTGAAGGGGGATGTATGGAGGGGTACGTGGGGGAGAAGAAGGTGNGGATGGAGGGGTACGTGGGAGAGAAGATGGTGTGGATGGGGATGGATGGATGGAGGGGTACGTGGGGGAGAAGATGGTGTGAATGGAGATGGTGGAAGGGTGTGGAAGGAGATGGATGGAGGAGAAGATGGTGTGGATGGGGATGGATGGAGGGGTACGTGGGGGAGAAGATGGTGTGCACGGGGATGGATGCAGGACTGTGGAGGGGGATCGATGGAAGGACAGCGAGAGAGCACACTGAGATGGGGAAGGAGATTGAACAGTTGTGTGGGATGGAATCTTATGAGTGCATGTATGGAGTGTGCACAGCGTGTGAGGGGAGTGTGCAAGGTGTCTCCAGGTGCGCACATAAGTGTGGAAGACACCAGTGTGCAGGGGTGTGCCTGAATGTGCAAGTTGCCGGTGTGTGTGCTATCTGGCTGCTCTCCTGGGAGGGGCTTGACATAGGACTGGCTGGGAAGAGGCAGCCTGGGGTGAGGTGGGCAGGGAGACCAGGGAAGGGGGCATGATCGTGGCAGGCGGGGCGTGTCTCACTGCATATCACTGCCGGCCTCCTGCTGCTAGAAACTGCTAGTGTGTCAGGGACAATCCAGCATGTGCATGACATGCCCCTGATGATTACCCACGCCACGCTCCTTATGATTACCCACAATTCTGCCTGCCAAAGATGGCCCGATGAGCGTTGGGGAGTGGCTAGTCCAGGGTGGCATCCCCGCTCTGTTAGGCAGAAGGAGCGCACGCCAGTGTGTAGTTGTGGGAGATACCTATGTGCACAAATGAGTATGACGAGTGTCAGTGTGCGTGAGGCATCTGTCCCAGTGCTGGGGCCTATTCCACGTGCAGTTCTCTGCTGCTGTGTGTTGTGGGGATGGCTCTGGGCAACTGCCTACGTGTACACGTGTGTGTGTTTGGAGACCTGTAGTGTCTGTGTACATCTGTCTTTGCATGCCTGTGTTTGTGCACGAACTTATGTGCATGCTTGGGTGCATTTGCATGTGTGTGTCTTTGCATACCTGTGTGTGGTTGTGCAGATTTGCATTCACATTTCTGGCTTTGTGTGTGTGTGTCCGTGCTCACATGTGTGTGCATGTGCGAGAGAGCATGGGTGTGTGTGTACATTCATCTCCAGCCCTGAATGGATTTGTGGGCGGTGGTGGCCAGGACCACTCATGACACTCTGTCCTTGGGAACTAGCTCAGATTCTCTGCGCCAGGCAGGGATGCCAGCTGACACAGGGAACAATTGGCATTTTGGCAGTCCAGGTGCGAGGGGAGCAAATCCCCTGCTCCTTCCCAGGAGCCTGATCCCTGTTAAGCTTGCGTGGCTGGCTCTTGAGGTGCCAGTTTGTGTGTGATGCAGCCAGAGATGATGGGGGGTGGCAGGAATCTGCCCACTCAGGACACAGAAAAGCCATGGGGGTTTCAAATACAAATGTGGCATCATCTCCCCATCCCCCTGACATTTTCAGGGGCTGAAGGAGCTCAGTGGAGGCCGGAACCAACTTGTAACCCCTGATCTTTCCCTGTAACTTCCTCTGACTCCCCAACTCTGCAACTGCTGGAGCAGAACCAGAGGGCAGAGCCCAGAGTGTGTGTGTCTTAGGGCCTATACTGCTAAGGGCTGGGGGGAATTCTCCCAGGGCAGGAAGCAGGGCCACTGCCTCCAGGGCCTTGAGAAAGGGAATTTCAGATCTACTGCCTCCCCCACAATAGGACCTTATACCTGTTCCCAGTGAGGAACTGCCTCCTGCTCCCCTACAAGCACCTCAGATTTCCCCCCAGGCACCTCTGATCCTCTCCCTCACTAGAAATCTCCAACCCACTGGCACCTCAGCCCCCCCACCCCCCCGGAACCCCCCCCCCCCCCGCCCCCCCCCCGAGCTCCCCCCCCCCCCCCCAGCTACAGACTGTCCCCCTCAGTCTGCCCCTGCTAGGAAACGACTTCCCTGGTGTACCTGCCTTCTCCCACCACTGAACGCTGGATGCCCTATAATGCCCAAGAGTCTCTCTCTAGTTCCAAGGTGGGTGGTGACTTTACCCAGGATCCTTTGCAGGGAGGATGGGCACAGATCAGGGCTGATTCCGATGGGTGGCAGTGTTACCCAGAATCCTTTGCAGGGCCGGGCAGGGATGGGGGCTGGTTGCGACCTCCACCGCTGACAGGGCACACAGGCTGGGCATTGGGGCGGGGTGGGCGGCAGGGCCGGCTCCCAGCCTTACCTGCTGGGTAGCGCTCGTTGACGGGCCAGTTGTCCACCTGCAGCGTGGCATTGCCCCCGCTCCTGGTGAAGCGCACCACGTGGTACTTGCCGTCGTTCACCATGGCATTGGTCTCCTCGATGGTGATGTCATCCGTGCCCACGTTGAAGATGACCCCGATTGTGCCTTGGTCCTAGAGGGGGAGGAGAGACATCAGAGAAGGGGGTGAGGGTGGGAGCTGAGAGCCAGGACTCCTGGGTTCTATCCTCAGTTCTTGGAAGGGAGTCAGGACTCCTGGGTTCTATCCAAGCTCCAGGAGCAGGGGTGAGATCTAGTGCTTTGAGCAGGCAGGCATTACCCCCTCTCCCCCGCCCCCTGCAATGATTCTCCCTCCCACATGGCACCCCGTATCATTTCTCAGGCATGGCTTTTCAAGGCCAGAAGGAGACCCACCCAGGGCTGAGAAGCAGCTGCGTCTGGGCTGAGGCACCAGGGCTGTTCAAACGTCACACAGCGATTCTGCAGAGTTTGAGACAGAAGTAAGGGAGAATCTCCTGGCTGATTGTGGGGAGGCCAAATGGAATCATGTGAGTGGGAATTTGGCCAGGGACCAGAATTAAGGTCCCCTGGCCTGGGGGCAGGACCAAGGTACCTTCCCTGAGCACAAGTTTGAAAGAGCTTGGCTTGGTATTTCATTGGAAAGATGGACCACCACCATGACAGCGCTCCCTATTAAACTGCATCCCACTCCCAGCAGCACAGTGTCCCACCAGCCTCCCAGCCCACTCCCAGCAGCACATTGTCCCTCCAGCCCCCTGGCCCACTCCCAGCAGCACAGCGCCCCTCCAGCTCCACAGCACCTCTCCAGCTCCCCACCCCACAGTGCCCCTCTAATCCTCCACCTCACTCCCTGCAGCACAGCGCCGCTTCAGAGAAGATTCAGAAAAGGGGTATGGAATGGCTGCCATCTCCAGAGACAGATTAATAAGACTGGGAGTTTTCAGCTTGGAAAAGAGACGACTAAGGGGGGGATATAGTTGAGATCTCTAAAATCATGACTGGTGTGCAGAAAGTGAATAGGGAAATATTATTTACTCCTTCTCATAACACAAGAACTAGGGGCCACCAAATGAAATTAATAAGCAGCAGGTTTAAAACAAACAAAAGGAAGTATTTCTTCACACAAAGCACAGTCAGTTTGTGGAACTCTTTGCCAGAGGATGTTGTGAAGGCCAAAACTATAACAGGGTTCAAAAAAGAACTAGATGAATTCCTGGAGGATAGGTCTATCAATGGCTATTAGCCAGGATGGACAGGGATGGTGTCCCAAGTCTCTGTTTGCCAGAAGCTGGGACTGAGTGACAAGGGATGGATCACTGGATGATTACCTGTTCTGTTCATTCCCTCTGGGGCACCTGGCATTGGCCACTGTTGGAAGACAGGATACTGGGCTAGATGGTCTTTCAGTCTGACCCAGTATGCCTGTTTTTATGTTCTTATGTTCCAGCTCCACAGTGCCCCTCAAGCTCCCACTCTCTGCAGCACAGCACCTGTTAATGATCTCCAGCAGCTCCATACAGCACGGTTCCCCCCTATTGAGCCCTACCTCACTCCTCGAGCACAGTGCCCCCTACAGCCCCACTCCTTGCAGCACAGCCTCCATTACTGAGGGTCTGCCCTGCTCCCTGCAGCACCATGCCCCCTACTGAATTCCTGGCCCACTCCTGGCAGCACAGTGCCCCCTAGTGCAGCCCTGGGGTTAGCAATGACTGTGTGGGGAGAGCGCCACCTCCCTGCACTACAGTGCCCTGTAGTGTGAGTCTGAGGGGAGAGCAACCCTGGCTGAGCCCACACCATCCCCCCTCCCCCATGGCTGCTTCCTTCAAGGTCTCCCCTCCAAGCCCTGAGTGGGTCTGTCCTTGCTTAGCGAGGCAGCCCAGAGATGGCTGCATGAGGACAGCCTTGGGGAAGCGTCTGCTGTGACTCCAAGTCTTGCTGGGAGGAATGGGATTTGTTAGCCAGCTGCTTGGGAGGTCCATTCCCAGCAGCCTGTGCCAGACACAATCACCCCCGTGGCTCAGACCTGGGACCAGAGTCCTCGCTCCCTTACGCCAGGCTAAAGTGAGAGGAGAAAGTCCTCCCCAAGACGGGCATAGAACGTGACATCCAGCCCTTCTGCTCTAACCACTAGACGCCCCTCCCTTCCTAGAGCTGGGGATAGAACCCAGGAGTCCTGTTTTTCTCCCGAGCCCTGATTCTTTAATACCCTGATGGCGTCTGCCCCTCTCTGGCTAATTCACTTGGGCTGCAGAGTAATCAAAGCCCCTTTAATCCAGTTCCGGGAGCCATCGATTGAAATTTCAGCCCTAAGCTCGTTTGCGTCGTCAATACACTAACGATGAAGGCCCGTCTGCAGCAGAGTGGGAATGGATCCAGCCCCAGAGCCAGGCACGGCACTGCGCATGGGCTGGGAGCCACTGGCTTCCACCCAGCACCTCAGCCTTAGGGTATGGGGTGGGGGGGTCTGGCTCTCCCACTCTGGTCACGTGTATGCGTATGTTTCTCTGTGCTATCATCTGTTGGTGTTTGTCTGGGAGTGTGTGTCTGATCATCTCTTGGGGTGTGTGCTTGTCTGTGCCTGTCTGTGACTGTGCTTTTCTATCTCTGCGTGCAAGTGTGTCTGGGACGGTGTGTATTTCTGTTATCTCTGGGAGTGTGCGTGTTTGTCTGGGACTGTGTGTATATATTTCAGTTATCTCTGTGTGCGGACATTGTGTGTTTTCAGTAGTCAGTCAGTCACAGCCAGCTGTTCCCTCTGGACTGGACCTGCCATGGGGAAATAAAGATCTTGAAATAAGTGATCGAGATCCCTGGGCACATAATGTCCCGGATTCAAACAGGATGGGATGTTGGGCCCCGCCCTTGACACCAGCTGGGGCACACAGCTAGCATGCCAGGCAGGGACTGCTCACTGGCCCAGAGCACCAGAGGCTAGGTGGGAAGGGCTCAGACTGAATGAATCCCTGACTAGCCACCGCAAAATGTGCATCTGTGCCAGTGAGCCCCAGCCCCAAGACATTCTATCCCAGCTCTGGGGATGGAGTGGTGCCTAGTGGCTAGAGACGGGGGGCTGGGAGTCAGGACTCCTGGGTTCTATGCCCAGCTCTGCCACTAATTTCCTGCAGGAGCTTAGCATGGACCCATCCTACCATGTTGGATCCCAGATGGTTTTAACCCAGTCTGGTGTGGGATTATTTTTTCTCTCCTGCCAAATGCTAATTTCTTGGCCCATGTGGTTCTGAAATTTGGATCCCTCTGTCCTGTCACACCTTGGATGCAGTCCTGGCAGAGACGCCTGCCTCCCAGCCCTGGGCCCCCTCAGAAAGCTGTGAGCCACCAAATACATATGTGCAGCCTCTGCTGCCCTTGCAGTCGGGGGGCTGGTGCAGCGCTCAAGGGTTCCAGTGCTAACCAGCGCTTAACAGCACATGGGAGGATGGGATGCTGCGTCCCAGCTATTATGGTGCCTCATGCTGCTTATTAGAGCTGTGGATGTAATTACTGCATTACACGGGGGTTATTACAGCACGAGGGGGTGGAAGTAATGCCCTGCCTGCTGTTCGGTTTGCACAAGCAGTGCGGGACAGGGCAGTGCACCTGCGGGACAACTGCTGGGCACATATAGAGATTGCTAGCAGGATTAGAATAGAAGCATTGCCATGGCTGCACCGGTGGGGGTGGGGCTTGCAATGCTGCACTGCCAAGACAATGCATGCAATATGCAACAGCAGGGCGTTATATGCAATGTGAACCCCCAGAATGATGCATGGAATATTGCGCCACCAATGCAATGCATGTGATATGCAGTGACAGGGAGATAAATGTACTAGGAACAGACAGAGAGATGCATGGAATAATGCACAGGTGGAACAATGCATGAAATAAGCAATTACAGAGTGTTATGCACAATATGGACCACTCGGGCAATGCATGGAACATGCAGTGGCAGGGTGTTACTTGAAATACTGACCACCACAGTAATGCATGGAGTATTGCATCAATGGGGTAATGCATGTAGGGCATCACATGCAACATGGGGTCAGTATATGTAACATGGCCTGCTGGTGTAGTATATGCAATATGCCATTGCAGAGGCAATGTATGCAATAATGCAGGGGTCGGCAACCTTTCAGAAGTGGTGTGCCGAGTCTTCATTTATTCACTCTAATTTAAGGTTTCGCGTGCCAGTAATACATCTTAACGGTTTTAGAAGGTCTTTTTCTATAAGTCTATAATATATAACAAAACTATTGTTGTATGTAAAGTAAATAAGGTTTTTGAAATGTTTAAGAAGCTTCATTTAAAATTAAATTAAAATGCAGAACCCCCACGGACCGGTGACCAGGACCCAGGCAGTGTGAGTGCCACTGAAAATCAGCTCGCGTGTCGCCTTCAGCACGCATGCCATAGGTTGCTTACCCTTGTAATAAGGTGAAGCCAGGGCAGTATACCCAATATGGACCACTGGGCCAGTACATACAGTACAGACCCACTGGACTAGCATATGCAGTATGCGCTGCTAGAGCAATGCACACAATAATGTAATACTAAAGCAATGCATGGTATATGGACCACTGGGCCGGTATACATAATACTGACCACTGGGGCAACGCATGTACTCTATGCCCCTTTGCAGTCACTGCTGTCCTGCCAGAGCTACTGGGGTAGAGTGGTGAGGGAGCCCAAATAGTATGGTGAGGAGGGGTGCCCCTTGGGTACCCGGCATGGTGAGCACCCCTAAGCTCTGCAGGAGGAGAGCAGCTGGCAGTGCTGCAGAGATGGCTCACTGTGGGGTGGCAAGTGCACCGCAACCTGTTCCCCTGCCTCCTCTCCCCATCCTGCCCAAACAGCCCCCGTCTATCCCTCCTCACCAGCCAGCAGGGCACCATCATCCCCAAGCTCTGAGCAATGGCCCTGTCACAGCGCCTGGCTAACTGGTACCAGCACCGCAGCACCCTAGCGGGGAGGAGAACCACCCACCTCCCCGGGAGCAGAGATCAGTCTGGCCCCCTGCTTGGCCTGCTCCCAGGGGTCCTAATCGGCCTCAGGTCTGCCCCAGAGTGGGGCGGAGTGGGGAGGATTTTGCCCAGGGAACTCGTTCAATGCCACACACTAGTGGCTGGGCTGGGTTGCCCCTTTAACACAAAAGGCAGAGGAACAAGCTATGTCTCAGCTGCACAGGGGTGCATATTGGACCTCCAAGCTGGGTGTGGTGATGCTGGGGATGCCCCTCGAAAAGGGGAATCCCACCTACTCCTGGGTGCTATGGGGGCCTGTGGGGAGATGGGCACGTCAGCAAATAGGGCACTGGAGTCACTGGGAAGGCATCCCCTATATTGGCCCCTAGCTGTGACACAGACTGCCATGGGGTGGGGGCAGCACTTCCCTGGGGCAGAGCACTCTGGAGAGCCCCCTACTGCCCATGCCCCTCACTGCAGCTCAGCCTTTGCTAAGCAGGTCACTGGTAGCAGAGGGGGTGGAGCGGGGCGGAGCAGTGGGGCACAGGGCTCGGGGAAGGAGACTGCAGGGGAGAGGAACTGGGGGACCCTCCCATCTGGTATCATCTAGCTGCTCTGGATTGGGCCCATCTATCCCATTAACCCTCCCCTGTTCCCAAGGCCACAGACAGACCAGTGAGCTCATCCAGGCCAGTCTCCCCCTCTCCCTTCCACCCCAGAACAGACCAATGGGCCCAACCAGCCCAGTCTCCCTCTCTCCCTTCTGTCCCAGATCAGACCAATGGACCCATCCAGTCTGATCTCCTCTTCTCCCTTCCACCATGGATCAGACCAGTGGGCCAATCCAGCCCGGTCTCCCCCTCTCCCTTGCACCCTGGAACAGACCAATGGGCCCATCCAGCTTGGTCACCCCCTATCCCACAGTTCCGAATCAGATCAATGGGCCCACCCAGCCCGGTCTCAGCCAATCTCCCTTCCACCTTGGAAAAAACCAATGGGCCCATCCAGCCCAGTCTCCCCCTCTCCCTTCCACCCCGGAACAGACCAATGGGCCCATCCAGGCCAGTCTCCCCCTCTCCCTTCCACCCCGGAACAGACCAATGGGCCCATCCAGCCCGGTCTCCCCCCTCCGCCTTCCACCCTGGACCAGACAATGGGCCCATCCAACCTGGTCTCCCCCCACCCCTGGGTTTTCTTTCCTGGATTCCTGCATCGTGGCTAATGTACCTCATACTTCAGGTGAGCCAAGGCCCAAGCAGTAATGTATCAACTGTACTGCCCTGCTGGTGAGGGATGGGGTTGGGGAATTTCCTCCAGACCACTCTCCTCTTCCCTTGGCAATTAGCCAGGGACCAGGAGCATGAGATCTGATTAGCTCTGCAACAGCCCAATATCTGCACAGCCACAGATGCTAGTCCTGGTGGCATCACTACCCAGCTGGCATGTAACTCTGCTCCCTGCTCAGAGCTGGGCAGCCAGCACAGTAGTGGGGAGGGGAAGATGGGGTAGGGAATCAGTACGAGGGACCTGGAGGGAGAGGAGATGGGGGAGGAGAGGAAGAAACAATGGGAGGGGAAAAGATCTGAGGGAGGAAGAAGACTGGAGGAGATGGTGGGAGACGCAGCCCCATCCAGTCATGTGATGAGGCTGGGAGGAGGAACTGGGGCAGTATTTGGAAAGACCCTGGGGGAAGGGGCAGTAGCCCCTTGCAGGAGCTGAGGGTCACTTGGGGGGAGATTTAAGCTGCTCCCCAGCATCGGAAGTTCAAAGGGACATGGGGAATGAACAAACTGACAAAGCCGAGTGGCAAGAACACCAAATAAAGCTCTGGGACAGAGCAAAGCACTCGCTGCCTGGGCACAACTGCTCTGGTATGCCGGCTGTCCACAGTCATCTGCCCAATGCACCTCACAAGACCAGCAAGAGCCACTCTAGCCACACCAAGATAGCCACCACTGTACAAGGCAACAAAATGGCCACCACCCCTAATTTCTGTTTGCCCACTAGTTTTGTCTGTCTGTTAACATTATGCTCTTCTCAGCGAGCAGCATGATCCCCAAAATGTCCACCAGGCCACTCCAAGCAACAAAATGGCCACTTCCCCAATGTCTGCTTCCAATTGGTCTGGTCCTATCTATTAATATTACAATCTTCCCAACAAACACTACGATCCCCAAGATGGCCGCTGTGCCATGCCAGGCAACAAAATGGCTGCCAGCCTGATGTCTGCTTGCCCACCAGTTATGTCCGTTTGTCTGTCTGTTAAGATTACCACCTTCCCAATGAGAAGCGTGATCCCCAAGACGGCTACAATGCCATGTGAAGCAACAAAATGGCTGCCACCAGGTAGCTTCTGAGGCCTGGTTGCCCATTAATCTTGTCTCTCTGTCTATCTCAAGAAAGCACTGGAAATGCTAAGATCTACCCACCAAGGAGTGTGCTCCAAAAATAGCTGCCGTCACCCATGCCAAGCAAGACAAGAAAATGGCTGCCATTTCAATTAACTCTGATATCTGCCGGCTACTCCTGCCTGTCTGTCTTTCTGTCAAGAAAACACCAGAAATACTCATATTACGATCTTCCCAACAAGAAGTATGATCTCCAAGTTGGCTGCTACCACCCACACCAAGCAAGGCAACAAAATGGCTGACCCTGCCTCAGTGAACTGTGACGTCTGGCTGCCTGCTAGTCTTGGCTGTCTGTCTTTCCTTCTCTCAAGAAGACACCAGAAACGTAACACTATGATTTTTCCAACAAGGAGTTGGCTCTTCAAAGAGGGGGAGGTGTATCATCACCCAAGCTATGCAAGATAACAAAATGTCCGCCTCCTCAGTCAAGCTCAGACAGCAGACTGTCTGCTATTCCTGGCCATCTATCTGTCAAGAAGCCATTGGAAATGTTAATATTTTGATCCTCCCAACAAACTCTATGTCTCTCAAGATGGCTACTGACAAGCAAGATACCAAAGTGGCCACCACTTCACTGAACTTTGACATCTAATCTTGTCTCTTTGTCTGTCTCAGGAAGACACTGGAAATATGAGGACTGGGCTCTTCCCAGTTGTGCATACAACCATAAGATGGCTGCTGCTGCTCACACCAACCAAAATGGCCACTGCCTTAGTGAACTGCCCACTAATCTCGTCTGTCTGTCTCTGTGTCTCAAAAAGATACTAGAAATATTAAGACTTTGGCCTTCCCAACCAGGCATATGACCCCAAGATGACTGCCATCACCCGGGCCAACAAAATGACTGTCGCTTCAGGGAACTCAGACGTCCAGCAGCCACTCACCTTTTTTTCTCTGTCTTTCAACAAGGCACTTGGAGTATTAAGACAAGGATTGTCCTGACAAGATGCGTGATCCCAAGATAGCTGATGCCAGTCACGTCAAGCCAGATAAAAGACACTGCCTTCCTGACCTCCAACACATGGCTGCCCACTAGCCTTGTCTGTCTACTGCAAGGGGGCAATGGGAATATTAAGACCTTCTCAACTGGGAGTGTGATCCCAAGATGGTTGCCGACAGCCACGCCAACAAAATGGCTGCCACCATCTATGCCACCTCCAAATGAACCCACCTGTCCCTGACTTGGCTGCTTCCCAACAAACAGGGAAGGAAGGTTTTCTTTCCAGTGCTTTTCAATGCACAAAAAGGCTAAGGACAGTGTGAACCACATTGGGGCCTAATTCCTGTTGGGTTCTCCACACTCCCGGGATAACCCCATCAAGGGGATCCTCCTGAATTCCCCCCAAGATTATGGTTGGGCCCCTGCTTCCTTGCCGGTCAGGAGTGACTGACAGGCTACTTGCTTGTCTGTTCGTGATGAGCAGTGTATTGGAGGAGGCTCCACCACGCCCTGGATGGGCCCCCAAGCCAACACCGGATGCTTTGTTCAGAGACATCTGTGAGGAGAGAGATGCTTCCCAACATTCCCTCAGCTCCCCATACTGCCAGGCAGTCCAATCAATGCTCCTCCAGCCCATTGCATCCCCCCCGGCCCCTGGATCAGACCAAAGGGCCCTGTAGTCCCATATCTCTCCCTGCCACCGTGGATCAGAACCATGGATCAGACCCATGAGCCCATCCAGCCTGGTATCCCACCTCTCCCTGCTGCCCCTGATCAGAACAATGGGCCCATCCAGTCTGGTGTTCTGGGGTGGCCCATATTTGACGACCCTGAGAACGATCCATTGTGCCCTGGCCTGACATGCCCGGCCAGCCATGCGAAGCTTTTTGTGGGCGTGCCATTTGTTTGGCAGACCTGTGGTGTCATCTACTAGCCCTTTACAGCCCAATCTCAGTGTGCTGGGGCTGCCAACAGCCACTTAACCTCGGTGGACAAATCAATAGCAAAGTGGTTTTCTGCTTTACTGCCCCTGGCCTGGCACATGGGGCTATTCCAGGTAGACATGGAGGAGTCAGGACAGTGCTCTGCAGGGGATGGTCACCCGGGACCTCGCAGGCAGCACTGCCCCAGTGCAGCACTAGGGGGCACTGTGCTGCAGGGAGTGGAGGCTCAGTGGGGGGCACTTTCCCCTGGCTGTCAGTGCTGGCCCCAATGCCCCAGTGTGGCCCTAGCGGGCACTGTGCTAGAGGGGTGCAGAAGAAAGCAGGCAGCCGCTGATGCTGGGGCAGCCCTTTCCCCCTGAAGTGCCACCTCCAGCTCACATTCGGGGTTTGCTGGGACGCTGCCCACGTGATGACAACAGTCAGGGGCATTATATGGCCCCCATGCCCGGGAAGATGCCAGCTATGTTTACGCTACCAGTCCTACTGCCTGTCCAGCTTGCCAGCCCCTCATCGCTGCCCCCAGACATTAACTCCTGCCCCCCCATACATCCTGTTGGGTTTGGGGTCCCCTTCAAACTCCCTTTTTTGAACCCCTTCTTCGCATCATCCCAACTGAGAACTGCAGCCTCTCCCCCCATGGATGCAAGAGCAGCTTGCTCTGCCAACTCCCCCACCTCTTCACCTCATTCCAAATCATAACTGAACAGGTCTCTATAGTCATTTCTCTGTCCCCCGTTCCTCGCACTGTGCAGCCTGGCACAGAGGGAGGGCCCCACACTTGGGGGGTGGGGAGAGGGATCTGTGCAGCACCAGGCACAATGAGCCCCCGAGCTCCATTATGGTCTCTAGGGGTTACCCTAATACATGTATTAATACTAATCTGAGTTTGGGATAAAATATGTAGAAACAAATACTAATAATACAAACTAATATCTGAAATTCACACATCCCCCTAATGAAAATCTCATCTCTCGGGAGGGATGTGGGGCTGTCTATACAGGGATCCCTGGCCTGCTGCTGAGATGCAGCTGCCTCTTGGGTGGGGATTAGAGCGATCATAGTACAATCAAAATCCCAGCACCCACAGCCCTCACCCTGCACAGGGCCCAGGATCAAGGGTGGTTTGTTGGTAGGAAGCTATTTTGCTCCATCAATCTCTTGGCTTTGGCTAGGTCGCCCGCCAGGCAGCTGAGCGGGATCAATCTCGCTCCATCCAGCTGTCAGGCTGCATCAACAGCTCATTGCTCACCCTGTGGGTGCACCTGTAATAGAGTCGTCTAGGAGGGCTGAGCGCTGCCTGCATCAGGGTGGGTGGGGATTGGGGCAGCCTTGTGCTAGGGCGACAGTCCTGGGTACCACAGGCCTTTGGCCCAGAGTGCCAGCCCTTCGGCACCGCCCATCTCAGCAGGCGTTGCCCCAGATGATGTCACCTTTGGAGCTGAGGCGCTCCCAGCCAGGTACCAGGACCTTCAGGATCCTTTGGGAGCTCAGCTGGGCAGGGGAGTGATGGCACAGATGGACACAGGAGTCCGGGGAGGCTGCGGATGCTGCTCTGGCTTGGTCCATGTGCCCCATTCCTCGTTAAAGGGCAATAAAGGGTAATTGTTAATTAGAAGCTAACGAATCTGATCGGGTGCCAGGTGGCTCCAAGCGCGTTGGTGCAGTTTTAATTACTGCGCCCGCGCCAAAGGCGTCCAGGGCTGCTGGGCAGAGGGGACAGGAGCAGAATGGGGACGGGCCATGGCATATTGACCCCATTCCCCCGATTCACAGTGGGACTGACCACCCCCCCCTCCCCCCCTCCCAGGAGAAAGCTCTGTCCTGCCCCTCCCCCCCCCCACCCCAAGAGCCCCTCTACCCTCCCGCCACCAGGTGTGGAAATCACTCTCCCATTCACCCCTCCAACCCCCCATCTTGTCCCCTCTCCTTGCCCCACCCCCCTACCGCTTGCCGGTGCCCAGCCCCAGCAATGGTGGGCCCAGGACAGAGGCAGATCTGTCCTGGCTCCCACACTAACAGGTTCCCCTCTGGCGGCAGGTTATTAATAAGTGATGGGCGGAGATGGCTCCTGCCCATGCGGTGCCCTGGGAGAAGAGCTGCTTCTCAGACATTCAGCCACAACCCGGCGCCGTCCCTGGGACCCAGCTCAGAATCTTACAAGAAGGCACAAACCGTGGAGATGTGCAATCCTGTGCTGAGGGCACCTAGCAAACCAAGGATAGAACCCAGGAGTCGTGACTTCCAACCCCCTGCTCTGACCACTAGAGCCCACTCCCCTCCCACAGCTGGGGACAGAGCCCAGGGGTCCTGGCTCCCAGCACCCCACTCCCCTCCCCAAGTTGGAGATTGGGCTGCAGAGAGGTTTTTGGGGCCCTGGGGCAAAATCTGAAACAGGCCCCACAACTCTTCCAACAAAATTACCACTAAGGGGAGCCCAGGGAGGGAAGAGGGGTTGGAGGGTGAGCCCGCCCTGCACTCACCGCACATTGGCAGCACCTGTCCCATGGGGCTGGGCTCTACTCCCCATTCTGAGCTATGGCACACAGGGTTGCAGCGCATCTCAGGAATGGCCCACCCAGGCACACATCCACCCCTCTCTCACGGCAGAGAGGTGACAGACCAGACCTGAGCAGCACTGCGACCCTGTGTGCCACTCAGTTTGGGGGCCTTCTCAACTGGGGGGGTCTGGGGGAAAAAAATCTCTCTTTGGGCAGCGCTGGCTGGAGATAGAACCCCGGAGTCCTGACCCCTAGGCTTCCCATGCTAACCCCTAGACCCCACACCTGTCCCAGAACTGGGGTAGAACCCAGGAGTCCTGACCCCCAGGCATCCCGTTTTAACTACTAGTCCCACTTTCTTCCCAGAGCTGGGAATAGGCTTTCCCCCATTACACCACAACCCCTTCCCATTTACTAACAAAAGCTGCATCGTTATTATATTTCTTTTTCCTCCATCTTCTAACGAAACGAGAAAAATCCATGTTTGCTTTTCCCCCTGAAGCAGTGTATTTAGCCAGGCCGAATCTGTGCTGAGAAAGCCAGCCCTGGAGAGCTTTATCCCAGATTCCATGGATCTCGGGGTGCTGGTGGTGGCGGAGATGGAGGGGTCGGTCTCTGTGCAGTGCCCAGCACCCCACAGGGCCTGATTTCAGTCGGTCTGTGCGGTGCCTGCCACAAGGTCTCTGATCTCGGCCAGGAGGAGGGCAGTTGTGCAGCACCCAGCCCAATGGGGTCCCCAAGCTGAGTTGGGGATGTCTGTGCAGCTCCCGGCACGACAGGACCCCCGATCTCAGTTAGGGTCTCTCCCCCTTAATTATTATTCCAATTTAACAAACCTTTCCAAAAAGCTGAGGCGCTCGGTGAGATGATAAGCCAGAAATCTCTCGTGGCTGCCAATAAAACCTTTATAATGATAATAAAGCAAGAATGGAGATTTCCAGCCCCTCCTCCTCTTCCGTTAGCAATCTAAAAATACGCCGGCTGGCGCAGAGGGCTGGCTAGCTGGCGCACTGGCACTCCTGACTGTCAGTTATACTGAGCGGGTCAGGCCTCCATGGTCCACACAATTACAGGGCTCACCTTTTATCAGCACTCGCAACTCAAGAGGGCTCCCAAGACTCGGGATAGGTTTTCTTCCCATTCACATCCCCACGCTTTCTCTTGAAAGCAGGACGTAATTGTAACTGGCAGCGTCACATCCCTGGGCCGTCTGTCGCAGGGACGACTGAATTACATTTACCACTTGGTTAGGCACTCGAGTTAGCTCTCGCCGCGCCAATTCGCTCAGCAGTACCACGTGAACTGACACCGGAGGCCGGGGTGAGGGGCACAGCTGGCAGTCAAAGCGGGATGGGAGCTCCCCCGTCCACACCCCAGCCTGCCCAGCAGCAGGTGGGCTCAAGGGTTTAACTTCTGCAGCGATGCAGGTCACACCAGAGATAGATAGACGGGCAGGCACACGGGGTTTATTTCCGTACAGTGTGCATCATAAAAATAGTGCCCCCGCTGCAGTGCGAAGGGTTTATTAGGCTTCCTCCAGGACAACTGGTGTAACTGGGTCACTTGTGTGAACTGTGATCAGCCCTATCAAATCTTCACGCCTCCCAATTGCAGCAGCCCTGTTTATAGTTACCCCCATAAACCATCAGCAACTGGGCAGGTCTGACTCAGGCCAGTAGGAGGAAGTGCTATGCACACAAACAAAGGTTACAGAACTAATAGGAGCAGGTCAGCCAGAAAGTGGCACTGGGGTCGGGCTCAGCACTGACTGCCAGAGGAGAGCCCCTGCCCTGCTCTAAAGCGCCCCTAGTGCTGCCCTGGGGCACTGGGCCCAGCACTGACTGTGAGGAGAGAATGCCCCTGCCCTTCTCCCTGCAGCACTGTGGGTCGTGGTCTTTGCCTTGGCCATCTCACATCTCAGCACTGGCTGGGCCTGGCCTCACTTAGCCCAGGGGAGCAAGTGACTGGGGGAGAGGGAAATAAGCCACCCCCCACATCTTCTTCAACCAGAAACTGTTAACGTTTGGCTTGAAAAGGGTTGCTAAGGTTCAGGAAGGTGGCAGCAATTCATCAGGGAGAGCTAATGCACACGCACATGCACATCCCTCCCTAGGTACACACCCACCCACAACCCCCTCCCCAGGTATACACACACACCCCTCCCCAAGTATACACACCCCTCCCCAAGTATATACACACACGCATGATCCCCCTCCCCAGATTCTCCCCCCCCGCCATGCGTGCACACAGCTGTGCTCCAAGTTCCACGCAGAGGGTCCTGCATGAGGTGGGTGCAGGGAGCTGGTTAACATGCAGCTCACAGCGGCCTCATCAAGCTCCTCTCTGCCTCTCCTTTGTGCGGCAGGCGTGGCACGGAGGGAGTGTGGGGTGCGGGTGAGCGATGACACAGCTGCCGTGGGGTGACAGCTGCCCCTACGCACTGCGGGCTCAGCCCCACGCACACAATTCACCCTTTCCTTGGAGGACAGGCCTGATTTCGAGCCCTGGGCTTGGGCTGGATGGGGTGGGAGAGAGACTCCAACCCAGGTCCGCAGGATGCTCCTAACAGACCTTCAGGCCATGAAATCTCTCGTGGTCTCCGCTGTGAGGAGAAGCAGCGTTCCAGGGAAACAGGCACTGAGCGGAGACAGAGCTCCCCCACCAGTGTCAGCCATGCCAGGGGGAGCAAAGCAAGGGCTAGAACCCAAGAGTTCTACCTCTACATCCCAATTCTCTTCCCCCTTCCCCTGCTCTAACCCCAAGGCTGGAGAGGGAATCCAGGAGCCCAGTGCTCTCCCCCTGGCTGAGAGGTTCTCGCGGTAGCTGACGCCAGACCAGTGAGCATCAATACTGGAACCCCAGCAACAACTTACAGCCCCATTAGGGGGTGTGGAATTTAATAACAATCCACTGACCCCACCCCGAGTCGTCCCTGGGAGCAGAGAGGCACCGGGCGCACACAGACCCCACCCCAGAAGAGGATGGATACCGGCTGGATGGGCAAACTAAGACTCACGTCTGTCTAACAGGTCTGCTCTAGCTCAAGCTGCCTCAGGCTGGATGCAGGGATCCCTGGGGGGAACCCCTGGCTGGGTTATACAGCTCTGACCAGACAATCAGAACAACCTACCCAGCCTTAACAATCCCCAACGCTAGGAGCTGCAAGCCAAACCCACTCAAACCCTCCCAGCCAAACGGAACAAGCAGGGCCCAGCTGGGAGCCAAATTCACTATTTAAAGGGTCTTTTGGCTGGGGCAGCCTGAGGGGGAGGGGGAGAAGGGAGTGATTTCTTCCGCTGAAACCCAGGGGGTTTGTCTTGCGAGCGTCCCTTTAAATTCCCTGCGTGTTGGGTGACCTAGATGGAAAAAGAGCCAGCAATCAGCAGCGCTGGGCTTTCACATGCACACAGCACAAGCACAGCGAGAGACGCAGGGAGAGAAACTCAGGGCCTGCCTGCCTCTACATATCTTCATCAGAGCAAAAGACGCGGCTTTCTCTAGCACCTTCCACCCTCGCCGCTTCCAAAGTGCTCCTTGAGCAATATGCAAACCAGACACAGAGATCGCTCAGACACGGCCGCCTCTGGAGGGTTGTGGGGGCCATTTGTACAGGGATCTCTCACCAGGGCTGATGCAGCTGCCTCTGGGGTGCCATATAGTGGGGGTGCAGGTAGAGATGTGTTAGGCAGCAGCAATGCAGCTGAGTCGGTGACCTGCATTCTACAGCTGGCTCTGGGTGCATGGTCTAGTGGGTTGGAACAGAGGGGCTGGGAGCCAGGACTCCTGGGTTCTGTTGCTAGATCCTGGGGGCTCTAGTGGGTTAGATGGGGGTGGGGTCTGGACTTCTGCATTCTATCCCCAGCTGTGACAGGGGAGTGGGATCAACTGGTTAGAGCAGGGGGCCTAGGAGCCAGGACTCCTGGGTCCTATCCATAGCTCTGGGGCAGGGGAGGGAATGGGCTCTACGGGGTAAGAGCAGAGACTCCACATTCATCTACCTCCCACCTCTCTTCCCCCTCCCAACCGCCTGTCTCTTCCACATGCTCAACCTCCACCCAATCCCATCAGAGACCAGGTCCCCACGGCCTATTCCCACCCCCAGCTGGGATGCAGGTGTCTGGATTCCCACCCCCGCTGTAGCCAGACCCAAAGGAAGCGGCAATCATTGCATAATTCAGGCCCATCATGCTGAGCCTTTTCATCCGGTTGCGTGGGTGTGGGGGGGGGAGATCAGGCTGTCGCTCCTCCCCAGAGTGCTCAGGCCCAAAGATGAGGGCCCCCATGCCGATGGGATATGAGGCAAAGAGAAGCCCTTGGGAGATGAGCCTGGTTTAACTGGTCAGTTCCATGTGGTGGAAGCTGGGCTTTGAAGCAGGGCTTGATTCTGGGCCCAGAGCAGGGGGCAGGATTGGGGGGCTGGATTAGCAGTAAGGAGTATTAGCTGTATTAGGGTAGTGCCAGCTGTGATCTGGGTCCCCATTGTGCCAGGCATTGCACAGCCCCAAACCGTGTTCGGGTCTCTGTCGTGATGGGCCCATCCAGCCCGGCACCGCCCCCTCCCCAGCTCTCATTACATAGAGTGAAGGTGCCAGCAGTTTGGATTAAGGGGCAGGGGCCACTAGCCACATCCCAGCTAATTCCAGAGCGCCCCACTGACCTGCCATGGGGCCCACTCAGTTTTTGTCCACTGCTTGGCTGCCTTCCTCATTCCTCTGTTGCAGATGGGGGGAAATCTGTCCCCAGGGACAGAGAGGCTGAGAAAATTATGGGGGGCATCACAGATTGTCCATGGTGCTAAAAGGATTAGGGGGCACAGCAGGATTGTGCCAGTTTGGCCCTGCCGGGGTAGGAAGACACACTCAGGGAGCCGGCCATGGATTCCTCCAAAAGATCCAGAGATTTGGGGTGCCCCCTGCAGTGCCCCCTGCATCCCTCCATTGTAACATCCTCCCCCTCATGGCATCTGCCCCCTCCAGCCACTTGCCCCTCCTGACACCCACTATCACACAACACCCGCCTCCCCATGGATCTCCCAGCACTCTGCAGGTGGGAATTCAGCCTCCAGGGGAGGGGCAGTCCCCATTTCATGCAGGGGGGAAACCAAGGCATGGGGAGGGAAGGGACCAGTCCCTCCCCACAAGGCGACAGTAGGAAAGCTGGGGATAGAACCCAGGAGTCTTGACTCCCTGCTCCTCCCATTTAGCCCCCTAAGCCCATTGCCCTTCTTGGAGTCCCTGGGGTTGTATTCAGAGGCAGGGATTGGGATTCTGCCCCACGAACTGGATGGGGTTGAGGGGACCTTACTCCCCGATCCTGAGGCTCCTTCCAGCTTTAATATGTAATATACCCCTCCTGTCCCTCCCCCTCTGCACTATCTTCCCCCTCTTCCCCATCCCTGCCACCTAGCCCCCTTCTCCCCCACCTGTATGAACATGCCCCACTAAAAAACACTGCTATGCCCTGCCTCATTCCACGCACGAAGGGGTCTCCTGAATCAGTGTCCTGTCCCCGCCATGATGAGTCACCCATGGGGTCTGGAGCCCAAGTAACCATCTGGGCTGGGCTACTGGTTGGGGGGAAGGGGAATGGTGGCATAGGGAGTACTGGCCCACTCAGAGCCTGGCACATGGGCACTAATGGCCTGAGTACACAAGGGAGACAGGACACCTGGGTTCTATCCCCAGCTCTAAGGGGGCATGGGGGACTAAGTGGTTACAGCAGGGGGGGCTAATTGGAGCCAGGACTGCAGGGTCCTATCCCCAGCTACCCCTACCTCCATTTCCACCTCACTATGTGTTCCCTCTCTGGCTCCACCCCTGCACACCCCATTCTCTCCTGCTGTGGCTCTGAGGCAGGGGAGCAAAACCCCTCACCATTTAAAATCCCATATGGGACTTATGACACATGGTAGCAGTGTTTCCCATGATGACTTTATTATGTAGGATTGGGAGTAAAAAAAAAAAAAAGAAGAGACAAAACCCCCTGACATTTCCCGTGAAGAATTGCTCCACTTAGTAAATTAATTTTGACTCAAATAATTATTTGCCTGTGCAAAACCCCCAGCTATTCATCGCCCTGCCATATAATGAAGTAATTGTGGCATTAGAAATTAATAACTTACAACTAGCTGACAGTCTCTCTATTGTTGCAGGGAACAGGTAGGGGGAAAGCAGAGCTGGGGTTTGAAATCTTCACTCTCTGCCTTTGTTCCAGGAATGAGCAGTTTTGATGCTTCAATCCAGCTCCCTTTTGTCGTGGTATTCGTGTCTTTCCACACTGGTTCATGGCTTTCTTCCCCCACCATCCTGGTGGCTTCCCAAGAACCCTGGAGTCCTGACTCCCAGGTCCCCTCCTCCAACCACGACGAGACCTTGCTCCCATTCCAGTGCTAAGAATAGAACCCAGGTATCCTGAGCCCCAGCCCTGCAACTTATCCGCTAGACCCCACTGCTTCTAACCAGAGCCATTCTATTCAATGTATACCCCCGTGGTCACAGCTGCATGCAAGGGGTCCTGAGCCCAGCCCGGGGACAGGGGATGAGCCAGTAACATCCCATCCCTGGAGGTGGGGCAGGGAAAGGAATGAGGCAGGTAGTCCTTGAAAATTGGTTCCTTCAGCAGGTGATGAAGTGCCCACCTGCACCACCGACAATGTCAACACCCTTCCACTCCTGCAATTTACTGCTAAGCTTCCCAGGGTCACAATGTCCATCATCTCCTGCAGCACAAAGGGGCAGAGTGGAGGGGGGTGCGGAGCCTGCTGGGAGCCAGGCTGATGGGCTGGGGGAGCTGATGGGGTTAACAGAGTTATGGGAATGCAAGAGCTTGTGCTAAATGTTGTGCTTCATTAGGAAAGTGATGGAGTTATCATCCACCCCAAGTGCCGGGAGCTCTTTGGTGCTGAGATGCAGCCGCCTCTGGGGTAGGGCACAGGGGCTGTTTGTACAAGGAACCCTCACCTAACGCTGAGATGCAAGGCATGAAGTGGGTGCCATGCCAGGGTCAGCACTGACTCTGAGGGCCCCCTTGCCCCAAGCCTTGCTCCCTGCAGCCCTCTGGGTTCTCTCCAGCCAGAGAGTTCCATGCCCAGTGTGGGGATGAGCTGCCCAGCTGGCTTCCTCTGAGAGGGGAAATATTTTCACTTAAGCCCCCACCTGGTAAAGTTAGTGGCCCTGGGGTTCTCCAGAGCTGGCCCCTGGTGCTGGAGTGGGGGGAAGGAGGGCTGGGAGATATTAACAGGCCCAAGCCCAAGCCAGGCCCTGAGTCCTATTTGCTAGAGTGAAATTGTCTGCAAGGTGCTGCCTGGCATAGATCCCACCCAGAGTGCCCATCCTCCCTCCACCTGTGCTCCCCTCCCCAGGGTCTCCCAGCCCAGAGATGAAGCTGATGTGGTAACTGGAGCTGTGAGAGATACAGCATTCTAGGGGGTGCCTGGAGGAAGGGGGGGGGACACAGTACAACACAGCACAGCTCACCACCATGCACAGCTGTGCTGCCCCTCCTTGCACAGTCCTACAGGCGCCCCCCTGGCTCCTATCGCTTCCCCATGCACAGCCCTACACGTGCCCCTCCGGCTCCTATCGCCTCTCCATGCACAGCCCTACAGGCACCCCTCCCCGGCTCTATTGCATCCCCACGCAAAGCCCTCCCCACCCCTGCACAGTTCTACAGGCACCCCTCCCTTACCCGCTCCCATCACCACCCACTCCCCAAGCACAGCCCTGCATGCTCCCCTCCCCTCGGATTCCCACCACCATGCCCCTCAACACACAGCCCTGCACACTCAACTGCCACCTCATGTGTCCCACCCCCGGTCCTGCATGCTCACCCCCTGCCCCTGCACAGCTCTGCACATTCCCCTCCGCCCGACTTTCCCCCTCCTCCTCACACATAATGGGGCCCCAGTCTCAGATAGCATTATGGTAGCACCAAGATTTCCTGCTAATACTGCGGTCCCAATATTGTGTGCCCATTATCAGATGGGGTCTCCTGTTGCTACCACACACACTCTAATAGGGTGGCTCCCCGATCTCAGCTGGGACCCGCCCTCTAAATGCTACCGTAATGCTACTAACAAAGCACATGCCATAATGGAACCTCTAGGTGCTACTGTAGTGCTATTAATAAAGCTCACGACATAATGTGGCATCCAGGCACAACCGTAATGCTACTAATAAAGCAGATGCCATAACAGGGCCCAAATTTCGGTCAGCGAGGCTCCATGTGCAGAGACTGAGGAGCATGGCCCTAACGGCGAGGGGCTGGGCCCCGCCCTGGTGGGAGAGTCGTTGCTGGCATCACTCCGGCAGCGGAGGCGGAGGGCTGCCGCCAAACGGAAGCCTAAGGGGTATAATTAAGCATGGAAGGCTGACGAGTGGGAGCAATCAGGGCTCTAGCTGTACCGGCGCGCTCGGCGTAATGCAGCGACAGCTCTAATCAGGGAGCGCTGGGGCCAGCTCCTGACCTCGCCCAGCTGCAGGGACCCCCTCACCTGCCAGGGGCTTCAGCAGCAGAGATGCAGCCACTGGCAGGGGGAGAAGGCAATGGGTTTGTTCCCCTCTAGGGGGCACAAGCTCTGATCCAGCCCCAGGGTGGAGGGACTGGGACCAGGGGCCTTTCCCCTCTAAGAGACACCGACTCAGTACGAGCTCCCAGAGGTAGTATGGGAATGAGTTTCATTGTTGATTGGGGCCCCTTTGTGAGATGCATTTGCCAGGTCTCAGACCAGCTCCTAGCAGGACTCAAGCCCTCACCACACAGAATCCCAAGACAAACATCTGCTTGGTCGACAGCCTCAGTCAGCAGCTAAATGGGCCTTAGAGGTCGAATCTCCTTCTGCCACCTCCGGGGGTGGAGAGGGGGGCTGCATGCTGGGGAAACGCCACCTGACCATTCTGGCACACACAGGGTGGTCAGCCTGCAGGGGGTGGGGGCTGCTCCGAGTCCTGCACCCCCTGCAAACAACAAAACTGAGAAAGTTTGTGTGAATGAAATCCACAGGGCATTTACACACACATTCAGAGACAGCCCCCCGCAGCTATATGCACAGTTTACACACACAGACCAGTACACGCAAATGTTTATACAATCTATCCGATTGCTATACACACAGCAACTACACTCCCCTTGTGTATTGTACACATGCAGCCCCACATCCAGAAGTGCACACCAAACCTACTGTATTACGCACATGTGCACACCAGCTACCGTGAACCTCCAGGCCCTAGACCAGCCCCACAGCTGGTCTCCAGTCTCAATGCAACAAGATGACACTGGCTGAGCTCTGCAAGGACAGCTCCCCCCATAGTTAGCAGCAAGTGACCCCAACTGTCTGGGCAAGGCAAGGTGCTCCCGCCTCCCGACCCAACCCAGCATCAGGCTATGGGGGCTGGAGAGAAGCCAGAACCCTTGCGCCAAGGTGGTGAGGCTGGTGCAATGCCACGGGGGGGGGGGGGGAAGAAGAGTTCCATGAACCCAGCCCTCAGTACTGAGGTGGGGAGGGGGCAGTGGAGATGGGTTCAGGATCAGGGCCTATTGGCCTTTCTGCAGCATTATTAGGAGGATCTAGTGCTCATTTCACCCATCTCCTTCCACATCCCCCACCCCTCCTCCATCAATCCCCCCTCCACCATCCCTCCCTCCCAAACTCCTTCACCCCTCCTCCATCGATCCACCCATCTCTCCCCCATACCCTCACCCCATTCTATCCATTCCCCTCCAGCCCTCTATCTACTCCTATCCATCCATCATTCCTGCAGCCCCTTGCATCTCCCCCATTCCCAGAGCGAACGACACAGCAGGACTCTCCTATCAAAGCCCCCAGATTCCCCTGCCGCAGTCGAAAACGTGAAACTGGTTCATCGGGAGATTTTCTGATTAATTAAAAAGTGACTCCAGGCTTTTTGCGAGACTTTTCTCTTCATTAAGGATTCTGGCTCCGTTGCGGGGTGCTGGGAAGGACTGGGCCCAGCAGCCCGGGTGTGGGGGTGCATGGGCACACATCTGAGTGTGGAAGTGCACTAGTGGGAATGCTTGCTAGTGCACAGGCTTGTATATGCCTTGTGTCCAGGTGTGCCAAGGGCCACACACAACCCTGGTGCACAGGTGTGCATGGAGACATCCAGACGCCTCGCCTCGCCACACTGGTGTGCACGCATCCTTGTGCTCAGGGCTGCTCGCACAGCTGGGGACACAGCTGATACATACAAAGCACAACTGTATTTGGGCTGGTGTATCTAGGAGGGTAGGTGTAGGTGCCCCCATGCAGCCCCCCATCCGGAGATGCTGGAAGCCCACTCAGGCATAAGGGTGCATGAGGGGGGCAGCTGTGCAAATGACCTCCCCATCAGCCCGATCACTGACTTGCCTTCACATCCTCCTACACAGAGCCCGGGGCCTGCAGACAACTGGCACGTGCAACACCCGCTCAGAACGCTCTGCCCCTCGCCAGCTCTGAGTTCAGGAGCCAGCTGGGCTGAGATGCCAACTCATCTTGTGGCTAAGTAGGATCGGGCCAGGCTGGTAACCAGGTGCACCCCCCACTAGAGTGCAGCAGAGAGCAGGGTGAACAACCTGGCTGGGGCACCCAGGGCCTGGAGGCCATGACTCCCATGCGCCAGGGATGGGAACAGATATCCTCTAGTGGGGAATAGTCCCATGTCCATTCTCCACCACCCCAAGCTAGCCAGCCAGACACCTTGAAGCCAGAGTAGAGCCTGCGTCGCGTGGAAGGGAAGGGCCCATCTCTGTCCTTCCATCCTCCCGCAGGCCAGTGCAGCTAACGGAGCAGCCAGCTGGGCTGGGAGAGGAGTGGGGAGGGGCTCCTGCTCAGCGCACAGTGGCGGTGAGACTGGGGTACAGGAGATGGGGCCGGGGCTAACCCGTTGTGAGTCACAGGGGGCCGAAGAGGAGATACTAACATGCTCCCACGCCAGCCTGGGGGGGCTGGATGCCAGGCAGTTGGGCGGTGCCCCTCCCCCCAGCCTGACTTGATGCTGCCCTGAGGGTTGATCCAGCTGCACCTGCCCAGCTCACGTTCCCAGCCACGTGGCAGATGTCCAGGCCGGGGTGGGGGAGCAAGCGCGTGCACGGCCCCTGGGGGAGACAGTGCCAAAGTCATGAGTGAAGCATGGGGCAGCAGCGCCTCAATGGGTCTTTCACCTCTAGGGGCGCTGGTCCTGATCCAACCCCAGGGCCTGGAGTCTCCCTGCTCTAAACACCCAACCCCTCCCAGAGCTGGGGCTAGAACCCAAGTGTCCTGGCTCCCTCCTTCCATCAGCAGTGCCATGTGCCTGGATGCAGGGAGCTCTGTGCGAGCCGTGTAAGATGAGACAGGCATCTCCGTGCCACCAGGTTAGGCTGTCGGCCCGTGTTAGCCTGGCGGGGTTGTGACGAGGAAGCCGACGGGAGGAGAGCGTGCTGGAGCCCCCGCAGGGGCCGAGCAGTCGTTCCTGACACGCGGGGCACTCCCCCAGCCAGCATGGCTGCTCCCCACTGCCACACAGCATTAGCTGAGGTGCCTGGGCCCAGCGCATGCCACGGGGCAATCACAGAGACAAGGGTGCCCTTGATACAGTGCCAACACTGATGCCCAGCTCCCCACTCCTTCCCCCACCAGACAGCTGCAGTCAGCAGAGCAGGGAACAGGAGTTCTGTGCCCCCTGTAACCACTAGACCCCACTTCCCTCCCAGAGCTGGGGGTAGAACCCAGGGGTTCTGGGGCACGGACGGTCTCTCACTATGCATCTGTGCAGAGCCCAGCACAATGGGGCTGCTCCCTCAGTCAGGGCCTGTTGCTGCCACTGTAACACACCTAGCAATGTGCAGCCTTTGGCACAGACAACCCCATGCCCCCTGAACCAGCCGGTCCTCTGCCTTGGGGCTAATCGAAACCGCTGCCCCCTAGAGGGGAAAGGCCCATGCCCCTATCCTTAACATGTGCAATCTATCCCCATAGCAGTCCCTTTAGACACACACAGATGTTGGTAGAGAAGCATCTCCCCCCCCCCCCGCCCCAGATTTTAATAAGTACCAAGCGCCTTCTTCCACCCACAGCTGTTAACACATAAATATTAACAAGGATGAAAGCGACCGATGAGCTGCCTGCAGCCTACATGACACACACCATTGGTAATGGGAGACAGCTGCCCCCGGGCAGGATAAACAACTGGCAGCAAGTCTGGCCTCTCCCTGCAAGGGGTGCTGCAGAGAGCGGGGCAGAAACACTGGCTATGAGGGGAGGTCCTGCTTACTCCAGAGTGGGGTGTGTGTGTGCAGGGGCATGTGCGCAGTGCGGGAGAGTGTGCACGTGTTTGGTTGCAGAGCACATGAGGTGGGCAGTGGTACAGAATGGGGCGTGTGTGCTGCTGCTCTCAACATCTGTCCTGAAACAAACTCAGCTGGTGATGGTGCAGTGCACAGATTGAGTCAACAGAGGGCGCTATGTATTCCATCAAACCCCTGGGCCCATCCAGTCCAGTATCCCCTGCCCCTCCTGCTCCCCCAGATCAGACCCGTAGGCCCATCCAGCCTGGTACCCCCCAGTCCCTGTCCCCCCCCCCAGATCAGACCCGTGGGCTCATCCAGCCTGGTACCCCCCAGTCCCCTCCCTCCCCCCCTAGATCAGACCCGTGGGCCCATCCAGCCTGGTACCCCCCAGTCCCTGCCCCCCCTCCCAGATCAGACCCCTGGGCCCATCCAGCCCAGTATCGCCCTTACCCCCCATTCTCCAGATCACACTCATGGGCCCATCTCCTGCCCCATGCTCCCCTCTAGACCACACTCTTCCATGAGTGACACAGCCTTGGCTGGAGGCATGGGGGATCCAGGGACAGTGCCGAGGGAGGGGTCCAGCCCCAAGGGCTGCCCTGGGGAAGAGCTGTCCACAAAGAAGTAGCATGGAACTCCCAGCAACCCCTGCCTCCAGCAGAGACTTTGCTTTGCCACCCTGATGTGTGGGAGGCGCCCCGATGCCAGGGTGAAGGATGGCACAGATGGCATGTCGTTGCACGAGCACCAGTAGGGTGACCAGATGACAAGACTAAAATATCAGGACACATTGAGGGGGGGTGCCACCGAAGCAAAAAAAAAAAAAAAAAAGCCGGAGTGCGTCAAATGGCAACAAATGGCGTCCCGACCATACATTGATCGGGACAAACAACTAAATATCGGGACAGTCCCGATTTTATTGAGACATCTGGTCACCCTAAGCACCAGCCGCCTCGGGCCCCACCACTGGCAGCGATCATCAGGGCATTGGCATGTGTGAGGAAGTCAGAAAGGGGCACTTTGAGCCCAGCCCTGGCATGTGTGCAGGGATGCCCTGGCACCGCTCACAGCACTTGCCATGAGTGGGGGATGGGGGGCGACTGCCCCAGCCTGATGCAGACGAGGCCCCAGCCAGCCACTAGCAGAGCCAAGCAGGTGCCTGATGCTTTGGGCACAACGTGCACCCAGGGCAGCTGTGCCCCAGGGTAGTGTGCAGCAAGGGATGCAGCCATATTCTGAGCCAGTGTTACGCTTGGGGGGGGGGGGGGGAAGAAACACAGCTGAATCCCTCACCCTGCCAGACCCCCCAACTCCAACATTCTCCTCCAGAGACACTAGAGACGGCACAAACTGCCCCCCCCCCCCAAACTTGCTATCAGGGCCTGCGCTGGATCCGAGCCTCTGGGAACAGAGGTTTGGGGGTTGGGTTGAGTCTGAACATTTGGGTGGCAAACGATTGAGGATCCAGCTGGCTCCGAGTGGGGGGTCAGATTGCCGTTCTGGGGGATTAAAGAAGGGGCTCAGTCTAAGCTGCTGGGGGGCAGCAGGGCCGGTCCAAGCCTCTGGGGAAAGCACTAGGATCAGGTTTTTGGGGGGATTGGTTCCAGTTACAGGGTGCAGACCTGAGCAGTGCTCTCCCTGCCACCGCTGGCCCCCTGCATCCCCGCCGGCAGCCCCCCAAGTGCAGGTTCTCCTTACTATATGCAGCTGCAGATAGTCCCCCAGCCCGGAGGCGCTGTCCACCCGCACCAGGATGGCATTCTTCTGGTGCGTGCTGAAGCCCACGGCCAGCCGGTCGGCTCGTGTGCTGGGCCGGTCGTTGGGCGGCCAGGTGTAGGTGATAAGCGCCCCGCCCTTCCCAAAGATGTACGTGGTGCCAGCTGGGAGGGAAGAGAGAGAGAGACAAGGTTAATGAGAGGGGATCCTAGAAAACAACTCAGACAAGGCTACTCAGTAAAACCCAGGAGTCCTGACTCCCAACCCTCTCCCACTCTAACCCACCACGCTCCGCTCCGCTCCCAGAGCTGGGGATAGACCCCAGGAACAGCTGAAGATATGGCTAATGCACTTCAATCTTGCTCCCCCACCTGCAATTCCAGTCCTGGGCTCCCCCCGACAGCTCTGCCACTGCTGCTCAGTCCCACCCAACAGCCTCCAGCCCACCTCTCTTCCAGAGCAGCAGCCATGTCTCCTTCACTCAAGGAGTGATCAGGCCAAAGAGCCCCCCAGCCCTCTACCTCAGCCCAGCCACAGCAAGTGGCCCATTAGTAAGCGAGACTTGTCTCAGTCCAGTCCCAAGGTACCCTCAATATAAATCCTCCCTCAGCAGGGAGCTCAGGGGTCAAACAGGCCTCCCATTTCCCTCTGCCTCCCCTGAGCGTGATGGGAGCCCACAGCCTGAGCCCGCCCCCATGGACAGCTGGCACAACACCAGCACAGACACCCCAGAACACCAGCCAGCCAGCCAGCTTGGATGCCACCCAACACCCCTCCGCACCCCATAGCCAGTGCAAACAGCTCCAGCACCCCTCAGCCACTGCTCACACACTATTAACCACAGTTGGTTTTGGGGGGGGGGGATTTAACTGGTGCCACTTAGCAATTAACAAACACCACAAGCACTCATGATAGTGGAAGGCAGCTGGCATGCGTGTGTCTGTTCCTGGCCCAACTCGGAAGATGGGCCGGGCTGAAATTTCCTCCAAGTGGTTTGCAAAAAACAAACCCCAACTCAGGTGCAATTAGTAGCACCTACCACAGAGCAGCTGGGAGCCCCAGCCACGCCCTGCCGTGCTAGAGGGCCAGGAGTCCAGAGGCTGCAAAGAGGCCCAGAGCGCCATGCGATACTCATCCTGTACACATGGATGGCCCTGTGCTCGCTGCCTTGAGGGGGGCCCTGGGGCTGCTAAGAGAGGGATCCCTCGCCCTGAGCTGAGAACAGCTCCTAGGTTAGGGCAGTGTCTGTTTAACAGCACACAGCAATGCTGCATGAGTTTGGGACAGGAAGTGCAGGAGAATCCAGAATCCAGTGGGAAGTATTGAGGAGGGATGATGTTACCCTAGGTGGAGTTTGATCTGGGCTCTGGGGTTTGCCAGAAGCTGGGAATGAGTGACAGGATATGGATCACTTGATGATTTCCTGTTCTGTCCATCCTATCTTGGGCACCTGGCATTGGCCAGTCAGAAGACAGAATACTTGGCTAGATGGACCATTGGACTGACCCAGTATGACTGTTCTTATAGACAGGGGGTGGGGGAAATGCAAAGAGGAATAATGGGGGGGGGGTTCCAACTGGGTCCCCCATTCTCTCAATTCTCTATCTGCCCCTCACAAACATGGGGAATGAACTCTCACATGCACATGGCAATTGCAAACACAAGCATAGACACAGCCAACCGCAACTGCACACCCAGCACAAATGCACAGGGATCCTGGCCAAATGCAAAGGCACAAACATCACCACACTCACTCAAAGAAACACTCACCAGTGCGGACATAAATGCAGACATGCAGGTGGGCTCACACGCACACGTGTGAGCATTCAGATCTGGGATGCCTACACACACAGGCACGTGTGTGTTCACACCTGATTTCCCCGCACACGCACACACACACACACACACAACCAGACAAATGCAAACACACAAACACACCTGCACGCATACAGATGCAAACACACAATCACAGGCTAACGCAAACATCCACACCCACAAAGGCACCAATGCATACATGCACAAACGGCACACACGCTTCCTAACACAAACACAGCTCCTCCCATACATTCTAATGCAAAATCACAACTGCACAACTGCACACACACTCACCAGTGCAATACACCCACACACTGATTCCAATGCAAACACACTCGCACAAACACACACCAATTCCAGGACACACACACAATTGCTTCCCACCCTCCAATTGCCCCAAGGACCATACTGGCACTGTCAGACCCCCATCTCTTAGTAGCAAGTTCCCAGACACCTTCCCCCCCGCTCCCCAATCTCACTGACAGGAATTGACTCCGACATGAGATCGGCAATGTTTCCTGCACTACCTCCTAAAAGCTCTTTCAGCTCTCGCCGCAATAACCCGGCTCCCTGCACCGCTCCATTTGCTGCCCCCTGCACAGCTGTTCCTGTCCCCAGTGATCAGGGCCCATCCATCAGGTCCAGCACCGACAGCGGATTCATGGTGGAGTGTTCTGCTGGGCCCACAAAGGAACATGGCTAGGTACACAGTGGGTAGATGGGGGGTGTCACCAGCTGTGCTGAGACAAGACTCTGGAGAGGACAATCACAGACAGGGGAAGCCAGGACTCCTGGGTTCCTTGCTCTGAGAGGGGAGAGATCCTGACAGTCCCTCATCACCAGACCCCACTTCCTTCCCAGAGCTGGGGAGAGAACCCAAGAGTCCTGGCTCCCAGCCCCACTACTCTAACCCACCAGATCCCATGCTCTTCCAGAGCCAGGACTAGAACCCAGGAATCCTGGCTCCAGTCCCTGCTCAACTCCCCTCCCAGATGTGGGCTAGAACCAAGGACTCCGGACTCCCTGCCTACCCTCCAATCAGGATTTAGCGCTGTTTCCCACCCCTCTGCCGTGTCTGTGGCGCCTCAAGCTCACCAGTCATAGCCCCCACAAGCACCCTCTAACTGTGAGGCAGAGAGAGATCAACTGGGAATCCGGGTCAGGATGAGAAACTGTGAGGCTGAGCTGTCTGACGGCTCCATGACTCTCCCAGAGCCAGGCCTGGCCACCTAAGCCTCCCCCAACCCCCAATGCCCTCCAGTGCAGCTCCGCTGTCTGCAGCCCATGGTGGACAGAGCCCTCTGCCTCACGGTGCCTCTTGGCACCCCAGTGGGCTGGACCTATGCTGTACTGGCATGTGGTACATACACAACGGCAGTGAGCTAGAGGTGGGATTGTGAAGGGAGGGAAATAAGGTTAGGAGCTGCACGAGATTATACCACCTACCAACTACTGACACAAGATATTCCACATGGTGCTCAGTGCTGAGATGCAGCCACCTCTGGGGTGGGGGCGCAGCACCTATTTACAAAGTCACAGAGAATGATGCACATCTATCTGGAGCAAGAGGTGAAGCAGAATCCTGAATCCAACTGACACTGCCGTAGGGAGCTGTGACACAGAGGAACATTGGTGTCAGCTGGCTAAGGATTTACTACTCTGTGTCAGCAACTCCTATCAGGCCTGACAAACTCTCTATACCCAACACACTGCTGTCACTATGCTTATCCAGATGGTGTCTTGTAAGGTATCGAGTGAAAGCCGAAGCTACTCGGGGCCTTGCTCTTACTGACATTGCCCAGGGAGCTGTGTACAGATCTGAACTGACGCCCGAAAGTAGGAAACAAGGCAGAGCAGACAAACAGCTCTTCTGGCAGACAGGTGCACATCAGTTCTCCTTGGCCTGTCTGTGAAGTAAGTGCAGCCCTGTGACGCCAACACAACAGAAGCCCCCTTTGCTTGTGAAGGTAACTGGAAAAATAGGCTGGGGGGACATGAAATCACCGTGTGTGTGTGTGTGTGTGTGTGTGTGTGTGCACCAGACAGCAAGCAAGGGGGACGAAGAGTCTTCTCTGGGGCGTGCTGCCAAAGGGACACAGCCAAGGTGTGCTGGACTAGACAAGGAAGGAAGGTGGCCCCTTTCTCATCCACCTCTGGGCGAGCGAACGGGAGAAGGCTTTGTGCATTCCTGAAAGTTGGCTGCTGGCTGCGGGGGCTCGTGACACTGGGAGGTTGCCATAGGTGCGAAATGGCTCAGACAAGGATTTTAGCATGTTCAGGTTCAGTTCAGGCTCCAGGAAGCGTGTTATCCCGCATTTCCCACATCACCTGTTTGTCTTACCGTCTTTGCTCACTAGTTCTCAGATCATAACCATTCTAAATAAAGGTACACTCACTTTCCCGGCTGGTCATTTCCAGTGCTGGGCTGCCCTGATCCTGAGCTGTGCCAGCCTAGGGTGACCAGATGTCCCGATTTTATAGGGACAGTCCCGATTTTTGGGTCTTTTTCTTATATAGGCTCCTATTACCCCCCACTGCCTGTCCCGATTTTCACATTTGCTGTCTGGTCACCTTATGCCCCAGTCAGACTGTGCACACGCGGTCTCTCTGGAGACGGCGTACCTGGTTATTTCAGTGAGTGTCCAGTGACGGGCTGGGTGCTGCAGAGGGGGTCGCTGCCAGAGGGGTTTGGGGGCTGGTGTGTGTCTGTCACTAGTTGGTTCAAGTGAGGCGAGGGCTGTGGAGACCTGGAAGTCAGGGCTTGGCTGTGGCCAGAGGCTGGTGGGTTCAGGGAGCTGAGTTACAGCAGGCCTGCTTCATGCGAAGGGCAGGAGGTGGAGAGGTGCCTCTCACTCCTGAGTGCCCCTGGGGAGCGTACCTGGAGCCCCCACCCCACTCCCTGCAGCATAGCACCACACTGGGTCAGTACTGACAACAGGAGAGAGCACCCCCTATGGAGCCCCTGGGAGGAAGTGGGAATTTTCATAATATTGTTTATGATGCCTATGTGCGCCTCAGTTCCCCCTCCGTATATGTTGCATGACTACCCGGGGGGAAGGGGGAAAGGACTATGTTTGTTGTCACACTAAAAGTTATGTTGACCTAACTACATCGCTCAGGAGAGTGAAAAATCCACCCCCCTGAGAGACATAGTTAAGCCAACCTAACCCTGGTGTAGGCAGTGCTAGGTCCCGCCTCTTGGGGAGGTGCATTGCTTACACTGGGGACACCCCTCCCGCCACGCAGGTAGTGTCTATTCAGAAGTGCTGCAGCAGCACAGGTGCAGCTGTAGTGTTTCTAGTGTAGACAAACCCTGAGGGACACAGGGGCGAGTGTCACCTCACCTCCCTGTCTGGGTGGAATGAGTAGAGCCCTCCAGGAACCAGCTGTAGCCGACCCAGAACAAGGGGCCAGAGAGACCAGGCCAGCCCCAGTGACTCAGGGATCCACACTCCCAGCAGGGAAGTTGAGCTGAGACCCCAGGTGGAGAAGAAAAGACTGGGAGGGGGAGCTGGGGGAGAAGCGCTGGCTGCTGGAGGAAGCTGGCAGCTCCCCCCTGGGAACAGATGGAGGCGGGCAGACAGACAGACAGAGCCTGACCCCGGGGCTGGGCTCTGGGCTGAGCAGAATGGACTGTGCTTTAACCTTCAGCTTTCTGTGCTAAGCCACAGGCTGCCTCTGCTGGCGCCAGGTGACTAATAAACTGGCTGCCCTGGGGACGCTGCTCGAGGGTCACTGGAAATGCCGGCTGAGGGGCATCAGCCCCTGAGGGGTGGCCAAGGCCCTGCCAGGAGCCTGTCTCAGCTGGACTCGCTGGGCAGAGCTCAGGGGGAAGTAGGAGGGCTGGACCCCAAGGGTGAGTTTCAGCAGGCGGGAGGCCTTGTGGCCTGCCCTGGAGGAAGAGTGAGAGCCCTGGGGTCTGGCTCAGTGAAGGGGTTCCGCCAAGAGACTGTTCCAAAGCCGAGGGCACAGCCCCGAGCCTGTGGATCCGTGACAGCCCCCTCCTGCAATCCCTAGTGCCACTCTGGGGCTTTGGGGTCAACACTGATGGTGAGGGCAGAGCACCCCCTACTGGTCCCCACCCTGCTCCCTGCAGCAGTGCCTCACTAGGGCTTTGGGCTGGCACTGGCAGTGAGGGGAGAGCGCCTGGTAGCACTGCCCTGGGGCAGGGTTGGGGTGTGTGGGGGTGGGGGCTGATTGTCTCTCTGTGGTGGAAGGAGGAGGGAGGGGAAGTGCTGAGGGGGGGGGGCGGGGGCGGAAGTGGCCCTGCTCTGTGGTTTCCCCTCCATCCATCACTGTCACCACAGTGATTACCTTGAAAACGATCAGTCCCAGGGCCATAAAGGCCCTGCTACAGAGCCAGGAAATGTGATGGCGCCAGGCAGAGGGAGAGATGGCAGCCGGGCACCATGGGAAGGAGGGCTGCAGGGCTGGAGACAAGGGCAGGGCATGGCTCCTGCCTGCATGGCATTTCTGGCTCACAGTTCAGGGGAGACCGTAGAATAACCACCGGCCCACACAGCCCCAGGGCTTGAGAGACCCTACAATAACACACCAGCCCACACAGCCCCAGGGCTTGAGAGACCCTACAATAACACACTGGCCCACACAGCCCCAGGGCTTGAGAGACCCTACAATAACACACCGGCTCCCACAGCCCCTATGCTGCAGAGACTCTACAATAACACACCAGTCACTGCAGCCCCAGCACTAGACAGACCCCCACAATAACACAACGGCTTGCACAGCCCCAGGTCTGCAGAGAGACCACTACAGTAACACACCAGCCCTTGGAGCTCCAGCACTCTCAAAGTCCCTACAATAATAAAGCCATGTATGCACTCCAGTGCTACCGTGTGACCCTGAAATAACAAAGCAGATTGCCTCCCAGAGCTGGGGATAGAACCCAGGCGTCCTGACGCTGACTCCCAGCCCCACCCCTTTAGCACTCAGCCGCCTCTGCATTCACACCCCTTCCTGGCAGTGGATTCAAAATAGCTGAGCTGACGGAAAGCAGCGGCAGCAGGTGGCGATTCCTGCAGCATTGTATTTAATATCCATCCCACTCTACAGCCAGATGCCAGCCCCCCGCAATGCCCTTTGTTCTCACACCCTCCTCCCCTCCACTCCCATAGCACCCTTCCTCCCCTGGGCTCTCCCCTCCCCTGCTCCCACAAGCCAGGGTATTGATTCCTTCAGTAGCTGCACTCCTGGCTCTGGCCAATGTACTGCCCAGATTGTGGGGGAAGGGAGCAAAGCTGATAAACAACCCAGGGGCACAGAGGCAGAGACCAAACCAGTGCCCCTGCTCTAACCACTAGACCCCACACCCCTCAGAGAGCTGGGATAAGAAGCCAGGAGTCCTGACTCCCAGCCCCCTCTGGCTCTAACCCAACAGACCCTAGTGTGTCTCAGTGGAAATCAGGGGTGGCAGAATTAGGCCCCTTCCAGGTCTAACACTCTCCCCCATGGTGCCTGGTTCTGAGAGGCCCTTCAAGCCCCCTTCAAGCCCCAATTCACATCTCAAGGCGGGTGCTGCTCTCGAGCTGAGGTCCTGGCACTTTGGCTTTAAGGGAGTGGGTGGGCAGGAGGAGGTGTTGGCTAGCAAATGGGTATGGGGTGGGGGACAGGCACTCCATCTCTGTCCTTCCCCCAGTGGGGAGAGGTGCCAGTGATGGGGGAGGAGGCTGGGGCTGGCAGGGGAATGTAGGTCACTGAGGTGGGAACACGCCAGCTCTGGCACTTTCTCTGGAGAAGGGGCCGTGATGCTAAATAATTCATCTCCCCATTAGGAGCTGGAAAGGGGGATGAGCTGAAAAGGAGAGAGAGAAAGAGTCTATAGGAGTGTTGGGAGGGAGGAGAGAGGAGAGCAGCCACCTCTGGTGTGAGGCGCAGAAGCTGTTTATACAGGGATCCCTCACCCATGGCTGAGATGCAGCTGCCTCTGGGGTGGGGCGCCAGGGGCCATTTAACATCCCCATGTAACACCAGGCGGTGGGAAGGCTCCCTTTGTGTGCGCTGCAGAAGCAATTGAAGGGAAGCTGGGATGCAATTAGCCGCTCAGGCGCTGGGGTTCACGCCCCGGCTATTAGGGAAAGTGCTGGGGAGGTTTAACGAGCTGCAGGGCACAGGGTCTAGGCTGTCCGTGGGCGATGAATGGTCGTCCTCTCTCCTTGGGAGCTGTCCTGGCAATCAATTCTGCATTGCCCTATAGGCTAGGAGACTTTGGGGGGGGGGGTCCGCCCCCCCCATAGGAAGGGGAAGCCGCTGCAGCCCCGCTGCTTGGTTAAGGCATCTAGGATGGTGCATGTGGAAGGCAATCATGGGCACTGTCCTTGCCTGTTACTGGCTCAGAGAGGGCATTGTTCTGCTGGGGGGAGGGGGGATCCCTGCATTGGTGGGGGGGCAGGGGCTGGTGGTGCTGAACGGTTTGTCTGGCAGTAGCCAAAGACGCGGAAATCTGGACCAAGCTGCCCTAATACTCCTACACCTCATAGGTGGGGGGGGGTGGTTGTGGGGGGTAGGGAGAGGTGTGTGTGTGTTTATGTGTGCACACAGGGCTGTGGGGGGAAGGGGGTGTGGGTGGTGTATGGGGGGTGCATGGGGGTGTGTGCACGTATGTGTGCAGGGCTGTGTGTGGGGAGGGTACCCAGAGCTGTGGGGGGAGGTGGCTGTGTGTATGTGGTGTATACACACGGGTGTGTGTATAAATGTGTATGTGTGGTATAGGGGGTGAGCAGTTAAGTGTGTCTGTATGTGTGCTTCTGTGTGTGTGTGTGCTGCTGTGTGTGTACATGTGTGACTTCTTGCATGTTTGTATGGATGTGTGTGTGGGTGTCTGTGGGTGTACACGGAGTATGTGTGTGTGAATGTGTGGGTACGTGTGTGTGTGTGTGTACACATGGGGGTATGTGGATGACAGAGGGGGGTGTTTGGGTATGGGTGAGTGGTGACTCTGGGTGTGCGTGTATGTGTGTTGGGGTTGTCTGTTGTGTGTGACGCTACCTGTATGTGTGCATGTGAACCGTGCCCTGGTGCTGCCAGTTCTGTGACAGAACCTAGATACCCCCTACCACAAGCCTTCCCTGGTGCTACACCACGTGGGGCCCGCTTCCCCTTCCCCGGCACTATGCTGCGTGGGGCCTGTTTCTCCTTCCCCAGCACTACGCCATGTGGGGCCTGTATCCTCTTCCCTGGCACTATGTCGCATGGGGCCTGTATCCCCTTCCCCAGTGCTAAGCCAGGTGGTGCCTGTCACCCCTTCCCCGGCGCTACGTCGCGAGGGGCCCGTTTCCCCTTCCCCGGCACTACGCCACGTGGGGCCCGTCTCCCCTTCCCCGGCGCTACGTCGCGTGGGGCCCGTCTCCCCTTTCCCGGCGCTAAGCCAGGTGGTGCCCATCTCCCCTCCCGAGCCAGGCCTTGCCGGCAGCTAGAGGCAGCTTGACCTGACAGGTAGGTAATTGGGGCCTCTGCGGGGTCAGCACAGCCACTTCCCCATAGCTAATGGCTCCGGAGAGGCGGGTGTGCGAAGGGAGCTGGCAGAGGTTGCTAGGCACTGACAGACAGATAATGCTGCACTGCCCTCGCTGGATCTCTGCCTCCCAACAAAGGCCCATTGGCACCGAGCCAGACAGGCAGTTAGGGGCTGGGCTGCCAGGCAGCAGCACAGGGCTGGCTAACAGGAGCCAGCTGAGCAGGCAGGCAGGGGAGACTGGGGCCTGGGGAGGGCACACACGAGAGGGGTGTGCAATAGAGTGGCAGGCAAACTGGGGGGAGGCCAAGGCAGCTACAGGCAGAAGGGGTCACACACACAGTGCAAGTGGGAAAACTGCTGCACGGATACACATATCCCGTCTGTTCACACACACGTGCACATCCTGTCGGTTCATACACACACACATACACCCCATCCGTTCACACACACACGTGCACAGCCAGTCTGTTCACACACGCATGCACATGCACCTCCCATCCGTTCACACACACACACGTGCATATCCCGTGCACACAAACACATGCACCATCCATACACACACACACTCACTCACACACGCATCATCCATTTAGACGTGCACATCCTGACCTCACACAAACACACGCACAGACAAATACCATCCATTCACACACAGGTGGATTATTCACACCCCTGAGCAACATAGTTATACCAAAGTAATTTGTGTTGTAGACATAGCCTCCGATCTGGCTTCATCTGCTCAGGGAAAGCGCAGCCCTGATGGCCCCACCTCCAGGCCTTCGAGTGTGTGGGATGAGTGAACACCGAATGGCACCAGGTACAAGACTGCTCTTGCCTACGAGCCCCCCCCCCGGTTACAAGGTTGTAACCGTTGGCGTCACAGAGGGCTGTCTGATAGCCACAAACACACCTTCCAACTCACCTCACCCTGTGTGCACACACATACACACTGCTGGCCAGTGTGTGCTAAGCTACCAGTCAGCATAATCCTCCCCCACCCCCACCTCAGGGCAATGCCTCATGTAGCCCATATAGAATCTGGGACCCCTGAGGACCCCCCCCCCATGCTGCTCCCTGCAGCGCAGTGTGGCACCAGGGAGCACAGAGAGAGCCCATGTGACCTGACTCCTGTTCTCCCGTCCTCATGACACTACAACATTCCACAGTGCTCCCGCTCCTCCCACGCCCAGCCGATCCCCCTGTACACCCTCCCCACCAAGCCAATTCCCCAATACAGCCCCCCTGCCCAGCCGAGTCCCCAATACAGCCCTCTGCCCAGCCGTTCCCCCCCGAATATCCCCCACCCAGCCACTGCCCCTGTACACCCTCCGCCCAGTCGATTCCCCAATATAGTCCCGCGCCCAGTCGCTCCTCGTATATCCCGCGTCCAACTGATCCCCCTGTACACCCCACACCCAGCCTCTCTCCCGCATTCCCCCCACCTAGCTGACCCCCCAGTATACCTCCACCCACCCGGCCGATCCCCCCATGCACCCCTGCACCCGACTGATCCCCCCGTACACTCCCTGCCCAGCTGATCCTCCTGGTACATCCCCTGCCTGATACCCCTGTATGCCCCACCCATCCAGCCAATCCCTCATACATCTCCTGCCCGATCCCCCCATATGCCCACCACGCAACTGATTCCTCAGTATAGCCCTTCATCCAGCCGATCCCCCCATATGGCCCCTCCGCCCGGCTGATCCTCCCATACAGCCCCCACTCAGCCAATCCCCTGGTATGCCCCCCTGCCCAGCTAATCCCTCAATACAGCCCTCTGCCCAGCTGACCCCCCCATATGCTCCCCCACCCAGCTGATCCCCTCAGCTAGCCAAACCGCCAGTACACTCCCACCCAGCCAACAGTCCCAATACAACTCCCTGCCTGCTGATCCTCCCATACACCAATATACCCCCCACCCAATCAATCCTCCCAATACACCTTCTGCCCAGCTGATCACCCCAGTACCTCCCCCTACCCACCTGATCCCCCAATAATCCCCACCCAGCCAATCCTCCCAGTGTAATCTCCCGAGCCAGCCGATTCCCATAGTACACCCCCACCCTGCTGATTCCCCAATACACCCCCATCAGCTGATACCCCAGCATACTCCCCACCCTGCCAATCCCCCAATATATCCATTCACCCCTGCCCAGCCAATCTCCCCCAATACCCCCCAACCTAACTGATCCCACAGTCCAAACTATCCTCCATACATCTTCCCTCCATGCATCCCCCCACAAATACACCCTCCAGACCAGCCAACTCTTCAAAACATCCCTGCCCAATCAGTACCCACAATATGAACACCCCCTCGCCCAACTGATCCTCCCTCTAACATCCCCAGTCCAAAGGATCCCCCAATACACACCCTCCTGCGCAGCTGATTCTCCAATAGCCCCACCCAGCCAATTGCTTAATAACCCCCTTCCCCAGCTGATCTCCCCAGTACACCCCTCCCCCAGCATGGGGCTGCATGTCAAGCATGTGGGCGAATGTTCTCTATAAAGACTGTTCCTTTACCTCTCTCTCCATCAAAAGCAGAGGGGGGTGGGGGTAGATGGTAGGAAATAGAGAGATCTCTTCCTTTAATCTCCGACACTTATGCTAATGAAGGAATTTCTATTAAGTTTCTAATGATCTTTGTCAGTTTCCATGGTTTAAAAATAACCCCCGATTAGTTGCCATTATTCATGCCATAACAGCCCCATTCAGGGCGCGCCAGCGCTGGTATCAATATTTATTTTAAAAAGGCGGTGAATTAATGGGATGAGAATAGCATCTCCTCGTTCATTAACAGAGATGCACGCACCTGAGTATGGGTGGGGGGAATCGCGCTGTCATGGCAACCCCCGTACAGCCAACAAATCTGCTTCCGACTGAGGACTCTATCAGTGCTCACAGCCCAGCCAAGATCAGGGGCCCCATCATGCCAGGTACTGCACAGACCCTGATCAAAACTGGGGCCCCGTTGGGCTGGGTGCTGCTCACACACCTCCTCCTGACTGAGATCAGAGCCCCCGTGAGGTTGGGTGACGCTCAGACCCCCCCAGCTGAGATCAGGGATCCCTATTGTGCTGGGTGCTACACAGACCCCCGACTGAGACCGGAGCCCCTGCTGGGCTGCGTGCTGCACAGACTGTTGGCAAGAAGGCTGGTCTATCTGGGAACACTCAGGTTCAGACAAGTCCACTCAAGCTGACGCTGAAGTGTGCTGAATCCTGCCTGGACACACTCATTTGGGTGCAACATGGCCTTGGTTCCCTGTAGATGGATCCTGCACAAGGGTTGCACAAGGGTTGCGAAGAGGACAGGCAGGGAGCTCACTATCTTGCTCCCCCATGCGTAGCCCCCACGCCCCACAATGCTCCCAATGACACTACACAGTGGAGATGACGCTCCACGCTGTCGGCCTCAATCATCATCCTTTAGGAACAAGTTAATTAGCTCTGCAGGAGAAGCTCTGCCGATCCCCTCCCGGCTCTGCCCAGCCTCCCCTCTGGATGGCGCCCCCTACCCACCCCCAGCAGCAGGCCGGGCAGGCATGTCTACAAATTAGCAAGTGCAAGCCTCTGCCATCTGCTGAGTGAGAGGCCAATTCACACACAGCTGGAGCCCAGGGTTGGGGCTGCAGGACAATAGCTCGTCAGAGCCTTGATTAGCTTGTCAGGCTGAAGCAAAGGGGCTTGGGGAGGGTCAGGGAGGAAGGGACAGTGAGAAGGGGGAGGGCATAGAGGGCAAAGGACAGTTGTGTTAAGGGCAGCTGTGCACAATGACCAGAGTGGGGGATTTTCACGGAAGGGGCATGTTTGAACACAGCATGCGAGGCATTCATGAGTGAGTAGACGGGGTGGGGGACATACGAGGTGAGCAGGGACATGTGTGTAAACATGAGCAAGGCTGCATATATACAGGGATCCCTGCCCAGTATCGAGATGCAGCTGCTTCTGGGGTGGGGCGCAAAGGCAGTTTATATAGGTATCCCTTACCTGACGCTGAGATGTGGCCATCCTCAGGGTAGGGCATAGGGGCTGTTTATACAGGGATCCCTCACCCAGAGCTGAGATGCGGCCATCTCTGGGGCAGGTGTGGGGGCCATTTATATGGGGGCCTCTCATTCAACAATTCCACATGACTGGGTTTCAGATCTCCGCTTGGGAGCTCAGAGGCCCGGGAATATGAACCGAGACCGGCAGTGAAACCACAAATGGGATTTACTAGAGAGATGAACGGGAACGAGGACAAACGGATGTGAAATGAAAGGAATCCTTCCAACTCCCTTGGGAAGGTTTAATTAAGATGTGGTTTAATCCTCTCTACCTCACCCAAAGCCCAGGATGCAGCAGGACTGGGTGGAAACTCAGAAAGCTGCCACCTCTGGAGTGGGGCACCAGGGGTGTTTATACAGCCGCCCCTCACCCAGCATTGAGATGTAGCCACCTCCGAAAGCCCACTGCCCCCCAGCACTGCCTTTCAATGCAGGGTGAGTGAGTGTATCGCAGTCGAGTGCTTTGGGCTGCTTTTGCACCCAGAGCTAGATACGGAGAAGTCACTGTAAACGCACACACACACACGCTCGCACGTACAGGCCCATGCCCCAGCCATATACACTGGGCTATGGGTTTATTCATGTAACATGCCTAGATAGACAAATAGACCGATGCCTGTCTGTCTAGACACAATACATGAATATGGGGATGGATGGATGGATGGAGATTAGATAGATAGTGACTGAGTGTATGAGGTAGAGAGCTCAAGGGTGCGTATGGGCAAGATGAACACAGAGAGAGAGGATTTGGGACTAGAGAGAGAGGGTGAATATGGGGATAGACAGAGAGAGAAATAATATGGGGCTAGAGAGACAGAAAAGTGTGTGGGAATAGACAGGGAGAGATAGACGGTGTGTAGGGGACAGAGACAGGCAGACAGTGCAAATGTCTATCTCTGCCCCTCTGCTCACCCCCGGCTAGTCCAGCCCCATTCTCAGAACTCCCAGAGGCCCAGCGGATGTCTCCCCGCAAGCAGCCAGCCAAGTCTCCGTGGTTAATATCAGACTCAATTCCCAGCCGGTGTCCCTGGGTTTGCATTGTCAGCCCTCCCAGCTAAAGACCAGCAATCACACCTCCTCCTGCCCAACCCCACACACTTGCTTTTCACCCCTCTCCCCAGCTGGCTGCCATGGAGCCCGGCCCATTCCAGCTTTAGGGCATATTCCATTTATAATGAGTTTAATTAAATAGTAATAGCCAGAGTCCTGTCTATGCTAATGATTCTCTTTAGGGCGCTGAGAGCTGCCACCAGCCAGGGCTGTCTGTGCTCAGACTAGGGGTGTGCATGGGGTAGTTACTGCCCTCCCCAGGAAGTCACACTGACCCCCCCTCCCCGGGATGCTGGGGAACATATCCCCAGAGAGTCATACTGATCCCCCAACCCCCCACTAGGATGCTGGGGAATGTACCCCCTCCCCATCACACTGATCTCCCCACTGGGATGCTGGGGAACATACCCCCAGAGAGTCATGCTGATCCCTCCTACCCCACTGGGATGCTGGGGAATGTGTCATCCTCCCACCAGATCCTCCCTGCCCAACACATACTGGGGAACCCCCCCAACCCAAGATGCTAGAGATTCTCTTTCCTCCCCCCTTATTCTGTTCTATTTCCAGCTTGAGGAGGAAGGGTCTAGTCAGGGGGCGAGGGCTGGGAATCAGAACTCCTGGGTTCTATGTTCTATCCCAGCCCCGGGGCAGGAGTTACAGTGCAGCCTTTCACCAGCGGATACCATTATTCCCATTTTACAGCAGGGGAAGCTGAGGGTCTAGGTAACTAGCCCCAGGGCATGCAGGAAGGCTAGGGCAGAGCAGGGGCTTGAACCCTGCTCTCCTGAGTGCCCGGACAGCGTACTAGCCTATCCTTCCACCCACACATGCCCTGGCCTTCATTCAGTTCAACTTCTTTAACCCCCTGTGTGGACGCTCTCAGTGTGAGTGTGGCTGATTGCCTGAACCCCATGCCTAAGTGACTCAAGCTCCATGAACCAAGACACATGTGAACCGAACGGAAAGCCTCCATTCCCCAAGCTGGTCTCACAACCACCGCTCTGGGCACTGGCCCCCAAAGGCACATGCAGCCAGTCCAGGGGGAAGCCTTCTCTCTGGGAACGCTCCACTGGTGTCCTTCAACTGGGGCAGCTTGGCCTGCGAGGGTCCTTCTGCTAGCATCATCCTGGCTTAGCGATGGGGCTGGCTCCCACCTGCAAATGTCCCTGTGCCATCTGACACTGAGGTTTGAATGCACACACTGCTGTGCTGGTTTCCCCCTCCATGGGCAGATCAGGCCTACGTTAAACTGGTCCGGCTCTCGGTGGTGGACAAGGCATTGGGGGCCTTGTCTTCACTAGGAGAAAAGGGGCGTTCACTGGTGGGAGGGCCCTTGAGGGACCATCCTAGCGCCACAGGCTCCGGGTGGGTCTGCACAGCAGAGTTAACTCAGGGATCTGCACTCAGGTTAGCCCAGCTCCAGTGAGAGCAGCCACATGGCACTGGAACATGCAGGCTGCTGCATAGGGGGTGCTAGGACTTCTGGGGGTGCAACCCATGGGTCTTGGCACTGCAGTGATGTGAATCTGTGGGGGCTGCATTTGTATGGGTAGTGAAGTTGTGTGAAGAAGGCTGTGTTGTGTGTGTGAGTAGGGGCACTGTGTTAAGAGGGCTGTGTGTGGACAGAGATGCTGTGTTCAGGGGGGCCCTGTGTCTGTGTGTACCAGGGATGTTAATGGGGCTGTGTTAAGAGGAACTGTGTATGTGAAGGGGGGGGCATGTGTGTGGATAGAGGAACTCAATTAAGGGGAGCCATGTGTGTGGGTACTGGGGTGTGTTAAGAGGAGCTGTGTGTGTGAACGGGGGGCTGTGTGTGGTTATGGAGGCTGTGTTAGCAGGGGAGTTGTGTGGGTGTGTGGATAGGGGAGCCATGCTGAGGGGAATTCTTCCCCGGGGACCTGTGGCAGAACTTGTCTGTCCTTGCTGAGCAGGCGGGGGAATTGTTGGAAGGCACTGGAGGACTAGAGGCACTCCCCTGGAGCTAGCCTGCATCCACACTGCAGAGCGGTGGGCTGCGGAGGAGCTGGACTCACTCATGTGTCACCTGTCTCTGGTCAGGCCAGCCCCACAGCACTGGCAGGAGGGATTTGTGCTGGACGGATGCTAGGGGCAATACATGCGTTAAAACTCGAGTGACCTGCAGCCTAGGCTAACTCGTGTGCAAACTCCCCTGGGAAGAACACACCCTGCGGCATTGAAGTAGACTGGGGTAGTGCAACTGACGCTACACTCCGTTTGGATGCTCTGTTGTGAGGAGAAAGCACACTGGGCTGGGTTTGGCATAATCCCATTCCAAGTCAGGTTAAGCAGTGATGCCAGCCTGGATGAGCTGGAAGAACAGTGTCCCTACAGCCCCGGGTTCAATAGAACTCGTTTGAAACTGAATTGTGGCCAGGCTATGTGTGGACAAACTCACCACCCTGGGGGACTGGTGCCCAGACGTGGGCTCTGGAGATCAGGGCGGTTTGGAATGGTGGGGGTTCTGAACAGGGGGTTCTCCACCCCTCCCACAACTGGGAGCCAGGAGCGGCCTGTCCCTTTAAAAGAAGAGAAAGAGGGAGGATTTCCAGCAAAGTCGCTCTTAGTAGAGGGTTGAATCCAGCAAATCCCTTAATCTGGCCAAGGAGCCTGGTATTGTTCTCAGAGGGGCCTGACCCTACACAGCAGCCCTCCCAGAGGCACATGGTGCAGGCCGTGCTGTGGCTGGGATGCAGCCTCAGGCGTGGGGGGGGCAGGGGGCTACAGCAGGGACAGCACCCCCTCCCACACACACACAGCCCCCAACACACACACACAGCCCCCACACAACCCCTCCACACACACAGCCTCCACACAGCCCCCAACACACACACACAGCCCCCATACAACCCCCTCCACACACACACACACACAGCCCCCAACACACAAACAGCCCCCACACAACCCCCTCCACACAAACACAGCCCCAACGCACACACACAACTCCCAACACACACATACACAGCCCCCACACAATGCCCTCCACACAGACAGCCCCGAACACACACGCAGCTCCCACACTACCCCCTCCACACACAGAGCCCCGAACACACACACAGCTCCCAACACACACACACACAGCCCCCACACAACCCCTTCCACACACACACAGCCCCCACACAACCCCCTCCACACAAACAGCCCCAATACACAAACACAGCCCCCAACACACACACACAGCCCCCACACAATCCCCTCCACACACAGTCCCCAACACACACACAGCCCCCATACAACCCTCCACACACACAGAGCCCCCTCCACACACACATCCCCCACACAATCCCCTCCACACACACAGAGCCCCCAACACACAAACAGCCCCCACACATCCCCCTCCACACACAGCCCCCAACACACACAAAGCCCCCATCACACACAGTCCCCTCCAAACACACAGCCCCCAACACACGCAGCCCCTCCCCACAGCCCCCAACACACACACACAGACCCCTCCGCATCCAATTCCACACAGCCCCTACCACACACAGCCCCTCCACACACATAAACACAGCCCTCCAGCAGCTAGTCCCCTTCCACATAGCCTCCCCACAGCTAGCCCCCAACACACACACACAGCAGCCCCCCTCCTCACACACTGCCCCCCACTAGGCCCCAGCACACACACAGCAGCCCCCTCAACAACACACACAGCTCCCTATTCACACACTCCCAACTACCTCCCGCTCCCGTCTGGAGGGAACCGCACTAGAGCCGCCAACCAGGAACTAAAGCAGTGATGTGCGGGTGGGAGACAGGGGCAGCATTCGGGGGGGGGGGGGGGGTGTGAAGGAGGGTAACACTAGGAGACACAAAAAGTGGCATAATTGCCCTGGGAGCAGCACTGCTCTGCAAGACCCTTTCTGCCGGGTGTCAATGCCCCAGGCCCAGCGTACCCCGTGGCGGAGCCAACAGGCTAGACAGGAGCAAACCATCCCGCCAGCTGCACGGCTCAGTTCCGTCTGCCGACCCTGCCCTTTGGGGGTTAGCTGCAATCAGGGACGTGCTCACGGACAGAGGATGAGGAGAGGGGAAATACAACCAGGCAGGGGAAAGAAATTGTATTTCCAAGGTGTCTTAGAGGGCACCGTGAACTACGGGGAGAAAATACAAACTACAGAGCAGGCCAAAAGAGTGTTGAAACCAGCGAGCACAATTCCTCCCGAGAAAGCGCTGAGACCCCCCAAGGGCTGGGCTCTGCCAAACCTCAGGCCTCAGCAGTTCCTTGCTTTTGTTTTCCAGCAAATGTTGCTATTTTTCCTGTATTTGCTCTTCCTGCAATTTTTTTCTGCCATCTCCCCTCCCCCCAGAATTTTTTGCTATTTTTCTGTGTTTTCTCTCTATCTGCAAGCTTTTCTACATTCTTCTCTCTTTTGTCCATCATTCTTCTGCCATTTCTTGTCGGTCTTTTCCTTCAGTGTTTCTACTCCTGCATGTTCTCTATCTTTTATCTGAATTCTTTTCTATCTTTTTCTCTTTTTAATTTCAACAACACATAAATAGACACAGTCATTCTCTGTGCAGCACCTGGAAGTGCTAATGGTGGTTTAGAGCAGGGGGCTGGGAGCCAGCATTCCTGGGTTTTATCCCAAGCTTTGGGAAGGGAATGAGATCTGGTGGGTTAGAGCAGGGGGGCTGATAGCCAGGACTTCTGGGAGGGGAGTGGGGTCCAGGGATCAGAATAGGGGGATTGGGAGCCAGGACTCCTGGGCTCTATCCCTGACTCTGAAAGGACAGTAGGTTCTGCCGGGTTACAGCAGGCAGGGCTAGGAGGCAGGATTATTGGGTTTTATCTTCAGCTCTAGGAGGGAAGTGGTGTTGAGTGGTTACAGCCTGGGGGCACGTCCCTCCCCTCCCCTCCCAGAGCAAGGGATAGAGCCCAGGAGTTCTTTCCTAGTAGGGTGACCAGATAGCAAGTGTGAAAAATCAGGACAGGGTGTGGGGGGTAATAGGAGCCTATATAGGAAAAAACCCCAAATATCGGGACTGTCCCTATAAAATCGGGACCAGCTGGTCACCCTATTTCCTAGTCCCACTACTGTAATCACTAGACCCTACTCCCTTCCTGTTACAGTCAGAGCATGTTCCCCATAGTTCTTCCTGGGCTGTCACTCCTCGCCATGGCTGGACTGGGGGTGACACAAGATAAGAGGAAGAGGAAGAAGCAGAGACAATGGTGCGTGGGCCAGCAGGGGACCTGGCACAGCACTGAGGATGAGACAGAGTGCTAGCTGTCCACTGCAGCCAGCCAGCCAGTCCCCAGACACTGAGCCACGGGCGCTAACGAGGGGAAGTTTAACGGGATTAGGCACGCTTTCGCAGCCAGCCAAAGCGGTCGCTGTCAGGGACGCCCTGTCATCTGGAGTTGGCGCAACACTGCTCCTTTCACACTAGGTGGGCATGTAGCCTGGGCAAAACTGTGACTGGCTGCCATGTCAGCTGGAGGGAACAGGCTGAGCTGCCTGCTGCTGAGTCTTTGTGCCAGGACAGAGGGGACCTAGGGTGCGGGCTGGGCATCATCTAGGGAGGATTTCAGTTTCAGCAAGCCACACACACACCCCCAGCGTGATAGGGCAAGGAAGTTTGGGCTGTAACCTGCTCCTGCAGCACAATCGGGTGGGGGTGAGAGCACAACCATGGGGTAGGACAGCCCATGCAGCCCAGTTCTGCTGGGTAGGGCACCCCACAAAGGAGTGGGGGGAGGGTGGCCTCAGCAACCACTGGACACATGAATTTGGGATCTACAGGCACACTTTGAATAAGGATTAGGAGACCCTCTATCAATGCACTGGGGGAGACAGGGCATCATTAGAAACCACTTCCCTCCCAGGGGTGGGGATAGAACCCAGGAGTCCTGGCTCCCAGCCCCCTCCCAGGGCTGGGGATAAAACCCAGGAGTCCTGCCCCCGACCCCCATCTCACCCACTAGATTCCACTCCCCTCCCAGGGCAGGGGATAGAGCCCAGGAGTCCTGGTTCCCACTCCAATGCCCTAAGTATTGGGCTATGCTGTGCCCCACGCAGGGGATTTGATCCCCAGGGCTGTGAGGAAGGGATGTGGCTGATGAGGAGCAGCTCCTTGGCTGTGTGTAAGGCCAGTCCCAGGCAGGGCAGTGCAGGCGGCACCAGGGCTCCCTGTGCCGGTGTTTATGTCCGTGCGCCAAACTCAATCTAGGTCACTGTGAATCCCCGCCCCTCAGAAATCAGCGTGTGCCAACACCAGCCTCCCACCTGCTGCATGGCTCTGGGCTCAGCCAGCCGACCAGAGGGAGCCTTCCAGAGTGTGTGTGAGGGTCCATGGGGATGTTGTGTGAGACAGGGAGAAAGAGTGCGTATCCATGAGCATGTATCGCCTTGTGTGTGTGGAAGAGAAAATGTCAGTGTGTGCGAGTTCACTATCTCCGTGTATGTGTGAGAACACGTGTGTATCTCTGCGAGTGCACGTATCTCCGTGTATGTGTGAGAACACGTGTATCTCTGCGTGTGCGTGTATCTCCGTGTATGTGTGAGAACACGTGTATCTCTGCGTGTGCGTGTATCTCCGTGTATGTGTGAGAGCATGTGTGTATCTCTGCGTCTCCCTGTGTGTGTGTACCTCCATGTGTATCTCCATGTGAGTGAGTGTGCATGTGCGTATATCTCCATGTGTGGGTGAGTGTGCATGTCTGTATACCTCTGTGTGTGTGTGTGAGAAAGTGTGGTGTGTTTCTCTGTGTGTGAGTGTGCATACAGGCATCTGTGTGTGTGCACATGTGTGCATCTCTATGTGAGGCAGCATAAGTATCTCTCTGTGTGAGAGCGTGTGTATCTCTGTGCGTGCATCTCTGTGTGTGTATCTGTGTGTATGAGAATGCATGTGTATCTCTGTGTATGTGAGAGAATGTGTGTATCTCTGTGTGAGTGTGCATCTCCATCGGTGCATGTGAGAGAATGTATATGTGTGTAACTGTGAGAAAGTGTGTGTGTGTGCATGTATCTCTGTGTGTGTATCTGTGTGTGTGTGCACATCTGTGTGTGTGTGCATGTATCTCTGTATGTGTGTGTATTTGTGTGTGAGAAAGTGTGTATGTGTATCCATGTGCATTTGAACACGTCTCTATCTGTGTGTGTGAGAGCGAGAGTGTGTGTATCCATGTGCTGGGGGGAGCCAACAGGGGAGGGTTTGTTTGCAGGAAAAGAGGGGGCAGGATCATCCCCTACAGTATATGCCCCAGGGTTCTGTGCTGGAGCTCCCAGCTCTTCTCTCAGGCCCCAGCTCCCCTTGTTCTAACTACTAGACCCCATGTCCCTCACGGAGGTGGGGATAGAACCCAGGAGTGTTGACGCCCAGCCCCCCACTCAGCTAGTTCTCTTTGGGGCATCTCCCCCCTGCCTCCCCAGTGACAGGGAGGGTGGGGCAGGTCCCTCATGGCAGTGCTGGGGCAGGATGCCAATCCCTGCTCATTCTTTGAAGGTTCCTTGTGAGTCTAGAGAGTAAGGGCCTAACGAGGTGTCCTTGGCAGTGAAAAGTCCTGCTCCCCCCACCCGCCCCAACCTGGTGCAGGAATCACTGATCAGAGCCATCAGAGATGGCTCAAGGGGCACCGAATCAGAACCAGGGCCAAGCCCGCGTAGCGCCGAGAACGCCAGGGCAGATGTGGGCAGGAGGTGGGCTGGGGAATGCAGGAACATGTCAGAAAGGTTGGCTCAGGGGTCAGATCTATAGCAGGGGGATATGATGGTAGTCCTGTGCCAGGATCAGGGTTACAGTGTGGGGATGTTCCTGTGCCACCATCATGTCTATGGCTCTGGGGAACATGGTTGTGTCCCTGTGCCAGGATCAGGTCTATAGTAGGGGGGACGAGGAGGGGGAGGGGAGGAGGGACAGGCAGTTGTCTCCCCACACCATGAGCAGGTCTATAGCGGGGGCAGGATGTGGTTGTGTCCCCACACCATGAACAGGTCTATAGCGGGGGGCGGGACGTGGTTATCTCCCTGTGCCATGAACAGGTCTATAGTGGGGGGCGGGATGTGGTTGTCTCCCCACACCACGAGCAGGTCTATAGCAGGGGGCAGGATGTGGTTGTGTCCCCACACCACAAGCAGGTCTATAGTGGGGGGCGGGATGTGGTTGTCTCCCCACACCATGAGCAGGTGTATAGCAGGAGAATGCCATTGCCTCTGTGCCAGGTCTACAGTGGGGGATGTAGTTGTGCCCCCTATGCAGGATCAGGGCTTTAGCGCGGGCTGAGTTCAGTACAGGGAGCTCTTGGCTCCTCGGCTCCAGGGAAGCGGTGCAGCCAGCCAGCCAATCCTTTCTGCTCCAGTTGTTGCACTGTACGAAGCCAAAGCCTTGCAAGGCTCTAGACCCGCATTCCATTTCACCCCCTCATGCAGACAGGCGGCTGTGCGGGGCCATGAGACACCCCCAGCTGGCTGCAGCTGCCCCAGCTGCATGGCTTCCCCCTCCCTGGAATAGCCCAGCCCTGCCCCCAACCCACCTTTGATCCCTGCCCGGGGCAGCTGTTTGGGCAAAGCCTGCAGCGTGCCTCATTTTCCTTGCAAATCACAGGCCTAAGCAAAAGCACCTAATATCTCTCCTGTAATTACCTGGCTTAGAGAGGCATTTGTGCTGGAAATGTCAATAGAAGTGGCAGGCACTCGGCTCACATTTCCCCCTGGGGGGGCCAGCCAGTCAGCCCCTAATCTCCCCTGCCCCCCCAATCCATTTGCTCTCTGTGCAAAAGGGAGGAAAAGCTTGTGCAGGATCCATATTCAATGCACACATCACAGACACAGGGCGTAACACACATATGAACGATCCGACACACACAGGGTGTAGTGCACACATGCGTGGACTATCACAGACACTCATGGTGTAGCACACACATGCACATGCGTCATAAGCTCACACATACCACAGCCCCATGACAGCATGGAGAGTCCATGCAGGGACCTGCCCCGGAGTACCTGGCACTGCAGTTTTCTGCTGCCCTGCAAACACTGTGAAAAAGACACCTTGTGTATGAGGGGGGCTCCCCAGTCGCTAGCCAGGAGGTTCCCATAATACTTTGTCTATCAGCGACATCACATCCATTTAATGTACACCAGGGGATGGGGTCTCGAAAATGCAGCCTAGAGACTGGCCTGAGGGGCTGGGGGCAGGTTTGGCCTGGGGTGATTGGCTACAGGGTGTGTGGCTGGGTTGGATGGAGAGAGAGACAGATGCCATACAGCCGCAGCCCTTGGCCCCAGCAGGGCTGTGGTTGGAGCGAGCTGTGGGGGGCTGTGATCCATTTGTGGGCTCTCCAAGGGGAGGCCAGCGGCCAAGGCGGGGTGGGCGGGGGGACCCACATGCCCAGGGATCCCAGGCCAGCTCCAGCCTCCACTGCGGCTAATTGTCTGGGAAATGACCCATTAGAGGCAGCACAAGGACATTAGGTCTCATTAGCCTAGTCCTGCTCAGAATAGCAACCGCTGCCATACGTGAAGGGGGGCAGAGACCGCACCTCTCCCTAGCCCCCATGTTGGGGGGCATCTCCACCAGTCCTCCCAGCATCCCAGTCTGCTGGGGGTCATCTCCTGGGAACAAACATTCCCCCCACCACCACCAGCCTCTGCCTCCCAACCCTTCCTCTCTCTCCCTTTTCAACACACGCACCACCCCACTCCCCCGAAAATCAGCCTGTGCACTCAGAGCACAATAATTGGGTCTCCGCTCTCAAACCCACAACTCTGCTGCTGTCCCCCCAAGCCTGAGCTACCAGTCCCCCCATCGCTGTCCCCCCAGGCCTCCCCAGCCACTGCCCCCTACAGCCCCAGCTACCAGCTCTCCTGCCTCTGACCCCCAGGCCTCCCCAGCCACTGCCCCCCTCGGCCTCACCTACCAGCCCCTCCAGCCTCTGCTCCCCAGGTGTCCCCAGCCCCCCCCCGCCTCTGCTTCCCAGGCTTCTGCAGCCACTGCCCCCTCAGCCCCAGCTACCAGCGCCCCCATCACTGTCTCCCCAGGCCTCCCCAGCCACTGCTCCCACCCCAGCCCTAGCTACCAGCCCCCACAGTCATTGTCCCCTGAGGCCTCCACAACCACTGCTCCCCCAAAGCCACCACTACCAGCCCCCAGACTCTGCCCCCTCAACTTCCAGGCTCACCATGGACTCCCCACACACTGCCCCCTCCTCATGATTCCCCCCAGCCACTGGGTCCCTTCCTGCTGCCTCACTGGGTCCCCATGGACCCCCCTACTGCAATCCCCATACCTCACAGGCACCTGCAGCCAACAAGCTCCCCCCTGCCCCAGAACCTAGGCTCACGATGGACTCTCAGCCACTGCCCCCCCTATGAGCCATCCCCAAACCACAGGGCTCCTCCTCACTGCTCCTTGCTTGGGCCCCACAAACACTGGGGCTCCCGCCTCCCCAGACCTGCTGAGCCACCAAGATCTCCACAGGCCACCAGCCATGTACCCGCCGTCCACCAGCCCCCAGACCCTCCCACCCCTGAGATCACCCCTCTCCATAGCCCTCCAGATTCTCCAGCCACCAGGACCACCTGTCTCTGGGCCCCCCCAGCCATATCTCTCTCTCTGCCCTTCTGAGCCAGGGGGGAGTGAGGCCGCTAATGAGCCCCAGAGCTCCCATCACTGCAGTACTCCCGAATCTCTGCCGTTTCCACGGCAACCCTAATACCCAGCTCCCTCCCTCCACCAGCCTGATGCCTGCCCTCCAGATGAGAAGGGGGATTAACCCTTTGCATGCTGCAGCTGCACGGGAGGAGGTAGGGCAGGGGAGAGAGGGGGTGTTCAATACTCACCGTACTGCTACCCGTATTAGACGCAATGCAGCCAATGGACCCATCCAGCCTGGAATCCCTTCTGCCTCCATCCCCTTGCCCCCAGCTCAGACCTATGGGCCCATCCAGCCTGGGATCCCCTCTCTGCTCACTGCTAACATAGCCTGGAAACAGAACACCCTGCCACCCCCCAGCACAGGACAATCCCTGGCTGGAGGCAGATGTTTCTTCCTGACCCCAGCTCCCATGCCCCTGCCCCGGGACAGTTCCCTGGTAACTCCTGTGCTGGTCAGAGTGGCTGCAGGGGAACCGGAAACACAGACACCGCCTCCCAGAGGTGCTGGAACTAGGGGTGCTGCGGGGGCTGCTGCACCCCCTGGCTTGAAGTGGGTTCCATTATATCCAGGGTTTGCAGTTTTGTTTAATGGCTCAGTGCCCCCGCTATGCGAACTGTTCCAATGCCACTGACCCCTCCAGCCATTTGGGTGAAACACCAGACCTCGCACCCAGCCCCTTGATGCTGGACTAGGGGGCAAAGGCCCCAGCTCCTGTCCCCCACCCCCTGAGCCAGCCAGTCCCCTGCCCTGGGGGTGGGTCCCAGAGGCCCGTGTGCCCTTCTCTGGAGAATGCCCGCTGTCACAAGCCCTGGCCTGTTGCACATGCACACACATACACACACATGTGCACACTCACACGCGCTCCCTTATGGATCCTCTCACCCAAGAGAGTTCAGCTCTCAAACAAACAGCTCTTTACAACAAACCGTATTTCCGCCTCATAAGGCTGGGAAGAGCAGCCTAATAAATTCCCCTCCCGTGTATTGCAGCCAGTCGGACGGAGCTGACGCTCGCTTTCTCTGTTCATCTCTCCCCGCCCCCGAGTCCCAGGGAAATCGCTTTCGCTCGGCCCCGGAATTCAATTGCGCCGTGTCTATCGGCAACGCACGCGCTCCCCGTGTCATACTTCATGAATTACAAAGTGCTCTCCCTTCACGCCAGAGAGACTCAGTGCACAGAGCCCCTCGCGGCCCCCATCACAGCCCCCCTCCCTCTGCTCCCCCAGCACTACTCTGGGATTGCAGTTGGAGCTACGAAATTACTGACTTTAGGGCAACATCTCATGGCATATCCCCATGCCCCAATGCATCAGCCCCAGGAGCCCATCCAACCTGGTATCCCCTGCCCCCATCACCCCAGATCAGCCCCAAGGGCCCATCCAGCCTGGTATCCCCTGCCCCCATCACCCCAGATCAGCCCCAGGGGTCCATCCAGCCTGGTATCCCCTGCCCCCATCACCCCAGATCAGCCCCAGGGGCCCATCCAACCTGGTATCCCCTGCCCCTGCCTCCCCAGATCAGCCCCAAGGGCCCATCCAGCCTGGTATCCCCTGCCCCCGCCTCCCCAGAACAGCCCCAGGGGCCCATCCAACCTGGTATGCCACACCAGCGCCAATCAGACCTATGGGTCCATCCAGCCTGTCATCCCCCCTGCCAGCAGGTGTCAATATGGGTGCTTCTGAGAAAGAATTCCTGGAATCCTTAATTCTTGGATCCCCTGGGAAACACCACATGGGAGGGGGCAAGGCTCCTTTCTGAATGCTGGAGATGACCCCCCAGTGCCCTGAAGCCTGGATTCAATTACCCCAGTGCCAACACCTGGCATCTCACTAAGCCAGGCCAGCTAGCAGAGGCTGCACTGGGAGTCATGAGTCTATCCCCAGCTCTGGGAGGGCAGTGGTCTAGTGTATAGAGCTGAGAGTCAGGACTCCTGGGTTCTATCCCCAGCTCTGGGAGGGCAGTGGGTCTAGTGTACAGAGCTGAGGGCTGGGAGTCAGGACTCAGGGGCTCTTTTCACAGCTCTGTAACTACAACTTCCTTCCCAGGGGTTAGACTCTTCAATGGTTACCAAGTCTGGAGCTGGGCTCAGCTCCACAGTGATGGGCATCTTAGATGTAGAACACAGGCCGGCCTTTGGCTGGCATTAGATAGCAGGTAGATGATGGGGATCGATGGAGAAGCACAAAGCCCATGGCATATTGGGTCCCATGGAGCTGCACATTCACTGGCTCTGTGGGCCGCAGGGCCTGTGAGGGTCTCAGGTTAGCTGGGGCTCTGGACATGACCCTGGCCTCCATGAGCTGCAGCGAACCACGTGGGGAGCAGCAATTAATTAATAAAACCATCTGTGTGTGAGGCCCATAAATCCTTGGGCTGCTGTAACCTGGAGCGGGACACACCGTAAATAGTGTCACGACGCCATAACCATGGGCCCGAGCCGGGGCTGCCTTGATTAGCATATTAAACTGTACGCTTGAGTAATAATTAACGAGCGGGTTAATGCCATAAATCGCCTGCCAGCCGGGAATTGATGGAGACTACCAACTGTTTGCCAGAGGGATGGAAAGGAGGGCAACTGTCCTGCCAAGGATGGAGCAGACACCCAGATCCTGCCCACTGACGAGCCGGGTTTCCTGCTGTAACCACCAGAGACCCCTCCCAGAATTGGAATAGAACCCAGGAATCCTGGCTCTCACTAGCCCCCACTCCCCTCCTAGAGCCAGGGACAGAACCCAGGAGTCCTGACTTTCAGCTCCCCCATCTCCTAGACATGCAGTACATTCCCCCATTCCCTCCTGTTCCCCGCTACACCCCATAGACTTGCAGTGCATTCCCCCATTCCCTCCCGTCCCCCGCACCACCCAAAGGCAGCCAGGTCACGCTTTCCAGGATTGTGTCTCCAGCCAGCTGTTGTCCTTTGGATTGTCTGTGTGTCCAGTGAGCCAGGATGGACAGACCAAAGTCCCCCGTCCCCTACTGGGGAGAAATCTGTCCTTTCTTTGATTTGCGTCTGCAAGCCCTGCCTCCCCCTGCTCTCCCTGCTGGATACTGCAGGCTCAGCATCTGCCTGCTCGCTGGGGGAATTCGAGGGGCTGCTCTGCCAGAGCTTAATGACAGACGAGCAGACAAGGGAGGGAGGACCCGTTGGCATGGCCAGGGAGATCCTCGCCTCCCCTCTCAGGGCGAGAGGGGCCTGGGGAACCCCCATCTGCATTATGGGGAAGGTGGCAGACGAGGAATGAAGGAGTGAGAGGAACTGGAGAAAGCGGGGAGGTGGAAATGGAGGAGAGGAGGCAAGGGGGGGAGGAGGAGGGAGAGAAGGGGAGGGAATGAAAGGGAGAAGGAGAACAAGAGGGGAAGGAGACAAAGAAGGAATCCAAGGAGGGACGGTGAAGAGGGACTGGGGGAGGGGAAGGAAAATGGCAGAGAAAGGGAGGTGGTGAAGAAAGAAGGATGTGAAAGTGGAGTAAGAGAAAAGGGCAGGAGAAAAGGGGAAAAGAGAGATGGAGACAAAGGAACGACTGAGAGAGGGAAGGGGAAAAGAGAAAGGAAGGAGAGAAATCCTTGCAGAGATGGTGGGATGGGAGTAGGGGGCAGCGCCTGCCCTGCATGCCCCGTGAGGCCCCCATAAGTGTGTGTGTGAGGGGGCCTTGCTGCATGGCATTAATCATGCACAGCTGGCGAGGTATCATGGGGCTGAAGGCTATATGGTGGGGAGATGATGTTAACCCCTTGCAGCCTTGGGGGTGCACGATCTAAACACACTCACCTCCCAAGGCCTGGATGAGCACAAACCAGACTGTTTTTTTTACACCTCCTTGCAGCACAGCGCCCCCTAGTGCCATGCTGGGGCCAGCGCTGATTGAGAGGAGACTGCCCCCTAGTGCCACACTGCGGCACTGGGGTCAGAACTGACTCTGAGGGGACAGCACCCCCCCACCCCTTCCCCCCTTCACCTCAGCACTGACCCACCAGGGAGAGTGTCCCCAGGGCTCAAGGGGGGGCTCCCATCCAAGCACCGAACAAGGCCCCAGGCTGCTCAGCACAGACTCCCACCTGGTCAGGCTCTCAGGCCATTTCAGCACCAGGGCCAGCAGTGCCAGCAGCCCAAGGGAGAGAGCAGACCTCTGCTGCAGGTCCCCACGCCCAGCGCCCCCCTGCTTCACTTGGCCACAACTGCAGCTGGGGGGGGGGAGGGGGCAAGCAAAGCTGCAGGCAAAATCCACTGCCAAGCACAGTCTCCCTGAGTAACTGAATCCCCCTTGGCTCTGCAGAAACCTGCCCAGGCCTTTCACTCCCAGCCAGGCAGAGATGCTGGCAGCATGGGGGCACCCGCACTGTCAGGGGCAGCTGGAAGAGGGGGCTGTTTACTCCAAAGAGGTGCTAGGGGGAGACCCACCATGGGCAGCCTGGGAGCCCCCTACAAGAGCACCTCCTTTCACACTAGGTCAGAGCAGTTACCCATTGTCACATCCAGCCCATGCCCAGTGGGGGATTGGAGGACCCCTTGTACAGTCAGGTCATGGTGGGGCTGTCTGGGTCCTAAGCACACACACCCTGCTGACCTGGCTAATCCAAGTCGAGCTCATCACTAGGCCCAGGCCTGGCTCATTAGCTAACAGGGGTAGGGGCCTGGCTCAAGATGGACAGAGACTGGAATAATAGCAACACTGAAACAGGGCCAGGGCCAGGGCATAGAACCCAGGAGTCCTGACTCCCAATGCCCCCACTCTAACCACTAGATCTCCCACCCCTCCCTGAGCTAGCGCTAGAACCCAGGAGTCTTGGCCCCCAGCCCCAATTCAATCCATTAGACCCCACTCCTTTCCCCTCCTCACATAGGAGATAATCCTGCCGCCTGGGCAGGGGGAACTGACTGCTTTAAATGGTGGGGCACTCTGGACATGATGGAGAAGGCCAGGTGTGTGGGGATCGGGGGGGGGGCAGGGCTGGCAGGACACCCCAATGTGGTGATCCTAGCCCGATGCCCTACTCTCCAAAGGCTACCTGTGGGCGGGGGTTCAGTGCTCCCAGCAGCCACCAAGCACCAATCAGCCAGCTGGGCAGCCCAGGTGTTACATAATGTGTAGAGTGGGGAGAGCTACCTACTTATCGAGTGTGTGTGAGGAGGGGGGGTAGAATGACAGGCAGCCTCCTTCCCGCAAGCTGGTCTCTTTTTCATCCCTCCCTTCATCTCCACCCCTCATTCCTTTCGCTTCTTCTCTTTCATCCCTCCTTCTCCTTCCTTCCTTCCCCTCCTTTTCTACCCCCCGGTTTCAACAGGATGTAAAGCCAAGCACTGAACAGACCACATAATCCATTCCCAGAGGCTGGGGAGGATCTACCCCTTCCCCCAATGGCACAGCCCTGCCGCACCAGTACCTACCCCCCATCAGCTGTGAGCACAAGCCAGCTTCTAGGGATCCAGGGGGTCAAGGAGGGGGGGTCCAGCAACCAACAGGATGTGTTCTAGTGGGGGGATTGGAGCCAGGACTCCTGGGTTCTATCCCCAGCTCTGGGAGGGGGTGGGATCTAGCGGGTCAGAGGAGGGGGGGCTGGGTTCTATCCCTGTATCTAATAGGGCAAGTCCCTTCTCCTCTCTGTGCCTCAGTTTACTCCTCTATACAATGGAGTTAATTATACCTATCCCCCCACCGGTGGGTGTGAGTTAGCTCTTTGGTGCCCTCTCTGATCCCCAAAGCAGGAAGGAGTGATGGGGGGCGTGCTAATTCGCCCTGAGTGTAATTCTGTCCTCCAAGCATCAATGTCTCACTCCGTCACCTGGGACCATCCCATCCCCACACATGTGGGGCAGGAGCTAGGTAGCGTTCCCCACACTCCCCCCCCCCCCGTGCTCCCCCCACACCCACCCCCATCCCCACACCTGACCCCAGGACTCCCCCACCCCCCCCCTCCCCAGTGCTCCCCTCACACTCACCCCATCCCCACACCTTACCCCAGCATTCCTCCACACTCCCGCCTTCCCAGTGCTCCCCTCACACTCACCCCCATCCCCATACCTGACCCCAGCATTCCCCCACACTCTCCACTCCCCAGTGCTCCCCTACACTTCCCACTCCCCAGTGCTCCCCTCACACTCACCCCCATCCTCACACCTGACCCCAGTGCACCCCTACACTTCCCACTCCCCAGTGCTCCCCTCACACTCACCCCCATCCTCACACCTGACCCCAGTGCTTCCCCACACTCTCCCTCCCCAGTGCCCCCCCCTCACCCCATCCCCACATCTGACCCCAGTGCTCCCCTCACACTCACCCCCATCCCCACACCGCACCCCCTCTGCCCACTCACTCCCCTCTCACCCCACAGCGAGAGTGGGGCTGGACACAGCTGACACAACCCCCCCCACAAACCGACGCTTCAGCTCACTTGCTCAGAGAGTATGAAGGTTTGGGGGCACTGCCCTGGGAATGGGGGGGGATTGTGCTGGGGGGAGGGGACAATTGGGGGACAGAGGGGAATGAGAGGAGTTTGCTAGGGCTCAGCTGGTGGTGAGTGGGGCTGAAGCAGATGCTAATGTGCGGGAGGGGTACTGGCCAGGAGGAGCAGGGGGATCCCCCAACCCCAATCCACATTCCGAGTGCATGAGGGCTCAGGCGGGCGACCAGCACCATGTGGGGCATAGCAACCCCTAGACACAGGAGCAGAGTTTGAGCGGGGTCAGTGCAGCAGCCAGCAGTACCCCCTCACACACCAAGTTTGAGATCTGAGATGAGTATGCCTTTCTCAGCTCGGGCACCCAGTAAAGACGACACATTGATGGCAGGACCCTCCCTGCTTTCCTTCCCCTAACCACAACACAAGTTTGCCAGGGCTCAGGTATGGAACTGATCATGCATTGACAACAGGACCCGCCCCACCATTCCCACCCCCTCACCCATAATACACATTTGTCAGGGCTCAGCAAAAATGCCAAGGAACACGCAATACAGCTCCCCACCCTCAAGATCTGAGACAAGTTTGCCAGGACTCAGCTATACAGACTAGAGGGGATGCATTGACCCCATGACCTGCACTCAACCTGTGATACAAGTTTGCTAGGACTCAGCTAGCAATGCCAGCAGGGCGGGGATGAGTTGAAAAGTTGATCAGGCACAAGAAGCTCTCTTCATGACACTCCAGATGACCAGCAATGCCTGGCTGGGGCCCCTCCCCTGCCCTTGCTGAAGCAGTGGGGGGTTGGGGACAGGGATGGGAGGGAGGAGGGGTATGGGGGGGTGAAAGGGCAAGATCAGGAGAGGGAAGGAACCCTGGGGGAGGGGAGCAGGATTCATCAATGACAGGAAGGACTGGAGAGCTACATGGGGAGAGGGAGCCACTGGGGAGACGGGAGGAGGAGATACTGGGAGGGGAAAGAAGGTGGAGTACTGGGGGATGCACTGTGAGGGGAGGTGAGGAAGAGGTGATCTGATGGGGGCAGGGGGAGGGAGGTACCATGAATGGAGGGAGGGGAGGAGAAGAAGGGGATACTAAGAGGGGAGGGGATACTAAGAAGAGGAATGCACTGTGAGGGGAAGAGGGAGAGAAGGGCCACAGGGAGGGAAGAGGGGAGGTAGGGAATACAGAGGGAGAGAGACCATGAGGAGCAGGGTTGCATGCCACATGGGGAAGGAGAGAGGGATACCAGTAGGTAAGGAAGGTTGTGTGGTTAATGGCAAGAGGCACTATGTGTGGGAGGGGGAAGTATGGGATACTGAGGGAAGGAAGCGTGGGATACCATGCCCACTGCAGGTGAGGAAAGGTGTGCGGTGGATGGCGAAGGATGCTGTGTGGGGGAGGAAGGGATACCGATAAGGGGGGAGGAAGCAGATAGCAGAGGGGATACCAGGATGGAGTGGTCCTCACCTACCATGGCTGCCATGGGTGAAGAAGGGCATATGTCTGAGGGTTATGTGCAATGTGCAGGAGATAGAAAGGAGGGGATACCAGGAAAGGTTATGGGGGGAAGGAGGAGGGGATATCAAAGGGGATACCAGGGAAGGTTATGGGGGGGAAAGAAGGAGGGGATACCGGATGGGATACCAGGGAAGGTTATGGGGGGGGGGGGAGAAGGAAGGGATTACTGGAGGGGATACCAGGGAAGGTTATGTGGGGGAAGAAGGAGGGGATACCGGAGGGGATACCAGGGAAGGTTATGGGAGGGAGAAGGAGGGGATACTGGAGAGGATACCAGGGAAGGTTATGGGGGGGAGAAGGAGGGGATACTGGAGGGGATACCAGGGAAGGTTATGGGGGAGAGAAGGAGGGGATACTGGAGGGGATACCAGGGAAGGTTAGGGGGGGGGGGAAGAAGGAGGGGATACCAGAGGAAGGAAGAGTCTCTGCCATGGCTGCCATGGGTGAGGAAAGGTGTGCAGTTGATGGCAATGGGCACTGTGCAGGGGGTCAGATGGTATGTGGAGGAGGCAGAAGAGCATACAGGGGGATACCAGGGGGAAGGAGAGGACATTAGTGGGGAGGAAGGAGGGGATACTGGAAGAAAGGAAGAGTCCCAACTTACTGCGGCCACGATGAGTGAGGAAGGGCCTGTGGTTGACAGCGATGGGCACTGTGTGGGTGCTGGGAAGGAGGGGATACTGGGGGATACTAAGGGAGGAAGGATGGTATGAGGAGGAGGGAGAAGGCTATACTGGGGGATACCAGGAGAAGGAGGGATATCAGAGGGGAGGGTGGAGGAGATACTAGGAGAAGAGAAGGGTCCCTACTTACTGTGGCCACGGTGAGTGAGGAAGGGGATGTGATTGATAGCAATGGGCACCATGAGAAATCTGAGAAGGAGGGGATACCAGGGAGGGAGAAGGGGATACTAGGAGGCAGTTGGGGATACCAGGAGGAGAGAGGAGGGAATATTGGGGGAAATATGGATACTGGGGAGAGAGAAGGAGATGGGGCTATTGGGGAAAGGGATACTTTAGGATACCGAGGAGAGAATACAGGGGAGGGAAGAGGACATACCAGGGGAAGAGTGGTGGAGAGAGGAAAGGATACCTGGTGGGCATGGGGGGAGGGAGTAGGGTATATCAGGGGAGGAGGAGATACTGGGGAAGAAATAGGGTAGGGAGAAGGGCACACAAGGTGGATATGGGGAGCAGATAGAGGATACTAAGGAAAGAGTAGATAAGAGAAGAAGGGATACCAGGGGAAGAGTAGGAGAGGGAGGAGGGATACGTGGTGGATATGGGGAGAAGAGGGGATACCAGGGAGGGAGGAGGGGATACTGAGGAAGGAACGGGGAGGGAGAAGGGGATACCTGGAGGATATGGGGGACAGAATGGAATACCGGGGGGATACATGGAGAAGAGTAGGGGAGGGAGAAGGGCACATCAGGTGCATATGAGGGGGAGAATAGAGAATATCAAGGAAGGACTAGGTAAAGGAGGAGGGGATATTGGGGAGAAGGAGGAGAGGGATGAGAGGTACCTGGTGGATATGGGGAGGAGTAGGGGATACCAGGAGAGGGAGGAAGGGATACTGGGGAGGAGGGGCTAATGAGGAAGGAAGATGGGAGGGAGGAGGGGATACCTGTTGAATATTGGGGGAGTAGGGGATATCAGGGGAGGAGGAGGGGGGAGGAAGGCGGGGATACCTGGTGGATATTGGGGGAGTAGAGGATACCAGGGAAGGAGGAGGGAAGGGAGGAGGGGACACCTGGTGGATATTGGGGGAGTAGGGGATACCCGGGGAGGAATGAGGGGGGAGGGAGGCAGGGATACCTGGTGGATATGGGGGACAGTAGGAGATATTGGGGAGGGAGTTGGGGATACTAAGGGATACCAGGGAGAGAGAAGGAGATATTGGGAGGAAAGAGGGGATATCTGGGGAGGGTCCCCACTTACCATGGCCGCCACGGGTGAGGAAGGGCGTGCGGTTGATGGCGATGGGCACCGTGCCGTGCTTGTTGTGGAAGTGGTGCACGTGGTGTGTGGTGCTGAGGCTGGAGGACACTCGTGCCGCCCCAGCTGGCCCAGCCAGAGTCGCCAGCGCTGCGGCCACGAGCACAGCCCATGGCGCCCCCTGCCCTGCGCCCCCACCCCTGCTCCTCCTCCTCATGGCGCAGGGCGCCGGGGAGGGGCGGGCGGCCCCCAGGGGAGTCACGGTGTCAGATCCCAGGCACGACGCCGTCCATACCGCGGGTTTGCTCGCCGACGGGAGAAAAACACCCCTCAAATCACCAAAAATCCACCTGGCAAAAAATACCGAAAAGTGGGGAGGGGGGGGTTGAAAAATTGTTAACCCCCCTCAAAAAAAAATCCAAAGTGCCAAAAAAATAAACTCCGGGGTCAGATCCACGGATGGATGCGACGGCTCAGGACTCCTCTCCTCTCCTCCCCCGCCTCCACTTCCACACTCCTTGATTCACAGAGAAGTCCCCATCCTTCAGTATCCGGCGGCAGCACTGTACATCCAGCTTCCCCTGGGAGGGGAGGACGGGAGTGGGGTGAGGGGGGTGGGGAAGCATCAAAGGGTCCCCAACATCCAGGGAAAGGAGGAACGAGAGAAAAAAGCCAGAGGACAAGTGCAAAAAAAATTGAAATAAATGAGGAAGGGATGGGTTTCAATTAGAGTCGTGCATCATCCTTCAAGGGGGGCAGGATGGAGGGATGGAGACAGACAGGAGAAGGAAGAGAGGAAAATAAACGAAGGAGAAAAGGCAAGGGAAGGATGTGAAGAGGAAAATAGCCTCTGAATTCAGGGCAGGGACATGGAGCCGAGGAGGTGTCAGGGCGAGCGATGGCTGGGGCGAAGGATTGCTGATGGAGGGGGCCGGCGAAGGAGAGATGGGGGTAAGAATTGCCGATGGAGGGGGGCTGGCGAAGGAGAAGAAAGAAAAGGATGAAGGCGAAGGCAGTGCGCGGAGAGAGCGAGCGAGGGGGGGAGCCGAGTGGAATGGCACAGCGCTCGCTGGAGTGTGCTGCAGAGGAGAGGGACGGCTGGAAGGAGGGAGCGAAGAAGGGGGGTCGGCGGAGGGAGGGAGGGGATGGGGGGAGGACCAGAGCACCGAATCGCTCCGAAATCTAATGACAGCGTTTCCAAGCTCCTTAATTCATTGCACCTGGCACCCCCCCCAAGGCTGCTGAATTACTGAGGCTCCCCCCCAGCCCTCCTTGCTTTCAAAGGGAGGGAGAGCTTGCGAGATCTCTTTACAGATGCAGCGCTCTCCTCCCTGATCTCTTTCTCGCTCCCTCGCTCCCCAGCTCTCCTCCATCTTCAATTCTCCCCCGACCCCTAGCAGCGGCAGCAGCAGGCTGGAGTCCACCCCCTCCCTGAGACCAGAACTGACTCCCTGTATCTTCACCTCCAGACAGCAGGACTGACCCCCTGTATCTTCATTGCTCCCCATTCTGGATCCCCACCCCTTTGCCTTTTGGGCAAGATTGGGAAGCAATCTACAGACCGAGTCCAGGCGCAACATACCCCCAACACCTGATTATTTACCCACTCGCCCCTCCGAACTCTGTAAGGGAGAGAGACCCCCCATACTGCCCTTCCCCCACTCAAAGTGATCATATCCCCACACACAGTTTCTTCCCCCCCAATCACCTTGCTCCCCAGCTCTGAGCTTCTGCACCCCCCCTACACCCCATGCACACAGAGACACAAAGGTGCACACACACACACACACACAGAGGCATGCGCAAACACACAGGCACACGCACACACACAGGTGTGCACACACACACAGGCGTGCAAACACAAGCAGAATGTTTTCTCCAGAGCAGTTTGCTTTTTCCCCCAGCTAGAGATTGTATTGTGGGGGATCACTGACAGATAATTAAATACTGTACACTGGGGGTGGGAGCTGGGGGGGCAGGCTGTTTTTCTCCCCATAGCCCAAGGCTAATGAAAAATCTGACTGAGATAAAAATCCAGGAGGCTGCGTGATCAGAGGAGCCGAAAGGGGATGGGTGGGGGGAAGGCTGAGCACAGGCCCAGTGGAGGCAGGGGCAGGTGTGATGGCTCAGCTCTCCAGCCAACCCCCCTCCTCAGGGAATTTGCTCACTGGAGGAGGCCAGGATGGGAGCAGCTGGGAGCTCCCCCCACAGCCACAGGGCTCCTGTGCTGTGTCCCACAGCGCCCCCTGCTGGGACTGGAGTAGCTGGGCGCTCTCCCCAACAAGCACAGCCAGCCCCGCTCCACACAGCACCCCCTGTGGGAAAGACCAGGCAGCAAAGGGCTGGGATTCCAGTGCAGCCCTGGCTTTGCTGATCGATCTTTGCCAAAGGTCACCGGCCTCCTGCCATGTGTGTGCAAACACCCAGCAGGCAGCAGGACCTGGGGCGGCTGGGCTGGCAAAGCCCGACATAGGGGCCCATCCAGGGGCTGGGGGACAAGGATCAGACTTGCCGAGCTCAGGGACGGGAGCTGTACGGGCTGCGTGTGGAGCCAGGCACTGGGTCGATGGAGATCAGAGCCAGATGCTGCTGTCTGTCCAGAGCGGGGTTGGGGGAGCAGGCAGGAGAGTGAACCCCACTCACACACAGCTCCCCGCCAATGTACCCCCACCGGCAATGTACCCCCCCTTAGTACACACAGCCCCCCACCAGTGCACCCCCCACTGCCAATGTACCCCCCTCAGTACATGCAGCCCCCCACCAGTGCACCACCCACTGCCAATGTACCCCACCAATGTACCCCCCTTAGTACACACAGCCCCCACCAGTGCACCCCCCACTGCCAATGTACCCCCACCAATGTACTCCCTTAGTACACACAGCCCCCCACCAATGCACCCCCACCGCCAATGTACCCCTCTTAGTACACGCAGCCCCCACCAGTTTACCCCCCACTGCCAATGTACTCCTGCCAATGTACCCCCCTTAGTACACACAGCCCCCCACCACCAATGTACCCCGCCCTGATCACCTCACACAGCCCCCCCCACTGCCAATATACCTCTTAGTGCACGCAGCCCCCCACTACATACACAGCCCTCTCACTGCGAGTGTAACCCCTCCAAAGCTAGAGAGTCCACGCTTTGGGAAGGGGGATATGCATACGGAAGGAGGGTTGGCATACTGGGCACTCAGTAGCAGGGGAGGCGTGAAAATATGTGGCACAGTGGGGGGCTCAGCAGTGCGGGAAGGGCTGGGTCTCATGGTTGGGGGGGGCCAAGCAAAGGATCAGGAAATGGGGGATCAAGCCTCTTTTTGGGGCTGGGGAGGGGGGAACAAGCTTCTTGAAGAATAGCCAAGACCTGTGTGGTTGGATTATCCCCCCTCTCCCTCCCATCCGACACACCCTTGTCCCCCAGCGCTCCCCACAGCTGGAGGAGGGAGCTGTATTCTATTTGCCAGCCCTACCTGCTGCCAGCCCTCCCTGGGAGCTTCCCCCCCAGCCAGCGCTCCTGCCCAGCTTCCTACAGTGCCCCCTGCTGGGAATGGCCAATGGAAATGTCAGATGAAATGCCCAGGAAGGAAGGTCCTTTCATTTCCCACATGGGACTCCAATGCTGTGAACTTCCCTATGGCAGTGCCCCCAGCTGGGACTCCGTCCTTCACTCCCTGTGGTGCCATGTCAGAGTATGTGCAGGGGCCAGGTTGGCGGGGGGATGGCTGGCCTACCAGCAGCTCACCACCTCTCCCTAATGAAGGCAGCTGAGCTCACCAGCCCAGTGGTGGTAAATCACCAGCGATGAGCTCATCCTGCCATGATGTCACCCCCCCCCAGATGGGCCAGGAGGGGGGAGGGGCGCCAGCACTCAGGGGAGACGGGAGGTGGGATAAGGGGGTGGGGACTTATCAGCAAAGGCGGCAGATGGGCAGGGAGTGGAGAAGCAGAGGGAGGGGCAGGTGGATGTAAGGTACTAGGCCAGAGGTCCCCAAACTGCTCGGAGAAACATTCGGGGAGGCATGGTGGGGCCCAGGCCAGCCCCCATGGGCGGCAGTAAGGGAGCACCACCCAGCTCTGCTCCAGCCCCACCCCCAGCTCTGGCCCCAGCCTTGGCCCCCGTGTCAGTATCCCGCACCCCCAGAGCTGCAGCCCCACTCCCAGCCCCAGCTCCGGGAGGAGGGGGGCGCGGACAGGGGTAAAGGGGGGGGGGGCGCGAATCTCAAAAGTTTGGAGACCACTGTACATGGGGGTACTGGGCAAGGGGCAATGGCAAGATAGGTGTAACAGGGGTGCCACACACTGAGGCGAGCCAGTGCTGGAGTTGGACAGGGCTATGGAGAGGACCCTGACCCATGGCACTCCAGGAAGCAGGGCTGGGCCTCAGCAGGGGGCGCTCTCCCCTTGCAGCTAGCGCTGGGCACACCAACATTCAGGGTTCCCGTCCCCGTAAAGTACTTGAACAAGTCCTCAGGGGTCCCCCGCTGCCCCACACCAGGACCCCGCTCTACACAATCCTGAAATGCTACACAACTCCGACACACCCCATTCTCTACATGAACCTGATGTGCCCCGCTCCCCCTCCATGGCCCTGATGCGCCCCATTCCCACTACATGACCCCAACATGTCCCGTTCTCTACATGAACCTGACGTGCCCCACTCCCCCTCCATGGTCCTGATGCGCCCCGTTCCTACTACATGACCCGACACACCCCATTCTCTACATGAACCTGACGTGCCCCACTCCCCCTCCATGGTCCTGATGCGCCCTGTTCCCACTACATGACCCGACACACCCCATTCTCTACATGAACCTGACGTGCCCCACTCCCCCTCCATGGTCCTGATGCGCCCTGTTCCCACTACATGACCCCAACACACCCCGTTCTCTACATGAACCTGACGTGCCCCACTCCCCCTCCATGGCCCTGATGCACCCTGTTCCCGCTACATGACTCCAATGCGCCCCGCTCTCCCTTCTCGGCCCCGACACGCCATGTTACCTCTACCCGGCCCCGACGAGCCCCGCTCCTCTACCCGGCCCCAATGCGTCCTGTTACTTCTACCCGGGCCCGACGCGCCCCACTCATCTACCCGGCCCCGACATGCCGTGTTAGCTCTACCCGGCCCCAATGCGTCCCACTCCCCCTTCCCAGCCCTGACACGCCGTGTTACTTCTACCCGGCCCCTACACGCCGTGTTACTTCTACCCGGCACCGACGCGCCCCACTCCTCTACCTGGGCCTGACACGCCCCACTCCTCTACCCAGCCCTCACGTGCCCTGCTCCCCCTTTCTGGCCCCAACGCGTTGTGTTACCTCTACCCGGGTCCGATGCGCCCCGCTCCCCTTTGCTGTTCTCGACACAGCCCGCTCCCCCTTGCCGTTCTCGACACGCCCCGCTCCCCCTTCCCAGCCCCGACACACCGTGCTACCTCTACACGACCCCAACGCACCCTATTTCTCTACATGACCCTCACACAGCCCGCTCCCTCTACTCTAGGATAACCAGACAGCAAGTGTGAACAATCTGGACAGGTGGTTGGGGGCAATAGGTGCCCATATAAGACAAAGCCCCAAATATCAGGACTGTCCCTATAAAATCGGGACATCTGGTCACTCTACTCTACACAACCCCAATACACTACACAACCTCAACACACTCTGCTTCCTCTGCATGACCCCGACATACTACACTACCTTGACACACCCCACTCCCTCCACACAATCCTGATACACTACACAGCCTGCTCCCTCTACATAACCCCAACACACACGCTACACAACTCCATACCAACACACATTCACACTATACAACCCCAACAGATACACACACAACCCCCTCCCTGCTACACAATCCCTCCATAAACACAATCCTGCCATACAAACCTCACAACACACACAATCCTGGCACACATACACGGGATTCACGCTATGCAACTGCCCTTGCCTCCACACATGCAATCCTGATACTAGACAAGCCCATCGACCTGCCCCGGTCCATGCTCCCCCTCCTGCCCCCAAATGGTCCTTGGTAACACAAAGGAGCCTCCCTGAGGAGGGTTTACACAGGTAGGGGGAGGGCAGCAAGGTGCTACTGCCAAATGCCAGGATCAAAGCAACAGATGCTGAGGACAGGGTGGGTGTGCGTGTCTGGACTCCTAGGCTCTGTCCCCAGCTCTAGGATGGGAGTGGGGTCTACTGAGTTATTTCTGGGGCAGGATGTGCAGGTCGGGGAGCTGGGTCTCCTGGGTTCCATTCACAGCTCTCAGAGGGGAGGGGAGTTTAGTGGGTTCACGGGGGGCAGGAGGGACTGGGAGCCAGGGCTCCTAGTCCCAGCTCTGGTAAAGACAAGGGGTCAGAAGCCCCTGGAGGGGGGGTTGGAGGAGTCACATGTTGTGTCCCCCCCGTGCTGCATGTTTGCCACACATCAGGCTCCGGCAGCCAGCACGAGCTGTTTGCGAGCTATAAATACGAGGAGATGGATAGAATGACAGACGGGGTGGGCGTCCATCTGGGGGCGGGCAGGAACCAAAGTGGAATCCAGCTCAAAGTGAGCACCAGAGACAACCGAACTCGCGCTGCAGTCACAATCCACGAGGCGAATTCCAGCACTCGGTCCTGGGGGTAGTTTTGAGAGATGCCAGTCACCAGCGTGAGGCAGGCAGGACATGGGGCTGCAGGTGCTAGAGGAGAGGGACCAGGACTCCTGACTTCTGTTTCCTGCTCTGGGAGGGGAGGGGATGGAGGGTCTAGTGGTTAGAGGGGGGGGGGGGGACTAGGAGTCAGGACTCCTGGGATCTACTTCCTTCTCTGTCACTGAGGTGCAGTATGGTCTGGGTGAATCATTTCCTCTTTTGGTGCCTCAGTTTCCCCTCCCACCCATGGTTTATTCAGCCTGTGAGCTCTTTGGGGCAGGGAGTATCTCTCCCTATGTGTGCGGAGCCTGGCACAACAGAGCCCCAACCTGAGATCTCCCAACCATTCCCCGCTCCCCCCTCCCCGCTCAAATTTACCTGACCCCACTCCCCTCCCCCAGCTGGGGACAGACCCCAGGAGTCCTGACTCCCACTCTGGTGCCAAGACAGTGCTCCCCTAGGCCCCGCCTCATGTAACCTTCCATTCTGCCATTATTCAGTCAACACCTGAGAACCCAAAGCTAAGCTGAGCTGATACAGAAACTGCAGTTTCCCCGGGGGGTGGCAGTGGTAGTGTCAGTAACGCAGGGGAGACTGCAAAGCTAATAGCCTGACACAGCCACGATAGCAGGGCACTGCCACAGACTGAGGGGACAGGAACTGCCACCCCAGATCAAACCAGGAGCCCATCCAGCCCAGGGATCCAAGTGCCAACCACTTCAGAGGCCAGTGCCAGGAACACTGCAGCAATAAGAACCCCAGCCCCTGCCCCAGGGCAGTTCCCTCCTGACCCCAGCAGAGAGAGGTCTGGTTAAGTGCTGGAGCATGAGGTTTATCTTCCCCCACCCCACTGGCTACTTTAGCCCTCCCAGGTCTAGCACTGGATGATCGCATTAGCTCTGAAGACATCTGGGCCTTCTCAGGCTCCAGCTCCGCTCTGTGCCCCCAGGCTGAGTGGGCACAGCGAGTGTCTGGGGCTGAGATCCCAGAGGGGGGGAAGAGCAGGTGAGGATCTCGTTAGGTAATTAGCACTAGAGAGGGCTATAGGGATGACTGGCTGGGGCTAGGTAGTTCCTCAGCTCCCTCCCTCCATTCCTAGCCCTAACCCTGTTGTGCTCTTGTGCTGCGCCTGGGGCTGGGAAAAGGCATTTCCCCAGGGAATCCCAGCCCACGCTTGTGGGGCAGGGTCCCCTTTGTGTGAACGTGGGTCTTGCTTTCACTGGAAGAGAAGGGTTGGCAGCCACACAACGTGCATGGGCTTCGCAAGGGAGGCCTGAGCTCAACCCCACTCCAAGCAGGGGAGAATCTTTGACCCAGGCCGCAGGGGGCGCTGTCAGGGAGGGGGATGCTGGGCTAACAGCCCCAGACTCCTAGGTTCTAACTTCCACTCTTGTGCTTCCCCCACATGCCCATTCTTCCTCCAGTTCCTGATGATTTAGTCTCAATACTCCCCGGCTGTGAAATGCCCGGGGGCTTTGTCTATCACTGCACACCCCCAGTGTAGATGTGCCCCAGAGCCCTGCCCCACAGACTTACAGTCTAAGTGATGCCCAGCTCAGCACAAATATAACACACTGCTCCGGTGCTGAGGGAGCGGGGCCTCTCTTGGAAACTCCTGGACCAAATAACCCCAAATCAGCCCCTTTTACTCTAGCCCTGCCTCAGAAGTGGGACACTAATTTCCAAGGCAATCTGCCTCTGCACACACATTTTAGCAAACATTGAGAACTGTAGCTCTGCTCAAGTCTTCTCTGGTATAGACACACAAGGAAAATGACTTGCAAGTCACACAGCAGGTATGAGGAAGAGCCAGGAACACAATCCAGCCCCTCCTGCTCTACCCCCTAGACCCCACTTCCCTCCCAGTGCTCAGGCTAGAACCCAGAAGTCCTGGCTCCCAGACGCCCTCGCTCTCACCCCCTAGATCCCACTTCCCCCTCAATGCTGGGGCTAGAACCCAGGAGTCCTGGCTCCCAACCCCAGTTAAGCGGGGGGAGGAGGGGGAGTCTGGGAGCCAGGACTCCTGGGTTCTATCCCCAGCTCCAGAATAGCTCTCTCTCCCTGTCTCCTCTCTCTGTGTCTAATCCCCAAAACGGCTCACACACAAATTGTTCCAGTTTATTACCCTCACGAAAGCTCTTTGCTCCTGCCATTGCGTCCCCTGCACTGACATGGGGACATACACAATTACACAGAGTGACACTCTATTAGAATACCAAACGCCATGAGGAATCCGCATGGCAGTGGGCTCCCCTCGGCCAGCACTCGCCCACCTGTAGCACTCCTCCCTTGCCCAGTGCTCCCCACTTCCCTCCAGCCCATATCAGCTGAGAAATGAAATGTTAATATCCCCGAATGGTTTGCTAATCTCCCCCCACCCTGGCTGACTCTGCAGGGCTGGCACAGGGAGATAATCAGAGAGGAGCTGAGAGGTGTCCAGCCCGGGGGGCGGGGGAATGGGACAGAGAGCGGCAAACAAAGGAAGGAGGGAGGCAGGGAAAGGAGGCATGTGGAAATGAGCAACAGGACGAGCAGTGGCGCTCCCACCCAGGCATTCGTCTGGGCACCTGTCCCTGTCTGTCTGACTAACAGCATCGCCGTCCAGGGCAGCACCAGCTCCCCAGCCTCATTCTCAGCTCACGCTACCCATCACTGGTGGTCTTGGGCCTCCGGGTGCTTGCCCTGCTGGGAACTGTGCTGAGAGCTGCCAAACTCACTACATGGATGGGTTACATACCAACACTGGATTGGAACTGGTGCCCCCTATAGGAGAAAGCCCTCATAACCCATTCCCCACCCCCTGAGCCAACCAGTGTCCTGCTGTGGGGCCAGCTTAGAGCCAAAGGCCCCATTCCCCATCCGTCCCTCTACAGTGGGGTTGGATTGGAGCCGGTGGCCCCCCCCCAGAGGGGAAAGGCCCCATGTTCCATTCCCCACCCAGCCCTCCACAATGGGGTTGGATCGAAGCTGGCGCCCCCTAAAGGAGAAAGATCCCATTCCCTGCTGCCCTGAGCCACCTAGTCTCCTCAGTCTACAGCCAACCAACCAGCAAGGATGATCTTGTGGTTAAGGCACTGGACTGGGAGGGGGTGATATCTGTGTTAGAGCAGGGTGGGGGCTGGGAGCCAGGATTCCTGGGTTCTATCCCTCGCTCTGGGAGGGGCTTGGGTCTATTGCGCCCCCCACAGACTGAAGCGCCTCTCTTCCCAACTTTCCTAGTAACTAGCATGTGCACCTCATCACAGTGCACAATTCGCACCTTCAGCCGCCCCGGGGTGCCTCACTTGGCCGCACAGAGAGGAGTGTGAGCAATAGCACGCCCGAGGTGTGACATGAGTCAGGCAATGATGGGAGCCAGGCACCCAGGGGCACCAGATACCAAGGGGATGGGCACACAGGGGTCTTAGCAGATACAGGGGGAGAAATGGATTGTATGGGGTGATCTGCCCCCTTGCAGCCCAGGAGCCAGGATGCTAGGGTTCTATTCCTGCCTGGCTGTGCCTGGGGGTGGGCCTCTGCTTGCACCCAGCAGCCCCTGCTTGGGCGCCCCCTTTTCCCCCACAGTGGGTGAGGCTCCCACTGCTGAGCACATATAGCCACTTTTTGAGGCAAAGAGGAAAAACAATTAGCACGGTCCAGCTGTTTCCTGCCAGATGTTGGCATGGCCCATGCCCGCTCCGCTGCCAGCACATCAACACTGCTTGTCTCCAGCTGGGGGTATGACGCGGAGCCCAGCACCCTGCTCCGCCCTGGCCTGGCACAGCAGGGACCAAGTGACTGTGCAGAAATCTAAGGAGCACAAGGTACTGGCCTCCAAGGCAGCCCTTCTGTGTAACCTAGAATGAGGGTGATCAGCACAGAGCCCTGCTTTGCAATGGGGTGAGGAATATATACCATGGGCAGCCCCACAGCTCCCATCTCTGCCAGCAGGGGGTGCTGTGGGGAGCAGGGCAGGAGCTGGCTGTAGGTGGAGCTCCAGGCTACTCCAGCCCTGGGCTCTCCCAGCAGGGGGCGCTGAACCGAGTGGGACAGGAGCGCTGGCTGTCGGGGGAGCTCCTGGCTCTAGTTAGTAACACACATTAAACCAACCCCAACATGAGCTGGGTGGCCCAGCCCTGTCTGCCACAGGATTACCATGTCAGGGTGGTTACCAAACCTCCAGCTGAGCTATTCGTGTTGGGGCTGCCACTGCCCCAGCCCCGGGTTTCCCCCCACACCCCTGCAGACACAAGGGGTGGTGGCTGCCCGACCCCGCCCAGAGAAGTGACTCTAATGACGTGGGACACTTCGGCTAGGACCCTGGCTTTCCAATCCCACGGCTGGCTCACAGCTCCAGTATGCCGTCCGCATGTTAATTCCAGGCCCGTTTTAATATCATTCCTCTCCCCTAAAGTCCCCCCCACACCAAAAGCCAGAGGAGTTTGCAGCTGTGTTGATTTCCCCTGGGGTGTTGTAAATGTACCCTCCAAGACCTCCTTATCTCCCCCATCCCCGGCACAGCCCTGCCCAGGAGGGTTAGAGAGCCCAGCAGGTCTGGTGGAAACAGCAACCCAACCCCAGACCTCTTACGGGGGACACAGAAGAGCCAGCTGGCAGGGACTTGGGTATGACAACTATTCACTAGCAGCTTCCTGGTGTATTTGATTGCAAAGCACCTTGTACATACCTGGCGCTGAGATGCGTCTGGGGCGGGGCACATTGCTGTTTACACAGGAATCCCTCCCCACTGCTGAGATGTGGGGCAGGAGCTGGCTGTGGGGGGAGCTCCTGGTTACTCCAGCCCTGGCCTCTCCCAGCAGGAGGCACCATGGGAAGTGAGGCAGAAGTGCTAACTGCAGCGCCATGGGGAGTGGGGCAGGACTGCCTGGCTGCAGGGGGCGCTCCTGGCTACCCCAGTCCCAGCAGGAGGTGCTGTGGGGCAGTTGTGTCCCTGCAGGTGTAATAGGAAGCGGCTCCTGCCTCTCCCCTTCCAGGTGAATAATGAAAGGCAGCACTGCCATCGCGGCTCCTAGCAGAGCGAGGGGGGCAGTAATTACAGGGGAAGGTCCATGCCCCCGAACCCCATTAGCAACTAATGGGCTGTTGATGAACGGCACAGCAACAGGGGCCAAACAGAGGTGGCCGGACACCAGGCCTCCCTCGCACACAACTGCCATTAGCAGTGCTGGGTGCCATCTTGCAGCCCTGTGTGACAGGGCAACCAGTGAGCTCTGTGTACCCCAGGACAGAGACAGTGGGGCGGGGGAGAGATCTCATTCCCCAGACTCCCTGCTGGCAATAGGGGATTCCCACCTTGCAAGGGACAGTGCTGAGGCCTGCACAACTCATCTCATGCTCTGGATGTTGTGTCTGGGTGGGGGTGCCCCCGCAAGGCTCCATCTCTTCACCCTCTCCCCATCACAGATCCCACAGCCACCCCCCACCCATGCTCCCCCCCAGGGCCAGGCAGCTCTCTCCAGTGAAAGAGCGCCTACTCTCCGCCTCTGACCCTCACACTGGTAGGTTCTATCCCAGCTCTGGGAGGAGAATGGGGCCTAGCGGTTAGAGCGGGAGGCTGGGATTCAGAACTCCTGGGTTCTATCCCCAACTCTGGGAAGGTTGGGGAGTGAGGTCTGAGCAGGGGAAGCTGGGAGTCAGGACTCCTAAGCCCCCAGCTCCATGCTCTGCAGCACAGCACCCCACTGAGCCCCCAGCCTGTTCCCTGCCCCACTTGCTGCAGCACAGCACCCCCCAATGGCACACCAACCCAGCAGAGAGACTCCACAGGCCCTTGGTGATCTCCCAGCCAAGCACTGACTTTGCCTGATCCTGTTTGGTCGAGAGGCAGATCAGACGCAGGCCCTGCAGCCACAAGGCACTAAACCAGCTTGGGGGGAGCTGCCCCTCTGCCCCATCCTTGGTGCCACCCAAGCCCCGTGGTCCCACCTCCTGTGGGAGACCCCACCCCCAGTCCCAGATGCCCCTAAAGAAGCCTCCCATGAGTTTGTCGCTTCTGCTTAGCCAGAGCAACTGACCACTCACTCCTGCCAGAGCGCCCGGTGCTCACAGGGGCACGAATGCAGAGATTAAAGGGGAGGATGCAGAGTCGGGCTAATCGGCTTCCTGAAGCATCCTCCAGCCCCACAGAACCCACTGTGTCCCCCAGCCCCATAGAAATCAACCCCCCCCCCGCATTCCTGTACCCCAAACTCACAGGGCCACAGAAACCACCCTGCCCCACTCTCTACAGCACCCCCTGCTGGTAGAGGCCGGGACTGCAGTAGCTGGGAGCTCCCCCTTGCCACATACCTCCACAAGTGCCATGCAGCCCCCTCTCTGCTTTCCTGGCACATTGGCAGCTCCGCTCTTGGTAGAGCAAGCACAGCTGCAGGCAGGGCAGGTGACAGCCCCAATTGCAGGGGGCAGCGAGCCGAGACCATGGCCAGCCTGCAGCGAGTAAGCCATGAGGGCTGGGACACAGACACAGCCAGGCTGCTGACTCAGGGCTCCCAGCTGGCAGCTCGGGGTTTGCCCAGGGTTAGGGTGCTCACATCCTGACATGGCCAGGGCTCACCATTGACCTGCCCCTGCAAGTCATTCCACTGCCCAGGACGGGGCCAGATGCATGGAGGCAGACAGCAGCCCTTCATCCAGTCTCCTGGAACCAGCTCAGAATCACCCCAAACAGCCCAGGCTCCCAGCCACCCTGCTCTACCCACTAGACCCCACTCCCCTCCCAGAGCTCGGGACAGAACCCAGGAGCATTGGCTCCCAGCCCCCTGCTCTACCCAGTAGGCCCCCACCTCCCCCCCAGAAGCCAGCAAGTCTCCAGGCGTGCAGTGCAGCAAGCGAGGCAGAGGGAAAGGCTGTAAATCAAGCAGGAGAGCGTTAATGGCTGGGCCCAGATTTACAGAGCAGGCTGAGAAATACAGCCCAGCTGGGAAATGGCTCTGTTTACAGCACCAGGAACATGGCTCAGGCCCCTGGCCTGTGCTCACTGCCGGGGGGGGGGGGAAGCGAGGAGGGGAGGGAAGAGGAGAAGAGTGCATGGGAGAGCTGGGCACGGATGGACAGACACACAAAACCCAACATCAGAGGATCTCAAAAGCAACAAGGAATCAAGGGACTCCCCCACAACTAACCTTCCCTCACACACAGACACCGAAAGGAACTCCCAGCCCCCCGCTCTAACCACTAGACTCCCTTCCCCTCCCAGAGCACGGAACAGACTCCCGGAGTCCTGACTCACCATCAGCTCCTAATGAGCCAGGCCATGGATCCCAGGAGATTTATCAGCATGGGGGTTGATCTCTACAAGAGGGAGAAATGCAAGGGAGGGGGATCTTGCCACTGGGGACACCCATAACTACCCCTGTCTGCACGCCTACCCCCACCCTGGAAGGAATAGAGTACAGGGAAACAGGTGATAGGACTCCAGCATCTCAACCAGGCATGACATTTGCAAGCAGCTGGGGGGCTGAAGGCTGCAGGAGTGGCTGTGTGCTGTCCCCTGGTGGAGGGAATGAGCCCTGCTCAGAGAGAAAGAGTGCTGAGCCCTGCTGGAGGGGACGAATCCTCCTCAGTGTGTGTGTGTGCTGGGTTAGGGTTCACCCGGGCCCAAGGGGAGGATGCGCCAGCCCAATGGGCCTGGGGGAGGTGTTCATACTGTCCAGGACTCAGGGTTACAGGTGACCCTAATGACATGGCTCCAAAGTCACAGGGATTTAGTGAGGGTGCTGTGGGTGAGGGCAGAGCCATGGAGACAGTTACCTTTGGGGCTGATCCCATCTCACCAGTACTTGTATGGAAGACCAAACCCACAGGGTGGGGCAAGAGTTCAGTGGTAGGTGCTCTCCCCTGCAGTCAGTGCTGGCCCCCATGGCCCCGTGTGGCGCTAGGGGTGCTGTGGGGCCCCTGCAGTCAGTGCTGGCCCCCATGGCCCTATGTGGCGCTAGGGGCACTGTGGGGCCCCTGCAGTCAGTGCTGGCCCCCAGGGCCCTGTGTGGTGCTAGGGGCACTGTGGGGCCCCTGCAGTCAGTGCTGGCCCCAATAACACCCTGCATAGTAGGGGCGCTGTGCTGCAGGGGGCGATCTCCCCAGGGAGTCAGTGCTGACTCCAGTACAGCACTAGGGGGCGCTGCGTTACCAAGGCTATGTGAAGTAAGAAGAGGTATAACTGAGGTTAAAGCATCCCCTGGCCTGTTTCCCTCCATGGAGTTGGGGTGTTAACCCTTTCTGCCCTGGCCAACCCCCACTGACAGCAGTTCCATATCCCTTCTCTTACTACTCTGCTGCTGTTTAACATCCCCGTTCCCTGCCCCACAGGGGCTGCATCTTGGCATGGGGGAGCAATCCCTGCACGGATGGTCCCTGCAGCTGCTGATATGCTCCAATGCAGCAGCTGGAGCCTGCAAGCACAGGTCACCTGAGAGGTGTTTGCAGAGCCAGGGCTGCTGGAGTAAGGAGGCCAGCGCTTGCAGTGAGGGAGCTCACTAATGGCTCTCCTACCTGCTGCCCCCTTACCAGCTGGTTTCCTAGCCCAGCCCCATGGGAGAGCAGAGATCCATTGGCAGTTGGAGGGATTTCCTATGAGGGCAGTAAGCATGATCAGGGCCAGATTCTACTTCCAGCTCCCCAGGGTCAATCCAGAGTCACCCCCTGACTGCAGTGGGGCCAGGGCCAGATTCTGATCTCTGCTCCCCCAGGGTCAATCCAGAGTCACCCCCTGACTGCAGTGGGGCCAGGGCCAGATTCTGATCTCTGCTCCCCCAGGGTCAATCCAGAGTCACCCCCTGACTGCAATGGGGCCAGGGCTGGATTCTGATCCAATGCAGGGACTTGCTCCAGATTTACACTGGGGTAAATAGAGAAAGATCCAACACCACCTTGGTCCACAGTTGATGGTTTGGGCCCTGATTCTCTTACCCAGTGCCCTGCATCTTCCCCCCACTGCTTCTATTCGGGCATTGGCAGCGCCCCCTTTCCCACCCTCCCCCATAACCCTCCATCCTTTCTCGGGGCAATAGAGCAGCCTATTCTCCCGCTGCCCCACTGGCTGCCTGGGATGTGTTTCCTTCCAGCTGTGAACCAGCCCATGAGCTGTTGCCCCCCTCTGGCACTGGGCAGCTAGCCTCCTGAGCTGGATTTGACCCAGCCACCCCCTGGCGAAGAGCAGCAGAATGGGACAAGGAGGAGCAGGCTGTTTATGCCAATGAAACGGAGGAGGGAAGGGAGGGAGCAAATGAATCTGTGACACCCCTTCGGTGCAGGGAACAGAGAGCAAAGCTGGCCTGGCTCCAGTGAAGAGACTCCTTAACAAATCCTTGGGTATCATAGGCAGTCAGTGGCTCATGGAAATGGATGGGGCTGTCAGCCCCAATACACACGCAGCTCCATCAGTGCCTGCCAGTTCGAGGTAAGGGGCAGAGCTTCTCTTTCGGCCTAGGAGATCAGAGCCCAGGGAGAGGAGAAGGTGAGATGGAGATTGGGGCAAAGTACCTAACCCTCAAACACACAACCCCAGGGTCACAAAGGTGCCTGAAATAACCAACAAGCCATTAACTGCCCTACAGCATCTCAAAGGTTCTTATAAGACAGGGATCCCTCGCCCAGTGCAGAGATGCACCCACCTCTGGGGAGGGGTATGGGGGGCTGTTTATACAGGAATCCCTCACCTGGCACTAGATGCAGCCACCTCTGGGATGGGGCAGAGAGTTTAATTACTCCATGGATCGTTAATGAACAAAAGTGGGCAGGTTGTTTTTACAGCCAGTCAAAGCTGGAAACTTCAGCAGTGCAGCAGCCCTTAGTGCTGTTCTGGGGAACTGGGGTCAGCGCTGACTGCAAAGGGAGAGCACCTCCTATTGAGTGCTGAGTGTGGGGCAAACTCCCAGATGCTGCAGCCCCAGCCTCTCCTAGCACGGGGCGCCATAGGGAGTGGGGTGGAGCGCTGGCTGGCGGGGAGCTCCCAGCTTCTCCAGCCCCAGCTTCTCCCAGCAGGCGGCGTTGGAGGCTGTCAGTGCAGAGATGAAACGTCCCCAAAGCAAAGCCCAGACAATGACTATTTAACAATAGGGGAGTTTGGGGAGGGAGGAGTGGGGGATAAATGAGCCTTCAGCTCCTGCGATGTGTGAGCGATGCCCAGGGCAGCTCCTGCGCTGTAGACCCATTAATCCAGCTGGCAGCGCGGACGGAGCCTGTCCCCTCGTGCCCCGTGCCCAGCACTAGCGAGGCTGTCACGTCAGGCCGGCCGCCCCCATCCATCGCAGTGCAGGGTGGAAACTCCAGCCCTCGCTGGGGCCCCCAGGTGGGGGTCGGCAGCACAGAGTGGGCGAAGGGAGGACAAATAGGTGCGGGGATGAGAAATGGCCCCCAGTAGCACTGGGATAGAGACATCAGGGGTTCAGATCCAGGACTCAGCTCTGCAGCGTGCCCCATGAACCCCTCCATCCATCCCAAACACTCCCTCCACCACTCCTCCATTCTATTCCTCCATCTACCCCCACCCCGTCCATCCATGCCCCATACTGCCCCCTCTCCACTCCCCAGTCCTTCATACTCCTCCTCTATCCACCCCACCCCCCTCCACCATCACCTCCGTCCTACTCCTCTAACCACCCTCCCTTCACCACTCCTCTATCCTACTCCTCTATCCACCCCCACCATCCACGCCCCATACTTTCCCATATTCACTCTCACCCACCCACTCCTTCATACTCTTCCTCTATCCACCCCCGCATCCACACCCTGTACTACCCTTCTATCCACCCCCACTCACTCACTCCCTTATACTCATACTCTATTCACCCCACACCCCTCCATCCACCCACCCACCCCTTCATACTCCTCCTCTATTCACCCCCATCCCCTCCATCCATCCATTCTTTCCTCTGCTCCCCTCTTTCATTCCCTGTCTAGGGGGTCAATATCATCTCCCCATTTTACAGATGGAGAAACCTGTAGTACAGGGAGATTAAAGTGACTGAAGCCAAGGTCATAGTGACAGTTTATGGCAGAGCAAGGAATAGAACCAGGAGTCCTTGCTCCTAGCCCCCTGCTCTAACCATTAGACACCTCTCCCTTCCCAGAGCTGGGATAGAACCCAGGAGTCCCGCCTCCTAGCCCTGCCCCCCAACCACGAGACCCAGGAGGACTAGTGAGCAAACACCATGGGATGATTACAACTCCTCGTGTCCCCCACCCACCCAGCCACCTGCTGGAGAGATTGTCAAGATGAAAACCACATTGGCAAAATGCAGATCCTGCACTGGGCTAACTAACAGCCCCCTGCAGCTGGGGGGGGGGGAGACCCCCCACCTGGCCCCTGCACACCTCGCCCTGCTGGTCTCTGCCCTTTGCATGCTCACACTAGCAAACCACCTCCTCGCTTTCTCTTTACAGTCCTCGGTTTTCACATGCTCGCACACGCAGTGCGAGGCCTGGTCACGCTCACGACTGCCTCCGTTCACATCCTGTTCTGGGTTCCATGACCCCCCCCCCCACCAGTGAAACGTGCCAGGGCACTTAGATGTTCTTGGCATGTTCACACTCCAGTGGTCACATGCTTGCACAAACGGAGACAGCTGATCACTTTTACTTTCCTTTCAAATCCCTCTCCCGTCTGGATAGTCACACCCAAACAGTGGTAGGCACCCCTCCCTTTTCTAATCACACCCACCCCACTTTCCACATGCTTGCAAAGAGAGAGCAAGCTGGTTGCCTTTCTGTCCTGTTTAAGCCCCTTTCACATTCTGCAGCACCCATTGCACACACCCTGTGAAGGGGCCTGGTCACTTTCTAGACATTTTTCACACTCAGACTTTCACATCCTCGCACAAAACGTGAAGCATTCTAGCTGGCTTTTGCCAGTTTCACCTCCTTGGGGTTCCCCAAGATCGCTGCATCCCAAAAAAGAATCTTTTTATTTACTGACATTAGCAATGAGGATCTAGCACAAGATACACTCACACACAACCTCCCTCTGGTGCTGTCCCACCCACTGCCGCTCCCAGCATTTCGGGGGCAGCCACTCACAAAAGCCATAGGTGACTAGATTTAGTTGTTTAATCATCCTCCAAAGCTGTCAATCATTTAAAACAATGGCACCTCTACCCCCAAAACAGTGCTCAGAATACATAGCACTAACCCCGAGACACCCCAGCCCACAGCATGTGATGCCATGGGAGTGAGTCAAAATCAAACCAGCAAATACACAGAGCAGGGGTCACCCCCTCCAGCCGGGGGCAGAACACACCGCCACACCCCCACCCCTCAGGGCTCATTCTCTCCAGCTGGGGGCAGTGCACATGCAGAGCAGGGCTCCCCCACTCCAGCAGGGGGCAGAACACACACCCCTTAGGGCTCAGGCAGCAGGGACATGCAATTCATTCCTTGCACGATTCACACTAGATTCTATTCCTTAACCCAGGCTTTATTTTGTCCCCAGCCCCTGCCCTCATACCCGTGACCAACTCCCCATGGCTCCCCTTTACACTCCCGGAATGTATTTCCCCTCTCACACAGATGCACAATGCCCAGTGCAGAGGGCGTGGGGGGAGGATGAAATTCCAGAGGGAGAGGATACTGCAGAGGACAGGAATTCCTGGGGGCTCGTCAGATGCCCTGGTGATGGGCTTGGGCCAAGAGCACAGCTAGGACACTCCACACTCCAATGCCCACTATGCAGTGCCAATGAGAATCACTCACACGTGCCCCACCCCCATTACCAGTGGACAGAGCTCTCGCCACCACCCACCCAGCTGGGTGTCCCTCCCCATAGCCTGGATCCCAGCCCCAGTCCCCATGCCAGGATCTGCTTCGGAGGGGTGGCTGTGGGGAATGGATCAGTCCCCTAGGCCCAGCTGCTGGGCAATGCTGAGAAGCTGTCACAGGAGGCATCTCCGAGGTGTGGACTCAATTCACTGTCCAACTCACACAATCCATGGAGCTGCCCCACAGCCCTGAGCCAACATATACAGGTCTGTCTCATCTTATGCAGGGGTTCCGTTTCACGGTTAGTGCATAAAGCGAAAACCGCGTATAGCCAAAATCCCATTGAGTTCAATGGCGGGCGAAATCACCCGCACTACAGGTATAGTATTTAAAATTGTTATTTTTCTCTTTTTTTTTTTGTTTTTGCCGACCGCATAAAGTTGAAATCACACATGTTAAATGCGCGTAAGATGTGACAGACCTGTAGATCCAGAGCCAGCACTCAGATCCAGCCCCACAGACCTGCATCAACACAGACTCTGCTCCAGAGACCCACCCCACAGAGCTGAACCAGACCATGGACCCTGCACACCCCACAGAGCCAAACCAGTGCTCGGATCCAGCCCCACAGACCTGCATCAACCCACAGACTCCACTGCAGAGACCCACCCCACAGAACTGAACCAGACCATGGACCCTGCCCCACAGACTCACCCCACAGAGCTAAACCAGACCACAGCTCCAGTCCCATGGACCCACCCCAACTAATCCACCCCACAGGGCTTAACTAACCCACAGATCCAGCCCCATGGACCCACCCCACAGAGCTGAACCAGACCAAGGACCCAGCCTCATGGGCAGAGCCCATAGTGCCCACCTGTCCTACAGTGCCAACCAGCCCCGGCACTAACATGGCCCACAGCTCTGACACAACCTGTGCAGAAGCCCTGGCACACAGATCCACCCCCTGGTATCCTTCCAGTTTCTGGACCCAGCCATTGGGCTCAATGTGGGCCCATGACCCAGGCCCACAGACCCAGCCCAGGGCCCCCCAAATTTCATCAGTTCAGGGGTGTCCCAGAGACCAGTCAAACCACAGTCCCCAGCCAGGCAAAAGCCAGTGACCCATGGGAGTGCTCCTCTGGCCTCCTGATGCTCCCAGCTCACGTCACCCCCCGTATGATCATCCTCCTCCTGTCCATCCCCTAGCTGGGCACATGGCACCCCAGTCCTAGCACGCTCCCCCCGATGCTCCAGACTCGCAGAATCACAGCGTGAGTACCCCACCCTTCTTCCTGCAGTCCCCCAGCTTGCGGCCCCCCCCTGCGAGCCTTCCCCCCCCAAGGATCCCCCAGCCGGACCTGCATCCCGCCCTGCGGGATCCTTCCCCATTCCCCAGCCAGGCGTGCTGGGCCCCAGCACTCACGGTCGTTGCATACGGGGCCACCGTACGAGGTCATGGTGCAGTCACACGTGTAGCCGTCCCACTGCTGCAGGCAGACGCCCTGGTTGGCGCAAGAGTCCTCGGTGCACGTGGTGCTGGGCCCTGGGGACAAGAGGCAGGGATGGGAGTTACTGGCCTGGCTCCCCCAGCCCTTCGGGACAGGGCTTGGGGTCATAACCCCCATGAGCAGAGTGGAAAAAAGCAGGTGAGAGAGAGGAGGGGACCTGCAACGAGTCAGGGGCAGAGCACCTGCACCCCTGCACCCTCCACGTTCTAACCCGCAGATCCCATTCCCCTCCCAGAACTGGGTAGCATCCAGGTGCCCAGGAATAGTACACCAGGGTGGGGGAAGGAGGCAGGAATGGCAGATGAGGAGCTGGAGCCGGTAGGGGAGATGGGGGGAGTCCCTGGCAGCCTCCACCCATATCCCACTGCTGACGCAAGGCAGCATCTGAGGAGACATAACGCTCATGGCTGGGAGCTGGCAGCTAATGAAGGTATCTGCATCTCTCTGGTCCTCCCCACAGCCCCCCATCATGGGGCAAGCGTCCCCCACAGGGGGAATGGGCTGCGCTGGAAGCAGGCTGGTTTCCGAGGCGCAATCCCCATTATCAGCAGGAGAGGAGACGGGGGCACTAGGAACTAGACTAGTCTGTAGGCTGGATAGTCTGAGCCTACAGTGCCCCCTGCAGGCCAGGCCAGAGGAGGGCGCTCCCCCCTGAGTCAGTGTTCCTGCCTGCACCCCACAGCGCCCCCTGCTGGGCGAAGCCGGGCCGGAGGAGGGAGCTCCTCCCCCCCACCCAGTCAGTGCTCCTGCCTGCTCCCCACAGTGCCCCCTGCTGGGCAAGGCTGGGCCAGAGGAAGGTGGGATCTGGGCAGCAGGGGGACTCTTACCATCGCAGCCCCTCTCGACTTGCCCGATCCGGTGCAGGGCGTCAGCGATGAGGTCAGGCAGGCGGCCGTTGAGGTCCACGGAGGCCAGGCAGCCTTGGAAGCCGTCCCGCGAGGCCACCAGCTTGGGCAAGTTGTTGAACATGTTCTTGCTCAGCCCCCCGATGTACAGCTCTCCTGGGGAGGGCACGAGACACGTCAGCGGGCAAAGGGTCCTTTAGCCCCCCGCACGCCACAGGGCTGCCCCACCACCTTCCCCTCCCCTGAACAGACCTGGCCGAGGGAGGAGCTAAAGCTCCCCCATCCCCCATTGGTCCATGTGCCCCTGCCCCGGCTGCCCCACACAACCGTGCCCTGGGGATGGGGGAGCAAAGGATTCCAGACTCCATGAAAAGGGACCGCAGCTGGGGTAGGTACCTGGAGATGGGTCTGAACAACGCCCCCTGAGCGGCTATGCAGGGGAAGAGTAAGTCCCATCCTTCCCCAGCCAGGATGGGACTACAGCTGGAGCTGGGGCCCATTAGGAGCCCCTGGCTAGGTGCCCCCAGCCCTGCCCCTCCCCTAGCTAGATTTCACAGTGGAGGTCTGATTTCACGGTCTGTGACACATTTTTCATGTCCGTGAATCTGATAGGGCCCTACCCATGAGCCCCCCAGTGCCCCAATCAACATCCCTTCTCCCCGCCCCATCAGCCCAGCACTGCTCCCACCCCATGAGCCCACAGTGCCCCAATCAGCACCCTTCTCCCCACCCCATCAACCCAGGGCTGCTCCTACCCCGTGAGTCTCCAAGTGCCACAATCAACTCGCTTTCTCCCGCCATCACCCCAGGCCTGCCCTCACCCAGAGGTGAAAGTAAGCCAGTCCAGTCCGGTCCGGTCCGGTCCGGCGTACCGGCAAGAGCCAGTACGCCATGCCGGACCACACCGGCTTCCACGGCGGGGATTTAAAGAGCTCAGGACTCCCCGCAGCGGCAGGCGCTCCGGGCCCTTTAAATCCTGCCCGCAGCTCCGGCAGCCAGAGCTGCGGTGGGGATTTAAAGGGCCCGGAGCTCCGCGGCGGCCGGAGCCCGGGGCCCTTTAATTTTCCCCTGAGTCCCAGGGGCTCCCAGCCACCTCTGCAGCGGGGAGCTGCGGGTTGATTTAAAGGCCCTGGGGCTCCCAGCCACAGCCAGTGCACCAGGGCCTTTAAATCTTGAGAGGCCCCGCCTCTTCCTGATGAGGCCACACACCCCTCAAGACTCCGGCAGTACAGGCAAGTCTCATCTTATGCGGGGGTTCTGTTCCGCGGTTAGCGTGTAAAGCGAAAACCGTGTATAGTAAAACACTCATTGAGTTCAATGGCGGGCAGAATTGCCCGCACTACAGATGCAGTTTTTATATTGTTGTTTTTCTTTTTTTCTTCCTGTTTTTGCCGACCGTGCAAAGCTGAATTCGAGCATGTTAAATGCGCCTAAGATGCGACTTGCCTGTACCGGTAAGTCCTGTAAGTTACTTTCACCCCTGCCCTGACCCCATGAACCCCAGCACCACAATGGGGTGGTGCTGAGTGGGTTTTGGGATGGGGGCAGTGCTGGAGGTTCATTGGGGTGCAGGCTATGACAAAGCGGGAATTTTGGGTACTATTTTTGTGAGTCGCGTAGGCCATGTCTAACAGCGGCACAGCTGTACCGATGTAAGAGCGCTCCGGTAGCCACTCTGTGCCGATGGGAGAGAGCTCTCCCATCGACATAATAAAGCCACCTCAATGAGTGGTAGTATCTTCTCCTACCGCCACAGCGCTGTGCACACTACCACTTATGCTCGCGAAACATCCGTCGCTCAGGGGCAGGGCTGGCTCCAGCTTTTTTGCCGCCCCAAGTGGCGAAGCAAAAAAAATTAAAAAAACTAAAAAAGATAAAGCCACGATCAGCGGCACTTTGGCAGCAGCTCTACCGTGCCGCTTCATTCTTTGGTGGCAATTCAGCAGGTCCTTCGCTTCAAGAGGGATGGAGGGACCCGCTGCTGAATTGCTTTCGAAGACCCGGACGTGCCGCCCCTTTCCATTGGCTACCCCAAGCACCTGCTTCCTTCGCTGGTACCTGGAGCCGGCCCTGTTCAGGGGGGTGGTTTTTTCATACCCCCTCAGTGACATGAGTGGCAGTGCAGACATGACCTTGTGTGTGCCTTGGTTTCCCCTATATCTTGCACTGTTACTCAGTGTGGGGGAAAGGACTAAGAGCAGGTCTACACACTTAAAACACTGCACTGGTGCAGATGCACGGCTGTAGCACTTAAGAGAAGATGCTCCTATGTCGAGGAGAGAATGTCTCCCATAGGTGTAGTTACTCCACCTCTGCAAGAGGCAGTAGCTCTGTGGAGGGGGTAGCCCTCCTGTGGACACAGCAATGCAGGGGTGTGGATATTCACACCCTGAGTCACTAGCGTAGCTTGCGGGTGCAGGGGAAGCAGCCGCTTCCCCCGCCTTTCCAAAAGCGGCTGGAGGAGCGAGGGGGGGCGCAGGCTAGCGGCCCGCAGCGCGACCCTGCAGCCGCGGCCGGGCTGGAAGTCGGAGTGAGGGGGGACGCAGGCTGGCAGCCCAGCAGCCGGGCCGGAGGAGCGGGGGGGGGGGGGGGGCGCAGGCTGGCGGCCCGCAGCGTGGCCCGGCCGCCGCGGCCAGGCCAGAGGTCAGAGCAAGGGGGGGACGCAGGCTCGCGGCCCGGCAGCTGCGACCGGGCCAGAGGAGCGAGGCGGGGCCCAGGCTCGCAGCCCGGCAGCCGCAGCCGGGCCAGAGGAGCGAGGCGGGGCCCAGGCTCGCGGCCCGGCAGCCGCGGCCGGGCTGGAGGAGCAGGGGGGCGGGGGGCCCAGGCTGGTGGCCCGCAGAGCGGCCCGGCAGCCGCGGCCGGGCCGGAGGAGCAAGGGGAGGCCCAGGCTGGCGGCCCAGCAGCCGTGGCTGGACCGGAGAAGCGAGGGGAGGCCCAGGCTGGCGGCCCGCAGCGCAGCTGGCATCCATGGGGGGGCGGCGGGCGCAGCCGGAGGAGCGGGGCAGGGGGGCGCAGCATGGCGGCCGGAGGAGCGAGGGGGGGGCCACGGGGGGGGGCACGGCAGGGCCGGAGGAGCCATGGAGCGGGAGGGTCAGTGCAGCCGGATAGGAGTCAAGGGGGCGTGGCCAGAGGAGGAGCCAAGGGAGGGCGCCTTTTTTATCTTTGCTCCCCCTCCTCTTAAAAGCTGGCTACGCCACTGCCCTGAGTGACATAGTAATACTGAGATGATTTTGTAGTGTAGCCCAGGGCTTAGGCTGGCTTAACTACGGGCTCAGGGGTTGTGGATTTTTCACACCCCTGAGCGATGTACATAAACCAACCTAATTTTCTAGTGAGGACAAGCCCTAGGGGACACGGGAGAGTGTCACCTCCCTGTCTGGGTGGAATGAATAGAGCCCTCCAGGAACCAGCTGTAACCGACCCAGAACAAGGGGCCAGAGAGACCAGGCCAGCCCCAGTGACTCAGGGATCCACCCTCCCAGCAGGGAAGCTGAGCCGAGACCCCAGCTGGAAAAGAAAGGACTGGAGGGGGCACTGGGGGAGAAGTGCTGGCTGCTGGAGGAAGCTAGGAGCTCCTACCTGAGAACTACCGAGGCGGACAGACAGACATAGGGTCAGTCTCAGCAGGCGGGAGGCTGCGTGGCCCACCCTGGAGGAAGAGTGAGAGCCCTGGGGTCTGGCGCAGCGAAGGGATTTCTCCACAAAGCTGGGGGCGCAGCCTGGAGCCTGTGGATCTGTGACAGCCCCCCAGCGCCGGCCTGCTCCCGGCCGATTTAGTGATCCATGCACACAGGAGTGAAGGAATGGACAGGATCCTCTGGGTCCTTTCGCTTGCAGGAATACCGACCCCAGTGCATGGCTCAGTCTAAGCCAGTGCTGAGATGCAGCCACCTCTGGGGTGGGGCACGGGGCTTTTCATATCCACACAGCAGTTTAAGTCAGGAAGTGAGGCAGAATTCCAAACTCAATGGACACTGCTGGGGAGCTTCAGCAAAACAATCCAATCTGAGATACAGTCAGTTCTGGCTGCATGGGGAGATCACCCCACACCAGCACGCCACCACCACACCCCTGCTGCCCAGCCCCCCCACACTGCCCCCCTGCTTCCTTGAAACGCAGCCCCCTCATACAGGAGTGGCGCCAGGGTTTTTGCCTCCCTAGGCAGCAGCACTCCTCCTCTGAGCATTCGGCGGCAGGGGGTCCTTCCGCTCCGGGTCTTCAGCAGAAATTCGGCGGCGGGTCCTTCACTCGCTCCGGGACCCGCCACCGAATTTCCGCTGAAGACCCAGAGCGGAAGGACCCCTGCCGCTGAATTTCCGCTGAGGGCGCCAAAATGCCGCCCCCCAAATCCTGCTGCCCTAGGCGACCGCCTAGGGTCGCCTAATGGAAGCACCGGCCCTGCCCCCATACTGAACCCTCACTGCAACCTGTAACAGTC
>NC_048304.1:32565853-32707635 GCF_013100865.1 Trachemys scripta elegans
CCCCATACCGACCCCTCGCAGCACAGCCCTTCATTCCGACCCCCCTGTACCTGCAGCCCAGCCCCCCATACTGACCCCCTGCACCCTGTAGCACAGCTCCCCATACCGACCCCCTGCAGTGCAGCCCCTCTTAGCTCCATGCTGGGGCCAGCAGTGTCTGTGAGGGGAGTGTGCCCCCAGTGCCCTCATGGCCCAGCACTGGCTGGCGTGGCTCACCCTTGAGGTCCAGGTTGCGGGCACCGTTGGAGTGCTGGGTGACAGTGCGGGAGTCGATCTTGAGCGTGTGGACGTTACTGGTGTCACGCGACACGATTACATTGTGCCACTGATTGTCATTAACCGGCTTGTCCGAGTTCCCCTTCATCAGCGATGGCCCGTTGCCCAGGTCGAAGACATAGTGGATGTACCTGTGTGGAGGGGGCAGTGGAGCGTGAGGGGGTGGGCAGATGGGCTGGTTGGCAGAGCAGCGGGAGGAGCGTGTGCCCAGAGGGCAGGACAATGGGCAGGAGACCTAGGCCCCTGCATGAGGCCCAGCGCCCTGTGGGCAGCACTTGAGGCAGAGCTGGGGTCAGTGAGGGCAGGGCTCCCTGTGAGGGGCAGTGAGCGAGGCAGGAGGCAGGGCAGTGGGGTGGAAAGAAGACCCTAGTGGGCAGGGCAGAGGAGCATTGTGCCTGAGGATGCAGCAGGCCCAGAGGGCATAGCACGTGGATCAGAGGTTGGGCACTAGGCCTGCTCCCTGGGGCAGGGCCCATTGCCTAGCAGGCAGGGCGAGGAGCCCAGGCCGGGGCAGGCCCATTGCCCACTGGGGTGGGGAGGTAGGGGGCAGGGGCTGCGTCTCACCCCTTGACCAGCTCCACCACGATGAAGTCGTTGCCATTGCCGCTGTTGAAGAGGATGAGGCCGTCGGTGGCGGTGGTTTTGAACTGGAAGAAGAGGTGCATGGAGGCATAGGCCTGCAGCGTGGCCAGCGCCAGATAGCTGGCGCGGCTCTTGAAGGTGACGGGGTCGGCAATGATGCTGCGCAGGCCGAAGCGGGCATTGAGCTCGCAGTAGCTGATGTCGCCATTCTTGCACAGGTCCATGTAGGGCAGCCCATTGAACACCAGGCTGCTCAGGTGCCCGATGAAGTTGGAGGGCACCACGGAGATGAAGCGGCGCTCCGTCATGATGCCGGTCTCGATGTTGTGGAACTCCAGGCGGGTGTGCGCGCCGGCCATCTGCCCTGCTTGGAGCGGGAGGGGGGCAGGGCACTGTTACACACCAGGGTGGGACGGGGGCAGACTCCAGACCTGTGCCCTCACCCCAGCCGGTGACCCTCCATCCCAGCTGGCAGCCCCCTGATATCCCAGCCCTGGGCTCCCCCCACCCCAGCCCTGCCAGTGCCCCTCAGCCCCTGCTATCCCAGCCCTGGGCTCCCTGCGACCCAGCCCTGCCACTGCCCCTCAGCCCCCTGCTATCCCAGCCCTAGGCTCCCCCCACCACAGCCCTGCCAGTGCCCCTCAGCCCCCGGCTCCCCCCCCAGCCCTGCCAGTGCCCCTCATCCCTCTGCTATCCCAGCCCTGGGCTCCCCCCACCCCAGCCCTGCCAGTGCCCCTCAGCCCTCTGCTATCCCAGCCCTGGGCTCCCCCCACCCCAGCCTTGCCAGTATCCCTCAGCCCCCTGCTATCCCAGTCTGCGGTCCTCACGTACCTTCCACTGTGACGTTATCCACCGAGAGCTGCAGGCTCTTCCCGCGCCGCACAACCCGCACTGTGTGCCACTCATTGTCGTTGAGTTTGTGGCCAGCGAAGAGGGTCTCGGGGCCTTTACCTGAATTGGGGAGGGGGGCAGCACAGGGGGTTAGTGCTCCAATGGGGTCGGGGGAATGGGCACAAGGCCTAGACAGCCCCCAGGTGCCAGCCCCTCCCCTGCCTGTCTGGATACATCCTGAACACACACAACCCCCAATACTCACCAAGCTGGCAACACCCCCCCCCCAACTCCCCCCCATCCCATAGCAACTTAGGTAGTATCTCCCCCTCCCCACTCCCTCCTAGATACACACTGAACCCACGCAGACACACACACACACACCCCGCCAGACTGCCCCAGCTAGCAACAGGCCGGGATTATACAGGCCCCCAATATACACCCCACCCTCCTAGAGCCCATACACTCCCTGAGGGCAAAGAGTGCACAGGGGGATGGGTGAGGGATGGGGTAGTTCATCACTCCTTCCATTCCTCCCAAGTCCTGACCGCACTGCACTCCTGTTCTGCAGTTGCTACACTGGGATGGTGCCAGTACCCTGGAGAGGTTGTGACAGCTGCTCAGGGGAAACTCTGGCTCAGGGCTGGGAAAAAATAGCTCCCCAGGAAATTCAGGCCCAAACCTTACAGCTTCCAACTGCATGCACAGCCCTGAGCACACCTACACCCCACTGCACTCTACTGCTAGGTGCAATTGCACACACAGTCCAGAGCACACCTACACTGCTCTATTCAGCTCTCAACCTTGCTAGTCTCTTTGTCTCTCACACACAGGGACCAAAGACTAACAATGAGGCTTGCTACTGGAGAATGTGTGTGTGTATCACCACCTGCTGGTGAGCAAGCGAATCAGCAAGAGAACAAGTGAAATGACAGATCATCTTGAAATCCATCCCTGCATCTCCAAGGAAACCTCCCAGGTCAGAAATGGGGAACTGGTGACCCCGTAAACCACAGGTTAGGAAAAAAGTAATATCCATGGCCAATCCTAACCCACTATTCCTCCCCCCATTAGCACCTCATCTTCTCAGTCACCGCTAGCTGGTAGGGGTGACCCAATAAACAGCCAGCTGCTAAGCGACCCCCATCCTGAATCACCCCCTCCCCATCCAGGTGTGCTTAGACCAGGGTGGAGGCAGGGCTGAGAGCCCGTAAGTGGCTAATGAATCATTACCATTAGGCAACTAATTCATTGCATGGAAGGGTTAATGCCAGGTCACTGCATGGGAGGATCTGGCTATTTAATAGTTATCACCATGCCTATTAATGACTGCATGGGTATCTAATATACCCAGGTGGATGTGGTGACAGGAGGGACGCATTTGTATTGTAGTAGGGCCTACATTATTTGCATGCTTTCTAACCATCCCAGGTCTGTGAGGGAATGGTTCATTATTATTAATTGTATGGGGGCTAATAAACACAGCTATATAGGAAGGACCTAAATTAGTATTCATAATAATTGCATGTGGTAGTGGATAATTAATCAATTGGCATATTAGTTGCATTGGGTGTCGATCCCAGGTATACGGGGAAGGAAAGGGCTAATTATTTGTATTGCAGTAGGACCAACATTAATTGCAAGGCACCAACAACCCCAAGTCTCTGGGAGAATGATTCATTAGTATTTTGCATATTATTAATTGCATGGGGGCTAATAATCCCCAGGTGCATAGGGGAGGGGCTAATTAATTATGGTATTTCTACTTTGGGCCTAATGCAGGGATGGGCAACTTAAGATAGCAGAGGCCCCACCAGCTCCTCTGGCTGGCTGGTGTGGTCTAGGAAGAAGTGGTCCCTGCTGCTGTGAGAACATGCGCCAGAGCAGTGAGTCCTGCAGCGACAGCCCTGCGCTGTATGATGTCACCTCACACACGCCTGCCCGCCATTGCTCAGCTCCACAATCTGTGGGAAGGCAGATGAGCTTGTGCCCCTGCCCAGGGACACATTTTCCTTCCTCCAGCAGGGGCCAGGGAGCAGTCTCCTGGGTGGTGGGCTGGATACAGCCCCATCATGGCTACCAGTCATGCAACCCCGGCCTATGTTATTAATTGCAGGGACTCTAACCACTCTTGATCCATAGGGAGAGGAGGGACTAAATTATCCGCAGCTATCTGTATTGGAGTAGGACCTATATTAATTGAATGGTTTAACAATCCAAGTTCTCTAAGGAAGTGGTTCATTAATTATTATTTTGCATGTTATTAATTGCACAGGGGTTGATACCTGATACCCAGCTGGGTAGGGAGATGGGCTAATTATTATGTATTTGTATTGCAGATGGACCTACGTTCATTGCATGGAGGCTAATCAGCCCAGGTTTACAGCGAGTATGGCTAGTCTGTTATTGTTTATACTCTGAAGTGTGGTTGGGCCTAGATTATTCATTTTTGAGGAGGCAGGTGGATGACAATGGGAAATATTCTTCTCCACACACTCCCCAGGTGCTGGGCACAGTGCATCAGCTATTGCGTTAGCAGGCTGACGCTGCCCTAAGTTCCATTAGGCCAGGTAAATCAGGCTTGCTTAGGTGAGTTCTACCACCTGGGGGGGGGAACCCAGACTCTGCAGCTCCTCGTCCAGCAATGGAGGCATCCTTTTGCTGGTTGGATTAAGGGACTCTGGGAGGGGCTGTTCAAGGGATTCTGACCTCCCACAGGTTCCCAAAGCAAAAGAGCCCCCTCCTCACCTGAGTTGGGGGAGGGAGGCCCAATTGTATTTCCCCACCCCTGAGACCTTTCCTTCCCTGCCCTGGGGGCCGCAACGCACCTGGGGATGGGGATCCCCTCACATCTAGGGATGGAGGTTGAAGAGGCAGTGAGAAATACACTCCTTCACCCCACCCCTAATCACTACCCCTCCAATCCCTAGCCCCTTTCTACATATTGCAATCCTCACCTCTGTGTCCCCCACCCCATTTCCAGAGCCATCCCACCTCATTCCCCACCTTTCCACATATCATCATCCCTACTCCCAACCCTCACCCATGCATATTCCCTTCACCCACACATCTCTCTGCACTAAGTCTCTGCCCCATGGTGTAGGGACCTCCATCGTCCCCCCCACCCCTGGCTCTCCTCCCAATTCTAGGGCTCATTTGGAGCTGGAACCCACCCACCAAACACCTGGGACTCTTTGTCAGAGTGAATCCTGGCTGGATTTCCGAGACCTGGCAGGGTGGGGGTGGGGAAGCAACTCAGCAATTTAGATCAAGGACTATATGGGAGACATGGCAATCTGTGTTGGGACTGGGAGCCTGGACTCCTGGGTTCTCTCCCCAGCTGTCTCTGTGATCTTGGGGACTGGTCACTTCCCCTCCTTATGTCTCAGCTTCCCCTTCCATGAGTTGATAGTAAATTCTTCACCTGCCTGGCACAAGGGTGAGTTGTGATTAGGTGTTCTCTTCCCAACACATTAGGAACCCACATGCACAAGAGCTGGGCCTTATCCCCACCATGGGGCCCCACCCCTTTCTAGCCAATGAAATGCCATTGGCCCATCTACGCACCTGAGTCCAAGGGGTGGAGCTCCTCGCTGTCGGGAGATGCATCACACTTGGGGGCTGCATGTCACTGCTGGCACGAGTGCAGCCCTGAGCACACGTGAGTGTAACCATGGCTGCCCCCCAGCCAGCGCACTCACCCGTGTAACCGTGGCCCCCAGCCAGCACACTCACACATGTAACTGTGTGTCCTCCAGCCAGTGCATGTAACTGTGTGCCCCAACCAGCGCATACACGTGTAACCGTGTGCCCCCAACCAGCGCATACATGTGTGTAACCATATGCCTCCCAGCCAGTGCATACACACCTGTAACTGTGTGCCTCCCAGCCAGTGCACACATGTGTGTAACTGTGCCCCCCCAGCCAGTGCATACACACGGGTGTAACTATGTGCCTCCCAGCCAGCGCACACATGCGTGTAACTGTGTGCCCCTCAGTCAATGCACATGTATATGTAATGGTGTACTCCCCTGGATGGAACATTCATGTAATGGTGTGAAACGCACCACAGCTGGCACACATGTAATGGTGTGCCCCTCTGACCAGCACATGCATGTATGTAATGGTGTGACACAGACCCTAGCTGGCACACATGTATGTGTAATCGGTGCCTACCCCAACAGTCTTTGTGTGGTACAATGTTCCCCCAACTGGCATGCAAACATGCATTTGGATCTGTTCCATGGCCAGTGTGCATATCAGTGTCCCCCTGCTGGGTGTGTGTGTATGTGTGCATGCATGCTGCCCCCTGCTGGAAGGAGTAAGACCTACTCTCCTCAGTATGTGTGCATTACCATCTACGTGAGTGAATGAGACCTGCTGCATGGGGGTGTGGTGGTTTGGTGCAATTGTGGTTGTGTGAAACTCTTTGTTTATGTGTGATAAGTGTGAAAGTTTGTTTTTGTGTGTGTAGCTGATTGTGTGTGTCTGGGGCAGACTGTGGTGTGGCTGGGTGAGTCTATGTAACCATGTGAGGCTTGTGCATGTGGTGTGTGTTGTGGGCACAGAAAGGACCAAGGTGCTGTGGTGCCCTGCACCTATCATCCCAAAGCAAGGTGCCAGTCACTTACCACCAGGGCTTTGCCACTCGCCTGTGGGGACACAGGTGTGTGTGTTTAATTTTCCCCTACCCCAGATTTGCTGAGCAGCTCCATGCTGGACAGGGCGAGAACCATGAACTAGAGACTCCCCATCAGTTGCTTGCAGTAGGAGGGCTTATGACACCCCATAGTGTGTTTCTGAATCCAGCCTGCAGGAGCAGTGGTGCAAACAGGCTGCAGGGAGGAGGGTAGTGTGTCAACAGTGCCTGAGGGGCCAAGGCATGGGGTAGGGGGGAAATAGCAGGTCCTGTCTTCTTGGGGTGTTTCAGGTCCAGGTGGGGATGGGGTGCAGGGCAATTTCTAGCCAACCCTCTCACCCTATATGAGGCTCTGTAAGCATCAAACATGCAGTAGGGGTATAAAGCTCGGACATGCACATACAGGGCAGGTGCAGTTAGTCTGAGGCAAGGGGAAACTGAGGCAAGGAGCAGTGAAGTGACTCATTTTAAGGTGACACCCTAAAATGGGCAGCACTGGGGATAGAACCTAGGATCCCTGACTCCCAGTCTGCTGCTCTAACCACCAGCCCTCACTTCTCTCCCTGAGCCAGGATAGAACTCAGGAGTTCTCACTCAGCCCTTCTGCACTAACCCCTATACGCGCTCCCTTCGCAGAGTTAAAAACCTCCCAGCCCACACACGCTAACTGCTAGACACCATTGCCCTTCCAGAGCCAGGAATAGAACCCAGGATTCCCAGCCCCTCCACCTCTTCTGTGCAGCGTCATAGCAAATCAGCTACAGTCATACAGCACCTGTCACCTTTCCATTAGGATTGACCCCCAAAATTCACCCGGTTCATTTAACGAGCAGGAGAGAGAGAACATGAAATAAAAACCCCGAAGGTAAAGAAGTGACTTACTGGGGTTACAGCCTATCCTGACACAGTCTGAGACGGGGGCCAGGGTGATGGGGGGTAGGGGGAGAGAGAAGAGAACGCAACAGTTTTACATCCTTCAAAGTTACTTCTGCAAACAACCATCCAATTCACAGCCCACCATCCGGGGACAGACGCGGGTCAAGGTGGCCATTTGGAGCCCAGGGGAACGGAAACCTCTCACACTGAGGAAGGGGACCCCAAATTTGGTAGGAACTGGTCCCTTAAAAGTATCCCACCTACAGCCCCAAACTACCTTCCTGGACAGCAGTGGGGCTGCATCATTTCTTGTTGCGTATGATAACTGGACTGTGTCTGTACAGCACCTGGTGCAACCAAGATGGGGGCTCACAGGCACTTCTGCAATTCAAGTCATAAACAGTCGTTCTAATGATGCAGCAGGGCTCCATTGTGCCAGGTGCTGGACAGACACCAAACAAAAAGCAACTCCCTGCTCCTAAAGCGCTGCCAATCTCCAGCCTTGGCTACACACACAAGTTGTCTTGCTTTAGCTTCCCCAGTCTAAAGCGGAACAGTGCTGCCTAATGTGGACATGGTTGTACCAATATAAAAGTGCATAGCTATTCCTGTAGGGGCAGGGAATAAGCTTTTCTGATGAGAGATTTTTTTCCGCATGGGGAAATTCCCCGGCAGAGCTTGGCAAGCGGAGTAATTATCCCAGAATAAAATCACTTTCATTCCAGAACAGAGTGTCCATACTGGGAGTTAATAATTAACAATTAATAACCATTCCGCGGTAGCTATGCTGGGAAATTTCCCCATGTGGCACCTTTATCCTGGTATAACTGTGTCCTCACTTGAAGGGATTGTAGGCCTGAATTAGTTTGTTGAAGGGAATTGGCCTGAGCTGGTTTATAAAGGAAACTGGCCTAAACCGGTTTAGGAAGCAGATTGGCACTGTTGGGGAGGCAATGAGGAATGGGATGAGAAAGCTGACCAAAAACAGGGTCACAGAAAGGTCCCGGTTTACTGGGTTTCTAACTGGGTTTGTCAAACTGGTTTTGGACGCAGCTTTACAGTCCCACCTCAAGGTAGGATGTTGGGCCAGCTACGCTTGGGAATCTGAGCCAGCAGGACCTGGGCTGGGACCCAATTCCTCAGCTCAGTCTGAATGCCATCTACAAGGACTGGGCTGACATGTTTAAACCAGTTTAGGAGGAATTGGTTTGGAAAGTGGATTAGCCCAGAACCACTTTAGAAAGTGGATTAACTTGGAAGCAGTTTAGAAAGTGGATTGGCCAGATCTGTGACAGGCATGGTCTAGGCTGAGGTTTCTCTTTTTTGGGGGAGAGGAAAGGTTTATAACCTTTAACAGGGTTCGCAGTCAACTTCCCCCAGTTCATGGGGCTCATTCTCCTCCCCCAACTTTGTTGGGATAATCCCCACCCCTCTGACAAATGGCCACCTTGCAAACACCAGCCGTGCAGCGGGCAATGTGGAGGATGGACCCCCCCCTTCTTCCTCCCCCACCCTGGCACCCCAAACAGTGCCACAAGGAAGATGAAAACAAGGGGGGGTTTAACCCCTGGTGAGCAGCCTCATGCTCAGATGTATGAGGGGCACCTCCTCTCCCCTTCACTCCCCCAACCAGGGTCCCCCTGCACCCAGCATGGATTAGGGGGCCAAGCTTGGGTTGCCCCCCCTTGCTACCACTTCCATCTTCCTTGGGCAGCCCTGGAACCGTGCAGAGATCAGGGAACATTAGATCCAGCACCAATGCATTCTGTGGGGGGGGGGCAGCACTGAAGAATACGGGGTGCTGGAGGGAATGAGGGTGCTGGGGGGTCTATAGAGGGTGGCTGGAATTTGGGGGGTTACTTAGCAAATGCAGCTCAGGGTGGGCTCTTACCCCCCTTTCTGGGGTTCTCCAGTCCCCCACTCTGGCCCCCAGGACACTGTTCCTTATGGTCGCAGGCACATTATGGCATCCTCCACATTATCTGGGAGACCCTATTTCACAGCTCCTCTGGAACTGGGGGAACAAATTAAAGGGTCATGGGGAGGATCATGGAGATTCTAGCGTGTTGATTGCACCTCATGAATAGGTGATGTGGTGGGGGGGGGGCAGAGATTCTGTCAATCATGACCCCATGGATGGGGGGGGTTATATACAGATTCTGGGGTGCCGACAATGCCCACAAATCTGGGGGAGAGGCATTATATGAAGCTGGGGGTGCTGTACAGCACAGGGGCATCCCTTGGGTCCATATGGAGGGCATCAGTGTCCCACTATAGAGGTGCCCCACAACCCAAGATAGCCAGATGAGGAGAGGTTAAAGGAGTGGTGGGGTACAGTGTGCCACCCCAGATCTGCCCTCCGTTACCTAGAAGGTTGCGGGGAGCTCTTGCCATTCCCTGATCTCTGCGGTGGACAGGAGGTGCTGGGTTCCCTGGGGAGAAAGGAAAGGGGGCCCCATTCCCACAGGCTACACGGCTGGGTCTGACGCACGTTGTCAACCGCAACAGAACAGTGGGGCGCAAACAGGCACGGGACCAAAGAGCCAACGGGGGAGCCTATGGGGGTGGGAAATGAGTGGAAGGAAGTAACTCCATGGGGGAAGAGGGATGAAGGAGGGAGGGAAAGAGGGTAATCCCATGGGGGAAAGGGAGGTAATCTCATGGGGGATGGGAAGATGAGGGTAGGTGTGGCAAGGGGAAGGAGGTGTGAGGTTTGGGAGTGCAATGTATCCACAGGGAGTTGCGCTGAGGTGGGTGGGATGTGGGAGAGCTGTGGGTTTGGTTGCGGGGGCTGTGGAACTTCAGGATTTTGGGGTGGAGTAAGAGGGTTGTGGAGATGGGGCGGGGGTCTGGGGGTCAGCAGCGTTTTGGGGGTCTGGGGATGGGTTTGGGGAGTTGTGGAGATGGGGTGCGGGTCTGTGGGTCTGCAGAGGTTTGGGGGTGGGGCTTGGGGGTTATGGAGATAAGGGTGGGGGTCTGAGGATGTGGGGATGTGATTTGGGGGGTTGTGGAGATAGGATGGGGGTCTGTGGGTCTGCAGAGGTTTGGGAGGCTAGGGATGTAGTGAGATTTGGGGGGTTCTGGATGGGCAGAGTTTGGGGGAATTGGGGGGATGAGAGAGTGGGTAAGGGTTGCGGGGTTTGGTCCCGGCTGCTGCTTGCTGGGCTGGCAGAGTCTGCGCCGATGAAGGGTTAAAAACAGCGAGCTAGAAATCACTCCAAACCCTGCCAGGCCTTTAGAAAGATGGGGAGCTCTTCCCCCTCAGGCCCACCAACTCCTGCCAGCCAATAGGGTGCCAGTGAGTTGAAGGGCCCCTCTCGCCCCATTGGCCAGGCACAGTGGAGAAAGCGGGTCCCATGTTGGACAGGGAGCCGCCCTCTGGCACCAACAAGACCAAACTGGGTGCGAAGGTGAATCCCCCTGGAAAAGGGGGTGTCTTTCTAAAGACCAGATGGGCGCAGGAGGGCTCCAAAGCAGGGGCTGACCCCTCAGCAAAGGTGCACCCTAGGGTCACCTCTTCCCAGGGGACATCTGGAACCGGCTGCCAAGAGGGATGGGGTGACCCCCAGGGAGCTGGTTAGCCCCCTCAGCACTGGGGTATCCCCAGGTGGTGGGGCTGTTACCTAGGTTGACGGTAAGCTTCATCTGCCCGCCGTCAAGCTCGAGGCGCAGGGTGTCGGCTGACTCCTTGGAGGTGGTGGCCAGCATGAAGCCATAGGCACGCTGGGACATGAACCGCAGGGACACATCCTCGGCCTCCGTGTGCATCACCCCCGGCAGCATGATCTTCATGTACATGCTGCCATCATAACTCAGCACTGTGGCCTCTGAGGGGTGGGGGTGCACAGGGAATGGGGGTTGAGATGGGGCAATGGGGGTAGGAGAGAGATGGTAAAAAAAAGAACAGAAATGGGGGGGAGAGAGAGAGAGAACATGTGTTAGGTTCTGCCTTACACCACAATACCCAGAGAGCCCCTCCTCCCAATCCCAGCCTCCTCCAGTCCCCCACGCAGAACCCAGGAGTCCTGACTCCCAGCCTCCCTGCTCTAACCACTAAACATCACTCCTCTCCCACAGCTAGGCATGGAACCCAGGAGTCCTGCTTAGAGCTGGGCAAAGGTTTTTGGGCAAATAGTTTATTAATCCCAAAACGCAGCTTCGGTCAACCCCAAACTCTTTGCAAATTTCACTGAATAGTTTCAGAGAAAACAAATGTAGGGGCTGGGCTCATAGTGGGACTTTGGTACCATTCACAAAACTGCAGCTGGAGGCAGAGGGGATGACTTTTAGCCCAGTGGTTAGAGCACTCACCTCGGGGAGAACCCCCTCTGGAGCAGCGACCTAACCGTAGGTCTTCCCACTCCAGGTGAGTGCCCCAATACCTAGCTACAGGCTATTCTGGGGTGGGTCTCTCTCCGTCTGGCCTGTTGGAGCTGGGCCACTTTGTATAAATTGTGCATTTGTTGGAGCAGGGACTGGAACCCAGGGCTCTCTCATCCCAGGTGAGTGCGCTGACCATGGGGCTAAAAGTTATACTGGAGGCACCCCTCATACTCCTCCTTCAGCCGTTTTAGGAGTCCAGCCCTTTAAAGATGTCCCCAACCAGCCCATTGCGTTCACCCCAGACAGACTTATTGTCGACTTTTAGATTGGTTGAAAATTTCAGGAAAGTTCCAATTCCCTTTGACCCAAATTCACTTCTTTCCCTGATTTTTCAGAGCTGCCAGTGAGCTGAGGAATCAGCTTTTCACCAACTCTGTCCTGATGCCAGGGCCCATCTGTCTCACTAAGAGGCAACCAGGCAGTGGCACGTTTCTCATGACTGACCCTAACACAGAAATCCCACCTGCAGTTGGGGAAGGTAGCCTCCTGGATTCCTTCCTCACCACTTCCATGCCCCCTCACCTCTCCCACACCCTGACCAGGTACCCAGTGCCCCCCATGTCCCTCTAACCTCTCCCACACCCTGCCCTGGTACCCAGTGCCCCCATAGCCTCCTCACCATTCCCATGCCCTGGCCAGATACCCGGTATCCCCATAGCCCCCTCACCTCTCCCACACTGTGCCCAGGTACCCAGTGCCCCCATGACCCCCTCACCTCTCTCGCACACTCTGCCCAGGTAGCCAGTGCCAAGGCAGTCACAGACGAAGCGGTTCCAGCCCTCACGGCAGACCCCCCCATTGCGGCAGGGTGCACTGCTGCACTGCTTGAGGGTCTCCCGGGAGCAGAAGCTGGAGACGCCGGGCACGCTTTGCACCTCGGCCAGGCGCCGCACGTCCCGGCTCTTGCCGTCGATGAACAGGTCCCGCACGCAGCCCACGTAGCCGTAGTTGAGGAAGGCAGTCCACACCTCAGGGGGTAGGATCAAGTCCAGCCGATTCTCGGGAAGGCCCCCCAGGTACATCTCACTGTCCAGGTCCAGGATCTCACTCTCGCCACTGGCCAGGAATGGTATGCTGCGGCTATTCACTGAGATGGAGCCTGTGGTGGGGAGCCGGGCACCACAGGCCATTACTGGGCTGCAGGGGTAGCAGGCACCACACCAGCAAGGCCCAGGAGGGAGGGGAAGGTGGTGCGCACAGAGAGATCCCCACACACATGCACACAATACTAACAGGGGTCAGGTTAAACCTGGTTGTTCTGGGTTGGGTGTAGTTGTTGCCCTTCATTTAAGGTAGTTGTAAGAAGCCATTAAGCTCCTTTATGGCAGCAGGCATTAGGGATTATGTATCTTATGTATGTACTATGAGAATGACTAGCACCTAATCTCATGTTTCAGCTGGCTGCCTGAAAGGGTCAAGAAAGTTTTTTTTCTCCCTGATACCTTGTAATGTGTGGCTTTTTTTTCACCTTTCTCTGAAGCATCAGCCAGAGGTGGAGACAGTCGCCTGGGGAGGGCCAGTGCTATCAGGTGGTGCAGACAATCCTCTGTTTTAGTTGCCTGGCTCGTGGGTCTTGCTGACATGCTCACCAGATGCGGGGTCAGAAAGGAACTTCCCCGAGGTCAGATATGCAGGAACTTTGGGGGGGGTTCACCCTCCTCTATAGCATGGATCATGGGTCACCTACTGGGATCACCTGAGCTTCTCATCTAGTCAATTTCCTGCCACTGCTGGGACTTCAGGCATTGGTGTCCTCTCAGTCTCTCCTGTTCTCTTCTGAGGCTCACAACAGATTAGTATCCTGAGGACTGAAATGTTTTGGTTTAACTGAAGTCACTTGGCTCAACAGAGGGGTAATTTGAGTGGAATTTAATAGCCGCAGCTATCAAGAGGTCAGACTGATTGTTCTAATGGTCTCTTCTGGCTTTAAACTCTAAGGCCTGGTCTACACTAACCCCCCAATTCGAACTAAGGTACACAACTTCAGCTACGTGAATAACGTAGCTGAAGTTCGAAGTACCTTAGTTCGAACTTACCTCGGTCCAGATGCGGCAGGCAGGCTCCCCCGTCGACTTCACGGTACTCCTCTCGCCGAGCTGGAGTACCGCAGTCGACGGCGAGCACTTCCGGGTTCGACTTATCTCATCCAGACAAGACGTGATAAGTCGAACCCAGAAGTTCAATTTGCTTGCCGCCGAACTACCGGATAGTGTAGACCTACCCTTAGGAACAAGCAGCTGAAATGAGTGGTCTCCATCCCAAATACAGGCAGAGTCACTGCCCAAAACAAAGACAAATGCAAAGCACACGTGGGTGGAGGGGTTTCACTGGCTGTTGCTTTGTGGAGGTGTGTGTGTGGAGGCAGAAAAAGCAGAGGAGTGGAGAGAAGGCAGCAAGCACTGCAAATGGGACCTGAGAAGAAGCCAAGACTTTTTGTGCCAAGTGCTGGCTAGAAAGGGGCTTGGAGCTGCGAGCAAAGAAACTGTCTCCTGTTGTTGGATTCCTGCTCTTCTCAGAGAAACAGGACTTTGTACATTCCTTGCAAATAAACAGGATTGCATCATAGATACTTGACTCCACCACCAATTTCTCCTACTAACTGGAACAACTAGGTGTGTACTGAATTTTTAGTTAATTTCTCAGGTCAAAAAGGGGTAACACTGGTATCAGGAGCAGGATCCAGTTTCCAAGAAGAGAAAATGTGAGCTGGTCTTTCTTTTGAACCAAGATGGAACAAATGATGGAGGTGCTCACAGAATTCTAAGGTGGCCAAAAGGATTTAAAACAAGATCTAAAACAAGTACTGGAGGCATCACAAAAAGAATTAAAGCAGCATCTGGAGGTTTCCCAGAAAGGGCTGGAAGACGACTTGTAGGCAAAAAGGAAATCTTTGTTGAGGCAACAGTTACAAAGCGCTGAGCCAGACTGGGAAGCCCAGCTGCAACACTCCCAGACTGCAATGGTCAGATGGATTAATGAGGTGACCAGCAACTTGACTGCCACAGACCAGAAAGGTGAGGCCGGGGAAGCTTTAGCCAACTTGGAATTTGCTAACAGAATGAGCTGCAGCAAGGACTTAGGGAGCTGAGAAATCACCTTGAGAAGGAAATCAAAAGGGCATGGGCCACAGTGGAAATCAGAGGCCTGGATGTGGAACTGGGCCAGTCAGAAGACTTGGGTAAGACCAGACATTTACAAGGGTTTTCGACCTTGTTTGTAACCCCCAGAGAATCAGAGAGAAGAGATTGGATTATCTCAGCTCAATAATGCAAAACCCCACAGTGATGAAATGGGAATGTTCTGTAAATATTTTGTATGAATACTGTGCGTGCCTCAGTTTCCCCTATAGGCTGCATTGTCACCTAGGGGTAAAAAAGGGCTGTTTACTCTCAGGCAGGCTGCCACACAGATGTGGCTGATGTCTAGCTGTCTTGAGTTTGAGGCCCATGTCATTAGAGAGTCCATGAAGACAACAGCAAAGCCAACCCCAGGACATTTGCTACCTACCAACTAACAACCATGGATGGTCCAACTCTCTGCAAGAAGCCAGATGCATTTGACCAATTGGCCAACAACGGACTGAAGAGGAGGCAGGTGGGACTGGCTCAGGAACTTTGACAAAGGGGGATAGAGTGGGAGCCAAGGGGGGGACGGGACACACCACTTGATGGGGCCCTGGGCTAACCCAAATGGAGCACGCTGTAACTTTCTTTTCTCTATGCTAACCAAGGACTTTCTATGCTGTGTAATAATGCTGGCTAAGAGTCACTGCAGATGCTGAAGGTGTGAGTGCATTGCTCCCTTTGGGTGTACAAGTATCTCTGAGGTGTCCAACTCAGGTGGACTCACTGAAGGGAGCTCACGGCATAAAGCAGGGGTGGTGAAGGCTCTGAGATTTGGTCGAAGGAAGCAGTGAAGCCAAGTGGTTTACCCTGGTAAAAAAGTGAGACCCTACAGGGGAGTCTGGCACACTGAAGGGTCCCTACCAGGGACAGTTCCAGAGCTGTTCAGAACACCAGACCTGTGGATCCATGATACCCACTCACTATCTTTGATGGAAAAACTTAATGCCCGGCTTATTTGGCTCAGTTCAGCATCATACAAATGACTGAGATGGACAAAAATGGGAGGGAGGGGGCTCTAGTAGCCAGCCTGAGTGGCCCAGTTCTGATAGTGCTACAGAACTTAGCCCCAGAAAACAAACTGAGTTGTCCAGATCTGATACAATCCCTTGATATGTGGCTTGAATCATAGAAGATTAGGTTTGGAAGAGACCTCAAAAAGTCGTCTAGTACAACCCCCTGCTCAAAGCAGGACCAACCCCAATTAAATCATCCCAGCCAGGGCTTTGTCAAGCCAGGCCTTAAAAACGTCTATGGAGATTCCACCACTGAAGCCAGCCATCATTCTGAGATGTCCAAGTAGGGTTGCCAACAGTCCCTTATTACAAGGGACGTCCCTTATTTTTTCACCTCTGTACAATAAGATTGGGAGTTGCTGAGTGCTGCAAAAAGCAGCAAGAAATACCCCCACGAATGCAGATGACTGCTACTTATTAATTATTAACAATAATAATTAGTTAATAATAATAATTAATGATTATATTGGGAGGAGAGGCGGGGTGGGATGCTAAGAAAACAGTCCCTTGTTTTTTAAATGCAATGCGTCCAATGCACAGCCAAGAGTTAGGCCATGTCTACATTATCACTTATGTCAGCAAAACTTATGTTGTTCCAGGATATGAAAAAAACACCTCCCTGAGCGACATAAATTTTGCCAGTAGTAGTGGTAGTGTGCCCAGCGCCATGTCGGTGGGAGAGCTTCTCCCACCAACACAGATACCACCACTTGTTGAGGTGGTTTTATTATGTCGATGGGAGAGCTCTCGCCTTCCGACATAGAGCGGCTACATGAGCCATCTTACACCAGTGCAGCTGCATTGGTACAGCTGTGCCACTGTAAGCTCACTAGTGGAGACAGAGCCTTGGAGAGGGAAAGAGGATACCACACCTCAATTGGCAAAGGACCTGAAAAGACTCATGTTCCTGGCATATCTAGATACTGAAAAGGACTTCCAAGATAAATTGGGAACAGATCAATTTACAGATGCTCAGCTGAACTTGGACTTGCAGATCAAGATCAGTGAAAAGAGGCCAAAGACAGTCTGAGAGACTGTGGAATTTACAACAGAACTTGAATCTTTCCTTGCAGCAGCTCACCAAAATAGGAAGCAACTGCTCGCCTAGTGAGTAAGATGGAAGCTGATCACCAGGAGCCCTGTAAGTACAGCTATGTCTAATATACATGATGGAAAAAGAGCTTCTTATCTGGCTCATGATGTTTTGGAATGATCAGAAAAAGTGATAAATTCACTTTGTAAAACAAGGGAAATTGGCAATAACATAAAAATTAAGGGAAGCAGTTCAGTTAAATGTTTGTATTGTGAAAAATCTGTCTGTTAAAAAAAGCGGGCCAGGACAAAGCATCACAGGTGCCTAGTGAAAGTTCCTCACCCACTTCGGTAAACGGGGAGACACCATGCTGGAGGGGCAAAACCTGGGGGTACAAGGATCAGCCCCACAGTTTTTGTTTAGATCTGGGGAGTTAAACAACAATAGGAATTGGCTATTAAGTGTATAATAGGAGCTGTGAAATGCATTGAGGTGACCGACACTGGCTCAAACATAATAGTTATTAGATCAGACATGCTAAAAAGGCTAGGAATAGGAGATCTAAATCTGATCTGCCTCATTGGTCCCAAATGGCAGGATGACGGGGGTTGAACATGCATCTGTCTGAAAATTAGGTTTCAAAGTTGGACTTCTTGAATTTGAATAAAAAGTCTGGATAGCCAAGATAGTGGATGAGCTAATCATCAGTTTGGATTTCTTTATGGTTATTAACTGTGTAATAAATGCCAGGAAAAGTGTCAGTCTGTGGAAATTCCCTTTAAATACTTGGCTCAGGTGAGACAGATGATTTGTAGGCAATTAGTTTGCAGTGAAGGAGTCATCCTGCCCCTAGGGGGAGAAACCATTATAACAGCTACATGCTGTGGTAGCTTTCCAGCAAAGAAAGATGGGGAGTAGCTAAAACCTGTTTTGAGACCCAGGGTCTCAGGGGAATCTCAGCTGCTAAAGCTCTTGTGGAGCTGAATTAGAAATGGAGGTCTGTTCCTCTGCTACATGTTTCTGACAAGCAGTAAATAATAACAAAGGGAACCACAGTTGCAAAACGTGAAGAGGAGGTTACTTACCTATAACTAGAGGTTCTTTGAGATGTGTGGTCCCAATCTGTATTCCATAGGGACTATCACTTAAAGAACCAGTGGATCTAGTAATTGCTGGTATAGAAGAAAACTACTGGGGGTGGGGGGAAGGTGAGCTCCCAGAGTTTCTGTTAGACTTGTTCCAGTGCAGTGCCATACATTTAAATGAAAAGCAGCAGAACAGTCTGAGAGACTTTCTGGCTAGGAATCAGAGGAGTTTTTCTCCTCATCCAACAAAGATACAGACTGTACTGCACTAATCCAGCACAAGATTGAAATGGGGGGAAAATGACCCACTAAACAGCCATCTCACTGGCTATCAGTAACAAAGAGGAGAGAGGTCTTCCAGGCCACTGAGGAAATGTGGAAGACATAACTGAGCCTTTAACCATTTCTTGGGGTTCACTCACAGTGCTGATTAAGAAAAAAAGATGACAGCACCTGACTGTGTGTGGACTATAGAAAACTAAATGAAGTCACTTTAAAGGATTCTTATCCACTACCATGAACAGATGATACTCTGGGTGGTGCGGCAGGTTCAATCTGGTTTTCCACACTGAATCTTAAAAGTGGGTATTGGCAAGTGTCAGAGGATCTAAAGGACAGGGAAAAGACAGATTTCACCACAGGACAAGGCCGGTGGCAATTAAAAGGGATGGCTGTCAGCTTATGCAGTGCACCAACCACATTTGAGAGGCTAATGGAGAGGGTGTGACACAGCATGTCTCTCTCAGCCTGTCTGTTACACCTAGATGATATCCTAGTGCATGCTAAAATTTTTGAACAGGAACTGATACATCTACAAATGGTCTGCGGTAAGCTGAAGGATACCAATCTGAAACGGAACTCAAAGAAATGTGAGCTGTTTAAAAAAAAAGGTAATATCTCTTGGGCACACAATCAGGGAGGAGGGAATTTTCACTGACAAACAGAAAATTGAGGCTGTGCAGAACTGGCAAACTTCCCAGACACTCACAGATGTGCAAAGTTTTGTCAGACTCTGCTCCTATTATAGAAGGTTTATTTGTGAGTTTGCCAATATTGCAAAAATGCTGCATAGGTTGGGAGAGAAAGGGAAACCATTTCAGTGGTCAGCAGAGCATTTTCAGAGTTCAAACAGGCTCTTGCGTCTGCGCCTATCTTGGACTGTCCGTGATTCAAAAGACCTTTCATATTGACACAAATACTAGTGCTTACAGATTGGGGGCAGTATTGACACAAGAACATCAAGGACTTGAGAATATGATTGCTTATTACAGCAAAAGTTTAAGTTCTCTGGAGTGAAATTACTGCACCACTCAAAAGGAACTCCTGGCTGTGGATGAAAGGAAATGGGGCAGGGAAAGAAAAGTTCCAAGAAGATTTGGATGGAAGTAAAATTGTTTGGGGTTGGTTACGTGAAATGTCTAGACAGAAAGACACTGTAAATATGTAAATAGTTAAGCTTGTATCATATGTAATTTGTTAAATAGTTACTTTTCTTTCTATCTGGGATGGGTTGCTCAGGATGTCCCCATTTTGGACTCCATCAAGGTGATGGGTGAAGATAAGATGAGGGGTGTTTTCAGGCTCTGGATAAACCTTGCTGTTACTATTCAGCAGAAACACCACCCTTCATTTAAGATAGTTGTAAGAAGCCATTATAGATATTTTAGTGACCCAGCCAGCTGAAACAATTGGGCCCTCCAACCAAAACACAGGGTGTTACTGCTCAAAACAAAGGCACATATGGATGGAGAGGTTTCACTGGCTGTTGCTTTGTAGAGGTGTGTGTCTTTGTGAGAGAGAGGCAGAAAGACCAGAGGAAGGAAAGGAAAAGGCAGCAAGGAAACACCACATGCAGTCACAAAAGCACTGGGAGCATAGCCCTTGGAAAAAGTTAAGAGAGAGAGAGCTTTTGGGCCTAGTGCTGGCTACAGAGGAGATTGGAGCTATGAGCAAAGAAGATCTCTGTTTGATTCCTGCCTTGTTCAGAGAAACAGGACTTTGTCCATTCTTTGTAAATAAACAGGTTTGCATCCATCACCACTTTCTCCTCCTAACTAGAACAACCTTCAAGACTGAATTTTTGGCTTACTGCTTGGGTCAAAACAAGGTCACAATACATACATGCACCCATACATATGCACTGATTCACACACATGCACTCACACTATGATTTACACATCCCCATGCATTCATGCACATGCACACACACACTAATTCACATACGCTCACTCAGACATGCATGATTCTCACACATATATGCACATGCATAAACATAAGAACAGCCATACTGGGTCAGACCAAAGGTCCATCTAACCCAGTATCCTGTCTTCCGATAGTGGCCAATGCCAGGTGCCCAAGAGGGAATGAACAGAACAGGTAATCCATCAAGTGATCCATCCCTTCTGGCCCATTCCTAGCTTCTGGCAAACAGGGGCTGGGACACCATCCCTGCCCAGCCTGGCTAATAGCTATTGATGAACCCATCCTCCATGAAGTTAGCTAGTTCTTTTTTGAAGCCTGTGATAGTCTTGGCCTTCACAACATCCTCTGGCAAAGAGTTCCACAGGTTGAACATAAATGCACACATACACAGAGGGAGCTGATATGCACATAGGGACAGTGCTGACATGTCCCTATCAGTAAGGTACTGTGCATATACATATGGCCAAAATGAGAACTTATATCGATTTAGACAGGCTTTGAGATATTTCAACCAGTAGGGGGCAGCACTGCATCTATCTCTATCTCTATCTCTCTCTCCCTCCACCCCACTTATGGGGAGCTGGAAGAGATGCTTCTGTCTCTGTTTCCTGCCACTCCTGGGCCTATTTTCTCACCTCTCTAATGAACCGCTAATGAGCAGCCAATTCATTATGCCAATCAGCAGTGAGAGGGGAAAAAAAAGGTGTGGGGGGGGCAGACAGCTCTGGGCTCTCTATTGGGCAGGTCCTTGGGCAAGGACTATACTAGGATCAAATTTGCTCCCTGACCCCAAAGTGCAAAGCACAATTCAGCCTGAGTGCCACCACTGAGCTCTGTGACTCAGCAGTTCCCCCCACACCCCTGACACCTCACCTGCTGGCCCTCATCCAAAGCCCAATTGCAGCCCCTACAGCCCCCAATGCACGGCAGAGCCACCATGTGGCACCATGACCCTGCCACATTGCTGCACAACTCCAGACACCCCAGCTGGGAACTCCTCATGGGTGGGGGTAGATGTGAGCACATGGGGTCTCTGTTCTGGGCAGAAGGGGTCTCTGTAGACAGTTGACTTGCTGGCACAGTCTGGAGGGCAGAGGTGGCATGGCACTCCCTGTGGGTGGGCAGAGTTCCAGGCAGCCAGGGCACAGGGAGCAGACAGAGGTGGGACATGGGTTTCCATCAATAGGCAGGGGATGAGGGGACAGAGGTGAGCATGGGGTTCCCCATAGGCTGGGGTGTTGCAAGCAGAGCAGGGGAGCCCTCTCACCTTTACGCCCATCACGCTGGAAGTCCACGTGACACCACTCGCCGTCATTGACCTTCTTGTTGCTGGCCCGCATCTTGATGCCGCCAGAACCCATGTCCAGCAGCAGATAAAGGTGGCCGTCCAGCAGCTCCATGGCGAAGTAGTCAGCCTTGTGTGGACGCTCAGCACGGCCCTCCCGCGGGGGCTGCAGGCGCCCATGGCTGAAGAGCAGCAGCCCATTGGGCTCGGTGGTGCGGAAGTCAAAGGAGATGGAGCCAGTCTTCTTGGTGTTCCACTTGGGCAGGGAGATGTAGGCCTCGGGCGACTCAAAGGTGACTGGGTCCAGCGCTGCCACATTCTCACAGCGGAACACCAAGTCCCCATTGATCTTCATCTTGGGGTCGCCCTCCTTTGCCAGGCGCGACAGCTCCAGCTTGAAGTCATTGTTCTTGTACACAACCTGGTGGGGAGAGCTGCAGTGGGATACGAGGCCTTTGTCCTCTAGGGGGTGCCAACTTCGATCTGGCCCCCAGCAGGGACCTGCTGGCTGGCTCAGGGGGTAGGGAGATTGGCTAGCTTGCAGGGAGGTGGGGGGTGGAATACAAGGTCTTTTCCCTCTAGTTCCAATCTGGCTTCAAGTAAACAATGATCTAGTGCTGTTTCTATCTGATGGCTGCTATGTGTAATGAGTTTCCTGGGTCTCCTTCTGGTTCCTATTGTCTACATCACACACCAAATTCCATCCCTGCCAGCCCCCAAACAAGGATCATATGGGAATGGTCCTCAGTTGCCGCTGATGAGAGATACTCCTGCATTTCCTACCCTAAACTTTTGGGCAGCGTTGCTGTGGGATGTTAAACAGTCCTTGCACCACACCCCATAGGTGGCTGCATCACAGCGCTGGTCAAGGGATCCCCATAGACATAGACCAGGGGTAGGTAACCTATGGCATGCGTGCCAAAGGCAGCACACGAGCTGATTTTCAGTGGCACTCACACTGCCTGGGTCCTGGCCACTGGTCCAGGGGGCTCTGTATTTTAATTTAATTTTAAATGAAGCTTCTTAAACATTTTAAAACCTTATTTACTTTACATACAACAATAGTTTAGTTATATATTATAGACTTATAGAAAGAGACCTTCTAAAAACGTTAAAATTTATTTCTGGCACGGGAAACCTTAAATCAGATTGAATAAATGAAGACTCGGCACACCACTTCTGAAAGGTTGCCGACCCCTGACATAGACACTTCACCCAGCCCCAGAGGCAGCTGCATGTCATTGCATACTCACATCCTTGAGACACCCCATGAAGTTATTGCTGACTGGGGACCCCGGCAGGTCAGCTGTGTTGGGGCTGCCCCCAATGTAGAAAAAGTCATCTGAGCCCAGCATGGTATAATCCTCCTGTGTGTAGCCCGTCGTTGTCAGGATGCCATCCACGGAAATGGTCACCTGTCCGTCATAATTGCAGGGGTGGGGTGGGGCAGTGGCAGGGAAGTGGGAGGGGTGCGGGAGGGGTGGAAACAAGCAGACAACAGAATATTAACCGCCTGGGGCTGGTGAGGGGCTGGGGGGTGATGAGGGGAGAGGTGGCTAAGCCATTTTTATGTCTGGTTGTCTCTTTGGAGGAATGCCAGTATTTGGGACTTGGGGAAAGGGGGAGTTGAATAAAATTTGATGGGGGCTTGAAAGAGGCGGCACAAAATTTTATGTGGGAGGTGGATTGCAATGGGGTTGTTCACAATATTTGATGGGCTGAAAAGGGGGAGTGGACAAAAATTGATGGAGGGGCTAGAAAAGGGGGAACATAAGATTTGACCAAGGGAGGGTGGTTCACAAGATTTAATGGGGGAAGAGGGCTGGGGAGGGGATTGTCGCAGATTTGTTGGGGAGGGTCTGCACAAGATTTGGTGGGGGGCTGGGAAGAGGGGTGCACCAGTTTTGATGGCCTGTCACTAGCTCTGCCAGGGGGGTTAGTGATATTATAGGCAGCTAGACCTGTTGGGTGATGGATAAGCGCCATATATCCCATCCCAATCTGCCCTCCAAACCCCCCCCCCCCCCCGGCTGCACCCCACTCACCACAGCTGCAGCTCCTCACCGAGGTCCAGGTTGGGGTGCAAAGCTGACAGTGTTGCCCTAAACCAAGCCGGGACCTCCCACTGTCCACCCTGGTTGGCCTAGGGCATATGACACATCTCCCCTGCCTTAGTTTGGGCAGTTGGGACCTCTGACACACTTGGCATAATGGCAGGTCCAAGAAAAGATGGGGATACAGGCACATCTGTGGGGAGGGGTAATGTATGGGCTGTGTGGGGATGGGTGGCAATGGCTGTTAGTGAGGAGGCTGAGGGGAGGAAGCTGAATGAATGGCCATTGTGTGAGGAGGCTGAGGGAGGAGGGGAAATGGCTGTTTAGTGAGGAGGCTGGGGGAGGAGGGGAAATGGCCGTTTGATGAGGATTTTGGCAGAGGTGGGGAAATGGCCGTTCGGTGAGGAGGCTGGGGAGGAGGGGAAATGCCCATTTGGTGAGGAGGCTGGGGGAGGAGGGGGAGTTGGCGGTTCTGGGAGGAGGCTGGGGCCGGGGAATGGCCCTTCTATGAGGAGGGCATTGGAGGGGTAATGGGCGTTGTGTGATGAGGCTGGGGTAGGAGGGGGAATGGCCATTCTCTGAGGAGGCTGGCGGCCGGGGGGGGGAAATGGCCATTCTGTGTGTGGGGGGGGGGGGTGGCCATTCTGTGAGGAGGCTTTTGGAGGGTTAATGGCCGTTGTGTGAGGAGGTTGGGGGGGGGGGGAATGGCCATTCTGTGAGGAGGCTGGGGGGGGATGGCCGTTCTGTGAGGAGGCTGGGGAGGAAAATGGCCATTTAGTGAGGAGGCTGTTGGAGGGGTAATGGCCGTTCAGTGAATAGGTGGGAAGGAAATGGCCGGTGTGTGAGGAGGCTGGGCAGAGGGGCAGAATGGGTATTCTGTGAGGAGGCTGTCAGGGGGCAGAATGGCCGTTCTGTGAGGAGGCTGGGGGGGGCAGGAAATAGCCATTCAATGAGGAGGGTGTTGAAGGTGAATGGCCATTATGTGAGGAGGCTGTTGGAGGGGGAATGGCCATTCAGTGAGGATTTGGTGGTTGGGGTGATAACCACTGTTCCCTGAGTAGGCTGTGAGTAGGGGTGTAACAGCCAATCTGGGGCAGGACAATGGGTAACAGCGTCTTTGGGAGGAGACAAGGGGAACAGCTGTTCCGGGAGGAGGCTATGGTGGCAATGGCCACTGTGGTATGGGTGTAGGGAACAGCTGTTCTGTGATAAGGTTGTATGGAGAGGGTGGGTAACAACTGGTATGTGGAGATTACAGAAGTTGGGGTAACAGCTGTTCTAGGGGAAGCTCGGGGCAGTTAACAGGCATTATAGGAGGGGTTAGAGGGAGGTAACAGATGGTCTGTGGGGAAGCTGTAACAGGGTGTGCGTGTGTGCGTGTGTGTGTGTGTTGGCCAGGAGAGAAGTAGGAAGGGAGAAACAGTTGGTCAGTGGGAGGCTGTGGGAAGAGTAATAGCCAGCCCACAGGGGGGATACAGGGAGGGAAGGTATCAGATAGTCTGCGGGTAATGGTTGTTCAGGGTGAGGTAGGTTGGGGTAAGAGAAGGCAGTTCTGAGCCTTTCTGCGGTATGTGGAAAGATAGGGATTTCTCATCCTGTCCAGTAGAGGGCACTGCTTGCTTGCGCGCATGCAAACACACAGAGCTGTGATCCTAGCTATCCAGGAGCAGTCCATATACATACAGACAGGAAATTCTCATTCTATCCTGTAAGGGACAGTTCTCGTTTTCTCTCTCTCTCTCTCTCTCTCTCTCTCTCACACACACACACACTCACAGTTTGTTCTGATCCTATCTAGTAGTGGGTAATACACACACTTACTCAAGCAGTTATGATGAATATCTGACATGGGGGCAATAGGCATACATGAACACATGCACACTTCCGAACCTGTCTATTAGGGAGCAACGCACACATACACATAAACACACACTGAGGCAGTTCTGATGTCCAGGATGGGGCAATACACATAAGCACGCACATATGGGCAGTTCTGATTCTATAGTATCTCTCTCTCACACACACACATACACACACGCAGTTCTAATTCTGATTCTGTTCCGCAGGGGGCAGTACATACACAGAGAATTATGATCATCTCCAGTAGGAGGCGGTACACATCCATTTGCACACACGCACTTCTGATCCTATCTAGTAGGAAACATCACATATGTGCACACACACACCTGATCATTTCTAGTATGGTGCAGTACATACAAGCATGCCCAAACACAGGCAGTTCTGATTATATACAGTATGGAGCAGTACACGCACATGCAGACACAGAGGCAGTTCTGATCTTGTCCAATAGGGGGCAGTATATGTGCACGCACACATGCATACACACAAACACTTCTGATTCTGTACAGTATGAAACAGTATACACACACACAGGCAGCTCTGAGCCTGTGCAGTGGGGTGTAGTACACACGCACACACAGTTATGATCAACTCCAGTAGAGAGCAGTACATGTGCATGTATGCTCACACACACACACACACACACACATTTCTGATCCTATCTAGTAGACAAACAAGCAGTCCTCCGTTTATGCAGTATTGAGCAGGACACAAATACACATACAGACAGTCCTGAACAATACATTTATGAGCAGTATATATATATATATATACACACACACAGAGGCCATTCTGCTCCTGTCTAGGAGGGGGGCAGAACATCACCAAACCTAGAGGCAGTCCTCATTCTATCCCAGGATTGAGCAGTGTACACATGCACACATAGGCAGTTCTGATCCTATCCAATAGGGGTAGTACTTACACACAGAGAGTGTTCTCTCTCTCTCTCTCTCTCTCACACACACACACACACCACCCAGAACAAAATCAGAATTGCCCCTGTATATTCACTATGAAGAAGCATATACACACACAAAGGCATTTCTGAACCTGTCCAGTAGGGGACAGTATGCACACGCATACACACACACACATGCTATACAGGCTGTTCTGATCCTATTCCAGTGGTAGTACACACACACACCAAGGGTGTATCAGTACACAGATAAATCCTCTATTACCCCACCAGCCCTCCCTGATGCCCTGCACATCCATCCTGTTTGCGGAGGGAGGACCTGAACCCCAATGCTGCAGCAACCGCTTGCAGCACATATGGGGGCTTTGCCCCACAATGCTCGCTAACCGGATCACAGTGTTGGCTCTAGTTCAGATCCAAAGTCCACCCCACTGCTTTGGGTGCTGGTTCTGATCCAGGCTTGATCTCTGAAGCAGTGGAATAAGGTAAGTCAGGCTCTCCTGGAAGCATTTCCCCCTGATATATAGGTACCACAACAACCCTAGCACAAATTGTTAACCCCGTGTCACGAGGTTTGGGGGAGACAGGATGGGGCTGCATTTTGTACCCCCATCCCTCCCAATTCTTGTTTCAACCCATCAAATCTTGTGCATATGAGGGCTCTGGCCTGGAGGAACCATTGTGTTTATTGAGGGACTAGAAAGGTGGCCAGGAGGACTAGTTGTGTTTTTCTTTGTTGGGGAGACTGTTTGTTGGGGGGGCTGTTTCTTGATACTCAGTGGGAATGCATGGGTGAGAGGTTATGGGGAAGGATTTGGGGGTGGGGGATTGTGGTTTGTTAAACTCCTTTCAATTGGTCCATTTCCTCTTCCCCATAAAGCAGGGAATGGGGGGGAGGGGAGGCTGTGGGGGGTCACATTAGTATTGGTCAGTACAACGACATGCAAAAGAAGTTAGAATAGGAAGGGGAAGAGAAGGGCAGGAAGGCATAAAGTCCAAGCTGGGGTCCCTCCTTGTAGACAGTGCTCCTCCCCAAGTCCTGCTGTCAAAGGCTAAAGCCTTGGGGTGGAACTGTCCCTTAAGCTGCTAGACAGGCTGACCCTGTGGTTGGAAGAGGCTCCCTTAAGCACTCCATTAAGCACAGGCCAATGAAGACCCACATCACTACATGGGGGCGACACTCAGACAAGCCCTATGACATTCCAGCTAACAGAATATGCAGCAGCTGAAGTCATTCCTGGATCCTGACCTGGCTACAAGCCCCAGGGTGAAAACAGCAGAGGGAGCTCCCAGACAGAGCGAGTCAGGGACAGACAGATGACAGCCTCCCACTCCCCACCCTTAGAGCTGGGAATAAAACAGGAGCTCCCAGCTCCCTCTGCTTTTATTACTAGACCCCCCGTTTCCTCCCAGAGCTGGAAATAGAACCCAGGAATCCTGACTCTCAGCCCTTCCTACTCTAACCACCAGATCCCATTCCCCACCCAGAGCCAATGATAGAACTCAGAAGCTGTGACTCCTAGTCCGTTTCCCCCAGCTCTAACCCACTGCACCCCACTTCCTTGCAAGAGCTGGGCACAGAACCCAGGCATCCTGACTCCCAACCCTACCCTGTTCTGACCCCCAAATCCCACTCCCCACCGAGAGCTTGGGATAGAAGGCAGAAGTCTTGGCTCCCAGCCCCACCTCTCACACACTCTAACCCACTCAACCCCACTTCCCTGCAAGAGCTGGGCACAGAACCCAGGAGTTCTGCCTCCCAGCTTTCCCCCATCCCATTGCTCTAACCTCTAGACACCACTCCCCTGTCAGAGGCAGGCTAGAAATCTGTTAGTTAAAAAACAAAAATCTCATCTGCGGACAAACTGCCCCCACTAAAAAGCTAATCTAAAAGGAGGGATCCCAGTTCCGACAGGCCCTGCATAGGACAGAGCGCCCCTGTGGGGAAGGGAGTGGGGATGTTTTGGATTAGTAAAAGAATTTGGGGATCTGTTTTCCTCAGACAAACTTAAAAGTTCAGACAGAAAAATGGCAGTTAGTAGGAACAGTAAGACAATCTTCATTAGCACAGTATTAGTACCACAGGAGTTAATTATCAGCTGGCATTAATCATGGCTCTTGGTTAATTAATTAATTAATCATCAAAGAGAGAGAGAAAGAGAGAGATTGGCGAAGAGAAAGAGACTCGGATGGAGAGAGAGAGAGAGGAAAGCCATGCAGGGCAGAAAGGCAGAATGAGCGATAGCCAGAGCCGTGCATGTTAGACAGGTTTGGGGGTTCCAAGGGGGGGTCATGGACCAATGGGGGGCAGAGAGAGAGAAAGAGAGAGATGCAGGCTGAGGCATGCACGGGGGGGGGGGTTAAAATGATGGAAATGGAGTGGGCTGGCTGGGGGGTGGTTTGTAACGGGAGCACCTGTGTGATTGGTAAACAAGAGTGTGGGTTGTACTACAATCCCAGAACCCTCCTCCCACACACACCAGAGCCCTCCCTCACAAACATCCTAGAGCTCACACATATGTACACACACACACACAGCCTTCCCCACACAAACCAGAGATAGCCCTCTTCTCCACACACTGCAGAACCCTCTCTCTCACTCTCTCTCTCTCACACACACACACACACCAGAGCTATCCCCCTTCCGCACACACTCCAAAACCCTCCCTCACACCCACATACACCAGAGCCATCAACACACACATATACACACACGCTTCTCCCCCCCTCCCCCAAGGGCTCCTCCCTCACACATACAGCAGAGCTAGCTTCCCCTTCCACAGCAGAGGTTTCCACCCCAACACCTACATTAGCTATCCCTCCACACACACGCAAGAGGTCTCTCTCTTTCAAACACACACACATGCCCCAGAGCTCTCCTTTGCCATGCACATACACTGAAACTCCCATCAATACACATGGGCCAGGGCTCTTCCCCGAGTCACAACACAGTATCCCCAACACATACCAAAGCTCTCCCCCTTGCACACAACAGAGCCCCATATACACACAAACCAGAGCTTTCCCATCAAACATTCACTAGAGTTCTCCCCCTCCACACCCCAGAACTCACACGCCCATTTCCCCATTAAATGAGTTACTTCTCACATTCACATGCACACACGAGCTATCCCTCCAAACATCCACACAGCAGAGAGATTCCGCCTGCACACACACACACACACACACACCTACCTAGAGCTATTCCCCCCCACGCACACCAAAGCTATTTCTACCCACTCACACACACGCACCACAGTTATTCTCCCACACAAGAGCTACTCACCCTACACACATAACACAGCTATTCACACACACACACACAAGCACCAGAACTGTCGTCCCCACCAACACACATCTGCTCCTATGATTGCTCCTGTGCCTGCCTTGTTCTAAGCCTTGTCCCCAGCCTTGCTTCAGGCCTGCTCCTGCCTTGTTCCTCTCCCGCTCCAGTCCTGCTCCTTTGCCTGGTACCTAGGGTGACCAGACAGCAAATGTGAAAAATCAGGACAGGGGGTGGGGGGTAATAGGAGCCTATATAAGAAAAAGACCCCAAAATTGGGACTGTCCCTATAAAATCAGGACATCTGGTCATCCTACTGGTACCTGACTCTGGCTCTGACCCCTAGAGCAATCACTAGGTCTGACAGCCATAGCAACTAGACGCGACTGCTCATGCCCTGGTCTGTGCCAGTTTGAGTAGCCCACCTAAAAATGGAGAAGGGACAGATTCCACTACTGGGATGGACCCTGCTAAGGCCATCTTCCTGTCTCATCTTGCAGAACCTGTAGACTCAGGTTGCGGTTCTACCTCTCACTCTAGTACCTTGCACAAACATTTCTCTGCTAGTACTCTGGATGGCCAATTGGCGCCTGACACACCCCCTTCTCCTGCTCCAGCTATGGCACCCCACAATGTCAGAGGTTTACCTGGAAGCGCAAGTGTACAGCAGTTTCTCAGGTAATTTCAGAGACTTGGAATTTGCCTGAGTGCATAATGTCTCCACCCAGTGCAAAATTACCCCTGACTTGGTAGAGTCCGTTGATGGTTCACTCCTTTCTTTGGACCCAGTCACTCACCAGTCTGCCCACTTAGAAGTCACTACCTTTCAAGGTTATCAAGAAATCCTTCAATGCAGGTTGATCCATGCACCGCATTCCCTGGACCATCACCCATGACCCACATATCCGCTGGATGACAGGCATGAGGCATTTTAGCTCACCATACTGCTGGTAATCTTGCTTCCTGAAATCCAACCACAGAGCAGAAGTCCTCTGCAGCTCTGCCTGCCTCCAGGAGTATTCCAAGACAGAGGGGGTTAGTCCAAAGGGAAACTCGGCAACCCCCACTGCCTTCCCAATAGCCTCGGTATCCACCAAATATCAAGACTTAGCTGAGGTATTCAACAAAAAGGAAGCTGGCATCTTGCTGCCCCACCGACCTCTAGACTGAGCAGAGGGACCTTTCAGGCATATATATTCTCCCTCAGAACATGAGTTACAAATTCTCCAGAGCTATCACCAAGAAAATCTGCACAAGGGATTCATCCATCCCTCCATGTCCCCAGCTGGGGCTTCAATTTTCTTTGTGAGTAAGAAGGATGGTTTCCCTGCAGCCTTGTGTGGATTACTGGGCATTAAACAATGTTACTATCTGGAACCAGTACCCCTTACCCCTCATCAAGCTCTCTGAAAGACTTTGCTCTGCCAAGGTCTTCATTAGATTGGACCTTTGTGGAACTCATAACTCGGTTCAGATTCAAGAAGGAGATGAATATAAGAATGCCTTCTGCACATAGTATGGACACTTGGAGTAGTTGGTTATGCCATTTGACTTGTGCAATGCTCCGTTGACTTTCCAGCATTTCATTAATGATATCTTTAGGGACATGCTGGGCCAATTTGTGATTATTTACCTTGATGACATCCTCTGAGGACCTTCATCTGCAGATCCAGATCTCCACAACCAACATATACACTGCAGCTACAGAACGGGGGGAGATCGATCTAAGTTACACAACTTCAGCTACATGAATAACATAGCTGAAGTCAACGTACTTAGATCTATTTATCACAGAGTCCACACTTCGCTATGTCAACGGGAGACACTCTCCAGTTGACTCCTCTTGCGCTTCTCATTCAGAGTACAGGAGTCGCCAGGTGAGCGATCTGTGGTTGATTTAGCGGGTCTTCACTAGACTCGCTAAATCAACCGCTGATTCATCAATCGCCGCGCGTCGATCCCCTGGTAAATGTAGACAATCCCCTAGAGAGACTGCCAGAACTTATATGCCAACCTTAAGAAGTGTGAATTTGATCAGGGCTCAGTCAAATTCCTTGGGTAGATTGTTTTCCCAAAGGGACTAACTATGGACCCGCACAAGTGGCAGCCATATCCAACTGGGCTTTTCCAAAGGACACATAAGAGGTACAGTGATTCCAGGGCTTGGGCGACTTTACCAACAGCTAATGGGGTTTTCTAGCCTGGTTGCTCTGATGACAATGCTTTTGTGAAAAGGATCCAGGTTCATCTTGTCCTCAGAAGCCCACCCTGCCTTAGATCTGCTAAAAAAGGCATTCACCACAGCATCCATCCTTATCCATCCAGATCCCACTAAGCCATTCATGGTGGAAGCTGACACATCAAACTTTGCCATCGGTGCAGTGTTATCAAAACAAGCGGGCCTCCCTAGCCAACTTCATGCCTCTGCCTTTCATTCCTGTAAACTAACTCCAGTGGAAAGAAATTATGATATCTGGGACAAGATGGCCTTCGAGGAACGGCATCATCCTGTAGAGGGAGCCCAGTTCCAAGTCCAGGTCCTTATGGACCACAAGAACCTGGAATCCCTCCAAATGGCCAGACACCACAATCAATGCCAGATCCGCTGGTCCCTCCTTGTTGCCTGATTTGACTTCATGGTAACCTATTGTCTGGGAACAGGATATTGAAAGGTGAATGCTCTGTCTTCCAAGGATGAGTATCTTGAACCTGGTGGAGGACCTCCTTTAACCATTCCTAAAGTGCCCAATTTTTGTCAATGAGTCTGTAGACAGCAGTCTGATGCCCTGCATTCATTCTCTGCTGCCCATCGATGTGTTTGCAATCCAGATCTGCCAGACCCTAGGAGGTGCAGATGCCCAGCCAGACTCAGAGTTCAGACTACAAGATGGTGTTCTCTATCACAGGGATCTAATTTGTGTTCCAGAGAGCCAGCCTAGACTTCGGGTCTTTAAATTATGACATGACATGTGCTTGCTAGTCACTTCAGTCAATCCGAGACCAGGAGCCCAGTTTGGCTAACTTTCTGGTGGCCAGGTCTATGCACTTACATCAAGAAATATATGAAGTCCTGCAAACCTCTACTCTGGAACCAACAGTCCACACTCCAGACAGCTTGGCTTCCTCCAACCCTTGCCTATTCCACCCCAGCACTGGTCGACTGTATCTAGTGATTTAATTGGGGAGAGGCTTCGCTCTCATGGGCACACAATAATCCTAATCGTGGCCAATCTTCTAACTACGACAACGCACGTGGTTCCATCCCACGCCATCCCTACTACCCTGGAAATGGTACATCTCTTCTTAGAGAACATCTTCTGTTATCATGGATTACCAACTGGCACCATGTCAGACTGGCATCCCCCGTTCATTTCCCATTTTTGGCGAGAGTTTCTAAGACTTCTTGGCATTGAGCCTCTCACCTCATCTGCCTATCACCCGCAAACTAATGGGCAAACAGAACGAGTGAACCAGATTCTTGGAAAATATCTCCGCTGTTTTTTGAATTACCACCAAGATAACTGGTTTTCCCTGCTTTCCTGTGCAGAATTTGCCTACAGAATGCAACCCACGCTTCCGCCCAACAAAGTCCATTTTTTGGTAACTACGGCTTTCATCCACATTGCCATCCAGACACATCCATGAGTTCCTAGTACCTGCTGCCATGGACTTGACCACCCACCTGCACCAAGTGCACCAATAACTCAAGGAATAGTAGTGATCTGCTAAAGAAGCTTGCAAGCACAATGCTGGCCAAGGTTGCCAGATCACCCGCAACCTTGCCATGGTGTTTGGTTTGTTTTGGTTATCCACTCAGAATCTTCAATCAACTCATCCATCAGCCAAGCTAGAGCAGTGATACCTGGCCCCATTCACAATCTCAAACCAGGAGAACCCAGTAACATTCAAGTGACAGCTACCCAAGTCCCTAAAGATCCATCCTATATTTCATGTCTCCATTCTAAAGCCTTACACTGAGACCCATTCCTGAACCACTCCAACACACTGCTACCACTCATAACCATTAGAGGGCAGGAAGGATACTTGGTACAACGGATTCTTGACGCCCCACAATGAGTTAGGAAAAACTCCAGTATCTGGTGGACTGGGCTATGGTCCAAACAACCAGTCCTGGAAACCAATAGAGAACATCTATGTCCCAGACCAACTATGGGACTTCCTCCAAACTATACCAAGATGCCTGGCCCTAGAGCCATTAGGAGGTGCTCCTCAAAGAGGAGGGGTACTGTCAGGAATCATGAGCCTGAGACCAGCAAGCTGACCTGCAGATATCCTAATTGGCTGAGGGGTATCACCAGGACTGTTTTTAAGCCCAGCAGCTGCAGTAGGCTAGTGGCTGCTCAACATTTAAGACCAAAGCTGCAATTTCTTCTGTGTCTGCCTTGTCCCCTGCTTTACTCCAGACCCGCTTCTGCCTTGTTCTTGTCCTGCTCCAGCCCTGCTCCCTTGCCTTGTTCCTGACTCTAGCTCTGACCTTTGGCTCTGTTCCTGGCCTCTGACTACTGCTCTGACCACTATACCTTACCACTCCTGCCCCAGTTCATGACACACACAGGGAGCTATTGTTCACACTCATACACACACACACACACACACACACACACACACACACACACCAGGACTATTCCTCCCTCCTCCAAAGGTCATGAACTATGGATTTAAGATCCTTCAACTGAGCTTGTGGCTGGCCAGTTCAGCCTTCCAGCAGGTTAATGAGCCCAGCTGGGCAGCAGCAGAATCACCTGATTGGCCAACTCACTCAGTTGGCTGCAAGGAGTCAGCAGGTCTGCATTTAAGCTCAGCAGTGGCAGCAGTCCATGGTTGCTCAATGCTTACACCTGCAGCTGCAATATTCCTTGTGCCTGCTTTGTTCCCAGCCTTGCTCCAGCCCTGCTCCCTTGCCCGGCTTCTAACTCTGGCTCTGACCCTTGGTTCGTCTCCTGGTTTCTGACTTCAGCTCTGACCCTTGGCTCTAACCATTAGGTCAGACTGCCCACATCCCAGTCCCTGATAGTTTGAGCAGCCCAAAGAACAGAGAAGACCCGATTTGGCTGCAGGGATGGACCCCTACAAACCCAGGTCGAAACCCTGCAGGAACATAATGTAGTGCTGCGGGTGCTAGCCACATAATCAGTGACTCAGGCCCCTCCAGAACCGAAGATCCCAATACCTGACAAGTTTGATAGTGACCACACAAAATTCCACAAGTTCTTAAACCAGTGCCTTCTCCTGTTCTTGCTGGACCTGCAGTTGTTTCCCACAGACCGAACCAGGGTGGGACTCATCATTAATCTGATGACTGGGGAAACATTGGCATGGGCCTCTCAACTGCTTGAGAAATCTATTCCCCTCTTGAGTGAGTTCAAGGAGTTTGTCCAAGCCTCAACAGTGATCTTTGACCACCCGAATTGTACGCACAGGGCAGAAGCCATGCTACAGATCCTGAGGCAAAGATGCCAGCCAGTTGCTAACTACGCTGCAGATTTTTGACACCTAGGTGACACACACAGAATGAAAACAAGGCCTCTCAGTGCTATCGTTTCCGGCTTGATCCAAATGATGAAATCAAAGATGAGCTTGCATGGATAGATTTCCCCACTACTCTGGACACATTTAGCAACCTATGCCTCAAGACTGACAATTGCTTATTGGAACGCTGCCAAGAAAGGAGAGTGGCTTCTCAATTCACATCCGTCTCAACAGCACCGGTCAGTCAACATCCAGTGCCCACTGCACAGTCTGAACTTGTGTAGGTGGTCATGGCGGAGAAGGCCTGATACCAGGTATTGGGTCTCTGCCTCTACTGTGGGGAATTTGGGCACTTTGCTTTGACCTGTCCTGCAAAGGCTAGTTCCATATCTCAACTGGGAAATGCCAGGCCACAGCCCCCGGACTTCCCCACTGGTGTGGCATCCAATCAGCACCGAAGCACCTTCTGCTTCCACTCTGTCTATGGCATCCTCTTCTGATGGAGGTCAGCTTGAAAGTAATGATTGACTATCTGTCTCTTCCAGAAGCTTTATGGACTTGGACTTCGCTTGCGCACACAGGATCCCAGCACAGCACAAGGACTTACCCAATGTAACAGAATCCATTGACAGATCACTCCTCTCATCAGGTCCCATCACCTCTGAGACTGCGCCCTTAAAAGTCACAACCCTTCAGTGGCATCACAAAGCCATTCAATTGGGTCTGGTTTGTTCCCGCACTTCCTGGACATCCACGGTGTTATCACACTCATGATCCACACATCCTCTGGAGGGCAGGAACGATTCGTTTCCTCTTGTTCTACTGTCAATAGTCTTGTCACCCTGAACCGGGTCTCAAGTTGGAGGCTAATTTTTAGTATAACCCCAAGGAAACCCTGACCTTTTGGTTACCCTGGGACAGAAAGGCTGAGTCCAATAGATTCTCAGTCAACACCTGCCTCGACAATACTGATGAAATACTGTGACCTTGCAGAATTCTTCGACAAGAGGAAGGCTGATATCTTCCTGCCTCACAGTCACTATGACTGTCCCATTGGCCTCCAGCCAGGGGCCGACATCCCTTTTGGATATATTTACTCCCTCTCAGTTCCTGAGTTGTGGATGCTCCAAGAGTATCTACAAAAAAATCTGGAAAAGGGATTAACCCTCCTGATCTGTATCTGGGAAAGGGATGAGTGGAAGACTGCCTTCCATACCTGATAGGGGCATTTGGAATACTTACTAATGGCCTTCAGGCTGTGCAGTGCTCCAACACTTTATCCATGACACTTTCAGAGACCTGTTAGATCAATTCATCGCTCTCTACCTAAACAATATTCTTGTTTTTTTCTGAGGATCAAGCTCTTCATGACCAACATGTATTTTGAGTTTTGGAAAGGTTTTGCCAGAATTATCTCATTGTTAAATTGGAGAAATGTGAATTTGATCACAGTACGATCAAGTTCCTCAGGTGTATTATATCACCTGATGATCTATCTATGGAACTATGCATTTATGTCCCAGGTGGTCAGCCTATGCTCGAAGTTCTGAAATCATGTCATGACTCACCGCTCGCTGGTCCCTTTGGTGGAACTAAAAGAAGAAACTTAGTTTCATGGAACTTCATGGTGGCCATGTATGCATTGGTATGGACTAGTATACCATGAAATATGTTAATTCCTACAACTTGGTCTCCTCCAGGCCTTGCCCACCCCATCGTAGTCCTGGTCCACCAAGTCCCTGGCCTTCATTGTAGAATTACCTTGCTCCCATGGTTGTTCAGTGGTGCTAGGTGCAGTTGACTTCTTAACTAAAATGGCCCACTTTGTCCCTTCTCACACATTCCCTACAACCCTGCAAACAGCCCGCCTCTTTCTAAAGCATGTCTTCCGGCTCCAGGGACTGCTGACTGGCACTGTGTCAGACAGAGACCCACAATCTATTTCCCATTTCTGGCACAGGCTTTTAAAACTCCTGCATATAGAGCTCTTTACCTCAGGCCAATGGACAGACAGAACAGATAAACCAGATCATAGAGCAATACCTCCAGTGGTTCTTAAATTATAACCAGGATAATTGGGTCTCCCTCCTGTCATAAGTCAAGTTCACCTACAACAATTCAATCCATGCCTCCACCCAATAGAGCTCATTCCACAAAAATTACGGCTTTTATCTCTGCTTTCACCCACCATTGCCCACAAACTCCCCAGTTCCTGCAGCGGCGGACCGGTCACGTATCTGAATCACATGCAACAAGAACTTACAGAAGATCTGGAAGCCTCCAAGGAAACCTACAAGTGTTATGCTGATCAGGGCTACCATGCCACACCTCACTTTAGCACTAGGGACAAAGTCTGGCTATCAACTTGAAATCTCAGATCAACCCAGCTATCATCAATAGCTAGCCCCATTCAAGATTCTCAAGCAGATCAACCCAGAGATATTCATGTTTCTATTACTAGAGTCAATGAAGACCCATCCGGTGTTCCATAGCTCCCTCTTGTGGACCCCTTCCCAGGTCAATACAATCTGTCATTGCTACCCATTGCAGTCCCTGGACAAGAAAAATACCTTGTCCAACAAATTATTGACTCCAAGCAAGTGTAGGGCCAGCTTCATTACTTAATGAAATGGGAGGGCTATGGTCCTAATGACCAGTCATGGGAACCGGCAGAGAAAGTTCATGCACCACGGTTACTACAGGACTTTCATCAGGCCCATCCCAAGTAGCACAGGCTGAGGGCCCCTAGAAGGTACCCTTGAAAGGGGTCGGTATGTCAAGAACTCGGCTAAGCCTGAGGGCTGGCCGGTTCAGCTTTCAGGCAGGTTAATGAGCCCAGCTGGGCCTGACTGGCCAGACCAGCTGGGCCTGACTGGCCGGCCCACCTGATTGGCTGGAAAAGAGCCAAGAGGTCTTCATTTAATCTCAGCAGCAGCACGTGCATGAACTGTTCCCAGCTTTACTCCAGCCATGCTCCGGCCTCATTCCACCCTTGCTCCAGACCTACTCCTGCCTAGTTCCTGTCCAGCTCCAGTCTGCTCCAGCCCTGATCCTGACTCTGGCTCTGACTCCCAGTCCCTGACACAGAGCTATTCCCACCCCCCACCCCCATCAGAGTGATTGCCCTCTCCACATACATATCAGAGCTATTCCCAGCCCCCCCCGCCATGCATCAGAGCTATTCACCCCCACATACACACACCACAGCTATTGCCCAACACACACACCTGAGCTATTGCCCTGAGAGTTATAGCCCCCCACACACGTGTACGTGTCTAGAGCTATTGTCCCACACACACACCAGATCTACTCCACACATACACCCATACACCCCATAGTATTCCCCCCCACACCAGCATGCTCCCCCTCCACACACACATGCACCAAAGCTATTCCACCTGCACAGACACACACAGGCACCAGAGCTATTACCACACACACCTGCATACACACACCCAAGCTATTCCACCTGTGCATGCACGCGTGCACACATACACACACAGAGAGGCACCAGAGCTATTACCCCACACCTGCATACACGCACCAGAGCTATTCCACCTACACACACACCCCAAAGCTATTACCCCCCCACCATACACACCAGTGCGCTTTCCCCCTTCCTCCCATCCCATTGCCTATCTGAATCCTAAAACTCTGGGCATAGATTTTAGGTGCTGGCTTTTCAGTAATGGGCAAAATGCATATTCAAGGGAGTCGGATGTCGCTGCTGCACACCTGCACACCCAGAGGGAGTGTGTATATTGCACAATCACAAAAAAGCGTAAAGGAGCAAGGTTTTCATTGTGCAATTGCACACCTATGCACAGAAACACACACACTCAGCAGCAATGTGTGAGTTGCACAAACACACAGAGTGGAAGAGTGTTGGTTGCATACACATGTATACATACTAAAGGAACTGTGTGTTATATTCCACAATCAGTGTTGCACGCTCAGGGGCAATGTCAGTTCACGATCATGCCAAAATCCACAATCAGCTTGCACACACATGCCCAAGCAGGGGCAACACATCCATTGCACCATCACCCACCCCAAGAGGACCCATGTGAAACTGTCCCCCTGTGTGTGCACAAGCACAAGAGGCCACAAGTCTGCTGAACAATCACACTCATCACCGTGCACTGACAGCAATGTGATGTGTTTCATTCACACACATCACACTAGTGGATCACCATCATCCCTCACCCACTTATGCATGGGGAGGGGTTGTGTCTCCCAACTCGCAGGCTCCCTCCCCACCCCGAGATACTCATATCGCAAGGACTGTTGCAGGCTGCTGCTCACACATGGAGTCTTGGAAACTCTCCAGGCTGGTGAGATCAGAAGGGAGAGCTACCCTTGCACTGATAGAGGGGAATGGGCTGGTTATAGGTAGCTGGCACCATCCCAGGGAATCATGCACCATGGTAGCTGTCTCAGTCCCCCAGACCAGTGGGGAGGGATGTGTAATACTCACAGACCAATGTCAATTGTGAACCTCCCCACATGCCCGCACACACACTCCATGGCGTCGCCTGGGACCTTAACACTGAGAACCCAGAGATACTGCATGCAGCCACCTCTGGGGCAGAGCATGGCAAAGCTGCACAGATCTATACATTCACATACTCATACCCTCACTTCATGTTTCCTACAAACCCCCACACACATACCCCTCCATGCACTCACCCTACACACTCATATGCCTCCATGCACATGCCCTACACTCCTTCACCCCGGCTCACATCATTGCACACTTGCACCCCCATGTACACACCCTTCACACTCATATGCCTCCTTCCACATTCCCTACAAGCTCACCCTGCCAATGCACCCCTCTCCCCCCGGGCAGGGCACTGGAACAAGGGGTGCTGGGGATGCAGCAGTGCCTCCTCGTTTGGCAACTGAATGCCTGGCTTCCATCGTACACGTGTTACTGTTTTATTCAGTGGCTTACTATCCCCTGCCCCAGTGTACATATTCTACAGGCTCACAGCCCTCCAGTGCACACGCCCTACAGACTCCACAGCACCCCCAATGAGCATGCCCCATGTGCTCACTCCCCCCACCCCCCCCGCACACTCCCTAATCACACATAGGCTGGAGCTATGGTCCCTGGCCCCACATCCTTCCTGAACTGGCCCAGACTACGGTGCTCCTGTTAGAAAGGCCCTGGCAGTCAGTCAGAGCTGTGGGAGGAGTGGGGTGGGGGACAGCAGGGAAAGGGAAGGGAGGAGGGTGGGAAGGATGGTGTCAGACACAGTGTTAGTTCAGCCCCAGAGAGTCGCTCTCAAAATAAAAACCGGACACAAGAGCAGCATGCCCCAGTCAGTCCCAGCATGCCATGCGATATGGAGGGCCAGTGGCACCACCCGTGGCGGGAGTCGGGATGACAGCCAGGACATCCAGTGGGGTTAACAGGCCAGCCTGCAGCCAGCCACACCCTTGGGGTGGGATTCCCAATGGGGCTGGGGGGACATCCCTTATAGGCCTGGTCCAAAGCCCACTGAGAGTGATGGAGAGACTCAGCTTTGGAGAAGGTGTGAGTGGATAACCCCATGGAACTACCCCAGATGCATAGTGCAGAGGGGCAAGGTGAGGGAGAAATGTGGCTTGCACCCCCAAAACATCCAAATTAATGGTCCATCTTTCATTGCCCCCTTGCTCCCACCCTCCAATCAACCTCTGGTCCTGACCCCACTGGCTGCCATTAGCCCATTTCCCACAATCCCTGGCGGGTTCGCCGCCATGGAGCAGATGTGACGCGCACAGAAGTTGCTTCATGGGATGGTGTTTTCCATGGATTTTTTGTTGTTGTTGTTGTTTTTGAGGGGGAGGGGGAGGTAAAAGGAATAAAAAATGTAAAACCAAGAGTAAAAATAAAGAAATAATATATTTTTAATTTTTTTTTAATTTATTTTTGGAAAAAAAAAATCCAATAAAGTTAAAAAAATTTTGCTTTTAGAAAAGAAAAAAAAAATTCCCCCCAAAAATAAATAAAAATATAAACAAATTTAAAAATGTTGCTTTTGGAAAAGAAAGAAAAAGACTTTTAAAAAATGTTTTTGGTTAAAAAAAATTTAATTACAAGCTTGAGCGGTTCAAAAACAATGGATTTTTTTTAATACCACATTTGGTAGGTTGGTTTTAATCTTATACCAACCCGGGGTATTGGATATCGTCAATTTTATACTGACATTGATTTGTGGTTCATGTCAACTTTATACCAACCTTGGTTTGGTCGATTGGTTGGTTTTCAATCTACACCAACCTAAGTTTGATTGTACGGTGAGTATTTGATTCTTTTCATTTTATGCCAACTCTGCACTGGCAGCAGGGTTGATTCTGCACTGACTCCAGAGTGGCTGACCAGTTTGTTTCCAGTTCTTGATTTTAGACTTATCACAGTTTGATTATTTAGTTGTTAATTTTGTGTGTGTTTGGGTAGTTTATTTCAACCTTTAAGTTTTGAAAATTATATTTCACTTTCTTGTGTAGTACTTAAAGAAAAAATTAAGAAATTAAAATAATGATAATTAAAAGCCCAATTAATTAAGTAAAAACCAAAAGGAGGGAAGGGAAAAGATAAAACCCACGGCAAACCAAACGATTAGACAATTAGAGTGATATCTACCAGGTAATGCAGTTTGTTTACCATAGCGTGTCCAATTCCTGCGTGCTATATGTATTAAAAAAATAAAATAAATGAGGGAAAGGGGGAATAATAAAAAAAACAGAAAAGAAAAGGAAAAAAATGACCAACCATGAAAATCAAGGGAGATAAAAGAGGGAAAAAATCAATTTTCCCATCGCAAGAAGGGCGATCAGGTTGTTTGTTTTTAAAAAGAATCCACCCACCTTCCCCTTGCACATCCCGCTCTCCCCCACCCCCCGACCAAACTCCTCCCCCTCCCAACCATAAAGTATTATAGAGAGAGAGATCTTGGTTAGTAAGAATAAAAGAAAGGAAAAGAGACTATTTAAATTAAAGACTTGAAAAGAAATGACCGACATTCCATTGGATGAGACAAGGAGGGTTAGTTCTGGCGTCTCTGGTTGAGAGCTGGAGTCTTTCAAGAAGCGTGTTAGTAACACACACACAAAAAAGTTGTCAACGTAATTTCTAACGAGGTGGGGGGTTTGGGGGGTGAAGGGTGGGGAGGGGGAAGGAGGAAAAGCAAGGCCTGTGTTAGCAGGATTAGTAGATCCTAAGTGGCTGGCTCTGGGGTCAGCAGAGAGTGGGGGAGTGGGCTGTATCCCCAGCCAGGGGAGTCCAGATTTTATCTTGTATGTTGTGTGAGGAGGAGTGTATTATTGGGGGAGTGCTGGGGGCAAGTTGGGGGGGAGAGGAACCAGCTCCCCCACTCCAGTTCCTGAGACTGTTAAAAATTTGTCCTGCTTTTTGTTAATTATTTTTCTTAATTAACTTTAGTCCAAAAAAGGGAAAGAATCAGAAACCAGGTTAGAAGGAGAAGCCAGTATGGAGGGGGAGCCTCAGTCTGCAGGCAGGGAGGGGGAGGGGTGAGTCAGATGCACCCCATGCACCCACTCCCTGGACTCCCACCCAACCTCTTCTACACCCTCACCATCTTCCCCATGTCTGCTACACCCCCACCCAACCTCCCCCACCTCCCCCAGTACATACCAGCCACACCCACCTCCCCCTCACCCGCATCCAACCTCCTCTACTTCCTCCACCACCTCAGTATACACAAACCCCACACACCTCCCCCACTCCCCCACCCAACCTCCCCCCAGTACACACCTGCCCCACACCTCCCGCTCACCCCCATCCAACCTCTCCCACCTCCCCCCAGTACATACCGGCCCCACACACACCCACTCACCTGAACCCAACCTCCTCTACCTCCCCAACATCCCCCCATACACAGCAGCCCCACACCTCCCCCTCACCCGCACCCAATCTCCTCTAGCTTCCCCACACACACCTCCCCTCCCCCCACCCAACCTCCCCCTCATCCCCACCCAATCTCCCCCACCTCCCCCCAGTACATACCAACCCCACACACCTCCCCTCACACCAACTCTCCCTACCTGCCCAATACACACCTACAACCCACACCTCAACTCCTCTACTTCCCTGAGCTTCCACTCCACCCTAGCTCCTCCTCCCACTGCCCAAAGCCCTCCCTCTTTGCCTACCCAATCCCTCCTGCAACTCCCTCCACCCCCCAACCTCCTCCACCTCATCCTCACCCCCAACCCCCCCGGCCTCAATGCAGCCTGTCCCTGCCCCCGGAACTCCCTATGAGTCACCAGACAGTGCCTAAGAATGAGGCTCCCCCCAAACAGTCACAAAGTAATAAGAACAGCCTAGCCAGTTGGTCGGTCAGACCCAGTGGTCTCTGTCCCGTGGGGTGGAAGGGGTCCTGCAGTCCAGACACCATGGAGAGGAGTGGGGTGTCTAAGCCAGGGGATATCGTGGTGCATAACCACCCAACGCAACGCAATGCTCTGTCCATTCCCCAAATCCCCCAGGGTCCTGGCTCCCAGCCCCTGTCCCCCTCCATTCTAACCACTAGACCCCAGCCCCCTCCCAGAGCTGGGATGGAACCCTTCCATGAGACTGCTGGGAGATTAGTGGGTGTTTAGCAGCGGGATGAGTGGCTGGGGCGGGGGCATGCCGAGCCCTGAGAGGCAGGGGGCGGGAGGGCGCCCATCCATTTTACCTTGGCTCCTGCGCTGCAGCATCATGCAGGTCCAGATATCCAAAGACACTGGGAGCTGCCAGTTCTATCAGTGCAACGGGTGGATTTATGCAGAGTGCATGGGCCACAATGCCCACAGGCAACAATTCCTCTCACCCGCACCAGCCACAAAGGGGGGATCTGACCCATGGGTGGGGGGAACAGTACCCACACCCAGGACACACCTGGCCAGCCCGGCATAGAGGGATCCATCAGTAGAGCGCAGCCCATATCCCAGCTCTGCCTGGGCTGGGAGTCAGGACTCCTGGGCTCTCTGCCTGGCTCCCGGAGGGGAGTGATGTCTACTGGATTAGAGCGGGGTAACTTGGAATCAGGACTCCTGGGTTCTTTCCCCAGCTCTGGGGGAGGTCCATATACCATTCCCAGTCCTCCCTCCCAAGCCAGCCCCTCCCTGGGGCTGGATTGGAGCCAAAACCACCTAGAGGGGAAAGACCCCATGTCCCATTCCCCAAATCAGCCACAGAACAGTCTTCCTATTAGCTGTGGTGGCTAACTGCAACACCCAGCCCCTTGTCTTCATTGGGGGAGGCTCAGGACCCCCAGGGGGCAATGGGGCAGTGCCCTGAGCTCAGTGCATGGAATTTAAGGCACCTTGTGGAGGTGTCACTAGCTCATTGTGGCCCTCTCCACGCTAGCTCGTCTCTGGGTGGGGGGTATACTTTAGGAGGCAATGCTCCTCTTTTGGAGAAGGGATGGGGAGAAATTTAGGGGGCTGAGGGGACCCTAGGTGAATTTGTTTCGACACATCCTCTTGCTGGCATCTGGACTGCCGGGGACCAAAGAAGTAAACAAGAACCAAGCCCAGCTCCCAGCCCATTTACCCCCTGCCCACTGGCACCATGGCCCATCCACCCGCACCCACCTTTGGCACCATGAAATATTTGGGGGAGGGCATTCTGGCTGGCTGGCAATTCCCATCCCAGCAATGCCGTCCAGAGAGGGCATCATTGGGGCATGTCCCCCCAGCAATGCCATGGGGTGGGGGCGCACCACAGACAATGCTGCCCTGGGGGGGACGGGACATCACTGGGGCATGTCCCTCCAGCAGTGCCATGGGGCAGGGGGACACCACAGACAATGCTGCCCTGGGGGGGGCATCACTGGGGGCACGTCCCCCCAGCAATGCCATGGGGTGGAGGCGCTCCACAGACAATGCTGCCCTGGTGGGAACATCACTGGGGCACATCCCCCCAGCAATGCCAGCAGGAGCACACCATAGACAATGCTGCCCAGGGAGGATCACTAGTGCAAGCCCCCCCATCCCAACCAGCCACGCGGGTCCCAGCTGGCGCTGGTGCATACCTGGCGCAGGTTCCGGGTCACCCGGATGTCATGCCAGTTGTTGTCATTGAACTTGCCATTGACGGGCTCCACCAGCGCCTCGAAGGCGCCCGACCCCAGGTTGATGACTAGCCACACGGCCCCGCTCTTGAGCGACAGGTTGACGTAGTCGGCCGACTTCCCCGTGTGCAGCATGAGGCCATTGCGTTGCAGGGTGCGGAAGGACAGAGTGATCTCATCAGTGCTGCTCTGGATCGGGTTGTGGGACAGGTCGTAGCAGAAGAACTCGTTGCCCTTGAAGGTCGCCACGTATTCCTCCTTCCCTGCACAGAGAGAAAGTGGCACAGAGTGAGGGGCAGGTGCACAGAGGGTGTGTGCACTCAAGGTTTAGAGAACATGTAAAAAGGGGGCAGGAGCTCACAGAGTGTGTGTGCATAAGGCGGGATCAGAGAGTACGAGAAGGGGGCAGATGCACGAGGAGTGTGTGTGCATGGGACAGGATGAGAACGTGCAAGAAGGGGGCAGATGCATGAAGAGTGTGTGCACGAGGTGCGATGAGAGCGTGCGAGAAGAGGGCAGGTGCACGAGGGGTGTGTAAATATCATCATAATTTTGTGTCCACGTTATTATTCATTTGAAGAGCCCAGAGGACTCAACTGTAATCGGGGCCCCATCATGCCAGGTGCCGCACAGATCCCCCAACCGAAATTGGGGGCCCCTTTTTGCTGAGCACTGCACAGACCTACAGAGAGAGACAATCCGTATCACAAAGAGCTCACAGTCTAAATAGACAAAGGGTGGGTGGGGAAACTGAGGCAATGAGGGAAGAAAAGTGACTCACTCAAGTCAGTGGCATAGCTGAAAATAGACTCCCAGCCTGCCCCTGCTGTAATCCAGCAGCCCTCACTCCCCTGCCAGAGCTAAGGATGGAACCCAAGAGTCCTGGCTCTCAGTCCCCCGCGTGCTAGACCCCCACTCCCATCCCAGAGCCTGGTACAGAACCCAGGAGGCCTGGCCCCCTTGCTAGCCCCTAGGCTGCTCTACGCTAAAACATTTTGTGTGTGTCTGTGCACGTCTCTCAGTGCTCAAAGCATGGGGAAGAAAAGAGGGGGGCCCTGCCTGTCAAGGGGCCTGCTTGAATTTAAACAGGTACAGGGACCCTCAGGTAGAAGCGAGGTAGCCCCTAAAGGTAGTAAGGGGGCCTAGAGTCTGTAATTCAAGCAGTGGTGTCACTGTATGTGTGCATGTGTCTGTCTGTCTGTCTGAGTGTGCTCTCACTCTCCATCTCCCATTCCCCAAGCAGCTATCGCCCTGGCAGCAGGGACACCCCCACCCTCCGGCCCAGCGCCGCTGGTGAGGGGAGTGCCTCTCCGCTGCTGGCACCTGACAATTAACTTGCCATCTGGTGATGCTGAGGAAACAAATTTGCCTGTCTCGCCTGTGCCCGGCCCCCGCAATCATCGTGTTAGTGTCAGCGCCAGCCGTTCGTGGCAGCGATCAGAGCCCGTCAGGACACAGGGACTGGGGGAGGCCAGGGGGGCTGGTTCCCTAACAATCCCCCGCTCAGGAAAACACAATTTCCTGAAGAGCCGGCTTTTTGCGCCATGAAATCAGCCCACAGACAGGCAGCTCAGCCCAAGCACCAACACCTGGCTCGCCAGGAGTAACGTCGCACTTAGGAGCGACTCCACTTAGAGAGTCTTGGGAAAAACCACGGGGCATTTTTACATCAGTGTCATTGGTTGACCTAGGGACAGCACCCCCCAGTGAGCCTCCCACTCCACAGACTGCAACACAATGTCCCCTGCTGCCGCACTGGGGTCAGCACTGACTGCCAGAGGAGAGTGACCCCACACTCCACACACTGCAGCACACCAGGATTGACCCTGATGACGAAAACTCCAGTGCCTTGTCTCCCCTAGGATTTTACATCACATACCTAACTCAGTATAAAACAATAATAATACGTAGCTCTGATCTAGGGATTTTCGTCAGTAGATTTCAAAGTACTTTACAGAGCAGGTCAGCATCATTAACCCCACTTTGCAGAGGGGTAAATTGAGGCACAGAGCAGCGATGTGATCTGCCCAAGGTCATCCAGCAGCCAGTGGCTGCACTAGGAATGGAACCCAGGTCAGTGGAGTCCCAGACCAGTGCCCACTAGGCCACACAGCCTCCCTACCCCTCTCCTCTGCACTTCAGGCACAGCTCTAGGCCCAAAGCAAACTCTCCCTCTGCTTGCAACCGCATCACCCCAGAAGAAGGTGCATCTCAGATCAGTCTAACACCACCACAGCATGTCCCCCAAGCACACACACTCCCCTGACCCACTAGACCTATGTCACACACAGCACCTCTATAACTCTGTTCCTAACAGCACCTGGACTCTGCACTGTCGGCCTGGCTTTTCCATTTTCTCCCTCTCTTTATGGCAAAGGTTTTAAAATCTAAATGAAACAAATTATTCTTTCACTCCAAGAAGGGGTTAAAAACCAGCCACAGATGCACCTCAGCCTGCCAGCAGGCTCCTGGTACCAGTGTCCACAGGAACTAGGGTTAGACCTTCATGTGCCCATCTGACAGCTGAGGAGGGTGACTTTGAGAGATGTGTATTCAGAAGAGCAGTAAGGTTGGGAAGGAGACATTTTTGGATGGGAAGTGGGGGCTGTTCACACAGGGATCTCTCGCCTGGCACTGAGATGCAGCCACTTCTGGGGTGGGATGCTGCATTGTTTAACTCCCACACAGCAACACAGCCTGACTTCTGTGGACACATAGTGAAGGAAAATCCCATATCAAATTCAAACAACAGTTTTTGCGGCAAGACAGAATGGACTCACCCATCTGGGATTTTGCCAAGACACCAGGTTCAATGCCTGAGGATTTAATGAACACATTGGCTCTATGTCGCATTGGAAAACCAGAGCTTACCGCAGCACAGCGCCCCTAGCATCATGCTGGGGCACTGGGGTCATCATGGCCTGAGAGGGGAGAGCGCCCCCTACTGGGCTCCTGCCTGCTCCCTGCAGCACAGCACCCTCTGGGGGGCATGGCTGTCCCAGCCTGCTCCCACACCGCACAGGGAGTGCTAAGTAGCCAATCAACTCGACCCCTTGGCCTCCCTCACAGCAGCCAGGCTCCTAAATTGCTTCTTCAGGGCTCTGTGTTGGCAGGATATAAATCACCTCAGCAGGGCCAAGCTGGGGGAGCAATTAATTCCTTGCTAACCCCAGGGGCACACTGCCTGGCTCCCACCCAATCCCCCTGCCCGCCTCTCGGCCCCTCCGTAAGCACTTCTCTCTGGTGAAGCTCCATGACTTTGGACTGGATCCATCCCCCTTAGTCCCATCTGCTCGCACCCCATATGGAGCAGCCGCCCATGGGGGGCTCCGAGCCAGACCTGGAGTACGAGGGAGAGGAGTGATTGGGAGAGAAGAGCTTAGAAAGGGTGACCCCAAGGGACAACACAGAAGGGGGGAAAAGGGGGAATGAAATAGGAAGGGAAAGAAAGAGACAAGACTTGAAGGGATGGATGAATAGATAAATGTGTACAGGAGAGTGGATGCATGCATTCAGAGATAAAGGCATGTATGGGGGAGGGCACACTAGCTGCAGGGATGTGGGGGGGAGGGATGTGGAGGGGAGAGGGTTCTGTCTGGTGCCACAGGGCAGGGTATGGGGGAGGGGAGAGGGTTCTGGCTGGGGCCACAGGGCAGGGTATGGGGGAGGGTTCTGGCTGGGGCCACAGGGCAGGGTATGGGGGGAGAGGAGAGGAGATGGTTCTGGTCAGGCCATGCAGGGCATGGGGGGGGAGGAGAGGGGGTTCTGGCTGTGGCCGCAGGAGGCAATAGGGGAGAAGGGAGGGGGTCGGGCAGAGGCCTGTCAGACAGCAGCCATCGCACTGCATTGTACATGGTGGGTCCCTGTGCTGAGCTGGGCTGCAGGCCAAAAAGGGTTTGTCTCCCAAGCTGCAGAAGGGGCCCTCTGGAGACGCAAGGGGCAGGGTGGGGGCAGGAAGCAGGCCAAGGCAGCCCCCAGCACAGAGCGAGGGCTTGAGTGCTCACATGCTCCTGCCTCCCCCCGCAGCAGGCGGCCGTGCAGGCTCACACACACTGTGCGGGGATGCGTCAGGGGAACCTCAGCAGGGAACTTACACTGAGACTAGAGTCCCTGTTAGCCCAGGCAGCACAGCGCCTCCTGCTGGAGCATCCCCCAACCAGTCAAGGGAGCCTGCATTTGACAACAGCCATCAGAGCCTGCCAATCCCCACCATACCCCGTCCCCATTAGCACAGCACCCACCCACTGGCATTAAGAACCTTGGAGGTCATGGTCTCTGCCCAGGGCCATGCCCTGCTCTGAGCTGAAGTGTGCAGCTGCTGGCAAGGCTGCTTTCCAAAGAAGTCAGCCAAAGCTAAGAACATCCCCCATGCCCACCTCTTTCAGCACTGCCACTTCCTCCCCCCTGTCCTGCCAGTTACACAACCCCAGAACCACTCCCCAGAGCCCCAGGACCCCAGATCCACTGCCCCAGAGCCAGAACCTGCGTTAACAGAATGTTTCTAGTCTTTGTGGTCACTGCAATAACCACAGAAACAAGAGTAACTGACCAATGCAGCAACACCTGCCTGAGTGTGCAGAGAGCCTGAGCCAATTGCTGCGAGAAGGGAGAGCCGTCCAAGTGCAAGGGACACAGTAACACCTGCCCGCATGTGCAGAGACTCTGAGCTAATAGGTTGATACAACATCTGAAACAATCACTCCTCTGCTAAGAATCAAGTTAAGAGTGGGGTCTAGTGGGTTAGAGCAGGGGAGCTGGGAGTCAAGACTCCTGGGTTCTATCCCCAGGTTGGCCATTCACTCACTATGTGATCTTGAAGAAGTCACTTACCCCGCTCTGTGCCTCAGTTTCCCCATTCAAACAGCTAGATGGGGGTGCGTTTGGGGGAGAGGCAGAGCAGGGCAGACAGGAGTGTATCGAGAGGGATTATTAGGTTTTATCCCACACGGTGTTTCCCCTGGCTCAGTGACCCCCACAGCTTTAGTCTTTCCCATAACTCCCTGCTCTGCCTCCAGCCCCGATTATCTGTCCGATCGCTCCTTTCCCATAAAGTTTAAACCCACCTGGCAAGCCAGGCAGCCAGAGTGATTCCCACTAGGGCCTGAAGGTGGCGAGATGCTGTCCTGCCTGTGCTCCGCCCCCAACCCCTGTGCTCTCCCCCCCTCCCCCCCCCCCCCCTTGCATCCTATATTCTAATACCCCAGGGGCGGGAGAGAGTCTGCGGTCTCCACTTCCCAACTGGACGATGACGTGGCAAAAGCACTTGGGAGGTGGAAGGGGGGGGGCTGAGCTATGAGAGCCCCAGCCCTCCTGTGCTGAGTTCCCCATCCCAATCCTTTTGGTCTGGCCTGGCCTGACCTGGCCCAGCTCCCTCCATCCAGAGCCACAAGCAAGTCACATGGTCATGTTAGCATCCTGCACTCAGCCCATTCCCAGCAGCCCTGGCCACAACTCCCCTCTCCTCCTCCCCCGACAGCCTGCCCCAGACACAACTAGGGTGACCAGACAGCAAATGTGAAAAATCGAGACGGGGATGAGGGGTAATAGGAGCCAATATAAGAAAAAGACCCCAAAATCAGGACTGTCTCTATAAAATCGGGACATCTGGTCACCCTAGACACAACTCCCCTCCTCCCCCCCCCCAGCCACAACTGCCCTCCCCCCCCGACAGCCTGCCCCAGCCACCCACCCACCCCGGAGACCCTGCCCCAGCCACAACTGCCCCCACCCCGACAGACTGCCCTAGCCACCTCACCACCCCGACAGCCTGCCCCAGCCACACACACACCTCCCAGACAGCCTGCCCCAGTTAAAACCCCCAGTCACAACCTCTCCACGCCTCTCCCAGCACCAGCTTGTCCCTGCACCTTGTCCCACCAGGATCCCACACCCCAGTTAGCCCAGCCCCATCTCTCCTTGCCCACCCATCTCACCCAGAGCACAGGCACTGGGATGGGGCGTGGATCTTAATTAGTGGCAGCCAGAATTTTCCCAGTGTTCCCAGAGCAGAGACAGAAGCAGGGAGTGACCCCTCCCCCAGCACACACTTCCCTCAGTGTGCCCCCACCCTGGGGAAGAGGGCATCTTGGTCTCCCTTGCTTTGTCTGAGCCCACCGGAGAGCCAGCAAACTCATCTCAGGCAGAGAGGGAAGGGCCAGCTGGGGTTGGATTTGACCTGGTGACCTACAGGCGAAAAACTCTGTGCATTGTTAACTGGGGTGGAATTGCAGTCTATTCCCCGGACGGTGGCCTACAGCCTATTTCCCCCCACCCCAGGGGCAGGGTCTCACCCTACAGCCTCTTCCCAGGGTCGCACCCTACAACCCAGAGGGGGGCAGGGTCGCTCCTACATTCTATTCCCCCCCCCAGGGAGCAGGATTGCCCCCTGCAGTCGATTCCCTGTAGGAAGATGAAGGTTCTGTATGGGGATAAATGGAGGAGGTGCTGGCTCTGCATTATCATTAGAGATTTTAATTGTCACTATTTTTCTCCAGCATGAGCTCCCAGCCTCGGGGCAGCAGGATCGATAGCCAGGCTACAATCGATAGGACATGGGGGCAGGGGGCGGGAGGGGGAGTAGGGTTCAGGGGGTCACTGGCTTCTTAAGATGCAAGTCATGTGGGAGCTCTCCTTGTCTGAGAGTGTGAGGAGCTATGGGACACATCCCATGCCTCTCCCACAGCTGGAATAGAACCCAGGAGTCCTGGCTCCCATCCCTTGCTAGAGGCACATGGGCTGGAGTGCAGAGCTCTGTGGGGGATAGATGCAAGGGGAAGGGCTGTCACTCAGCACTGCAATGAGGGCATGGCGCCCATCCTGCCGCACTGGGACCTCTGCCTGGAGATGGGCCGGGCCCCACACTCATCCCCTTTGTAAGCACGGCTGGGAGGGCCTTCGATCCTGTCACACTCAGCACCAGAGGTACCTCCCCAAACAGAGACACCCCCACATGCACAGAAACACACCCCATGTGCACACTCACTACAGACACACATGCACTCGCACCTGAACACACTGCATACACATTAAGCACAGACTCACACATAAACACAGGACACACACTCACCACAGACATGTACTGACACACAGCATACAATACACTCATGCACTCACACTCAGACACGTGTGCATGCTACACACATACACTAAGCACACCCACCCACAGCACATACACATTCATACATACCCACACTGCACACACACTAAGCACAGACCCACACAGAGCACACATACCCTGCACACATCCAGACCACACACACACACACACATCCTTCCCAAGCTCCCAGTCCTGTGCAGCACTAGCTGGCTGCACGTGCATTTCTGCAGCACAGCCTGCCGGCTCCTCTCCCACAGCTCAGCTCTCTGTTTCCTGGACAAAGCAGGGTGCCAGGCCAGGCGGTGCTGCCCCATCCGACAGGTCCTGACAGCACTCAGAGCTTGGGTGCAGCAGGGAGCACGCACCAGGGGGCACACAGTACATTGCATAGAAGCCAAACAAACACACACACACAGCAACTTACTGCAGTGCAAACATGGAACTTTAGCAGAAACATGCCAATAGCTCTGAGCTTAAAGCTAAGAGGCAGCACAGTGCAGTGGGCAGAGATCTGGCCTGGGAGCCAGGACTTCTGGGCTCTAGTCCCCGCTCTGGGAGGGCAGTGGAGATTTGTGGTTTAGGGAAGAGGAGACTGGGACCTTGGGAGAGTTCATTCCCCTCTTGGTGCCTCGGTTTCCCCTTGAGGGCAGGGGTTGTCTCTCACTGTATGTCTGTGCAGTCCCCGGCCCGACAGGGGCCTGTGTGGTGCACAGCTCAATGGGCTCCTGTAGTTGCTATCACAATAATGAGCCCCACAAACTATTGGGACAACTCATCCTGATTTCTCCCAGGACCAGATGTGCCCCTGTGGCTGGCTGTGAGCTTGGAATGGCCTTCCCGCAGGCGGGCAAGGCTGCAGTAAACCCAGAATATTTCCCCCACTCTGACCTGACATTTTTATCGTACAAATATGTTTGTGCCTGTGCAGAGAGAATGAAAATCGACTCCAGTCCTGGGGAAACGTTCGCACCTCGAGGCAGGCGTGGAGAGCAGAACATTTTAAATGGAACAAATTTGCTATTTTCTTTCCTTTCCCAGTGCCTGCAGCAGGAAAACAAACACTCTCCCCCGCTCCCATTATGCTCTCCCCACATCCCTGCCTCCTCCGGCCAGCCCTGGAACATCCCAAGGCAAAGCGGCAGCAACTGCGGTTCCCATCTACCACCCAGAACCCACAATACTCCCCTCATCCCTGCCCCTCACATACAGTCAGGGCACCTTGAAATCCTCACTCTGTCCCAGACAAATTCCAGCTTGGACCATTCCCCACCAACCTCTGCCCCTGAAGTCGGCTTTGGGATTCTCCTTCACGCCCTGCTTCCGGTCATGGTGTCCTTGTGTGGTTAATAAAGCGCACAGTGCCAGGTGAGGGATCCCTGTATAAACAGCCCCCGCATCTCACCCTAGAGCTGGCTGCATCTCTGTGACTGGGCAAGAAGTCCATTAGCTATATTTCCAACCAGGGCTGGCATGTAACCAGCGACCCAGGATGGGATTCTCTCTCTCGCCTGTCATTCCCAACTCCTTCCTGGGCCCAGGGTTCGAGGAGAAGGGGTATACATGGGAGGGGAACACCATCTCCCCGAGCTGATGTGGCAGCTGTTTCTGGGGAGGCACAAGGATGAAATTAATTCCCTCCTTTAACCCCTCTGGCCATCAGCAGGTTTTTTTTCCTGTGTCTTCTCTTATTGGAATTGACGAGGGGCTGTGGGATCTGAGGGCTGAAGGGGAGCTGGGATGGAGCAGGCTGGCTCCCAACATGGTTTCAGAACCTAGAGCACCTTCTCCACGTGGAGAGCTCTTACCCCAAACTGGAAGAGTGGAAGATACCACTCTGCCCCCTTCCCCATCCATCTCCTGGCTCTGTGCCTGCAAGTTCCACCCCAATGGGGCTCCAGCGACTAGGGACAGAAACAAGGTGTGAACCCACCCTCTGGGTCAAACACCCTAGGTTGGGACTCCAGTTCTGTTCCACATAGCATCCCTCGCTGGGAGAGGCCAAGGCTGGAGCAGACAGGAGCTCCCCCAACAGCAAGTGCTCCTGCCCTGCTCCCTACAGCGCCCCCCACTGGGAGATGCCTCCACCTCTGGGGTGAGATGAAGGGGCAGTTTATACAGGGATCCCTTGCCCAGCACTGACATGCAGCCACCTCTCAGGTGGGGTGCAGGAGCCTGGAATCCTGCACTGCTCCCACTTCAAACTGCAGGGTCTCTGCAATAGAATAAGTTGTTGCATTCAGCTCAGAGGGGGACAAAGGAGTGTGACCACCCCCATTCTGGGACTGGCAGGTCACCCCAATAACAGAGTGATGGAGCCTGACACAGCTGTTGAGAGGAGGAGGGGTGAGAGGGTGGCCCTCTAGAATGCCCCCCATCCCAGCAACGCTCAGGGCTGCTACAAACATACTCAGGTCCATCTGGAACGGCAGACACAATGCATCATGCCCATGGGCATGCCAGCCATCTGGGCCCTACACAACGCCTCAGGGCCCTGCCGGCTGGCACCGCCCATCCCCCTTCACCCATCAGGGCTCAATTTGAGTGTCTAGTTGCTTTAGAAGATTCCCCTAAAGCTCCCACCCCCTGCCATGACAGTCTTCTGGCCACCCCTGCGCCTTTACAGCCGTGTCTACACTGCCACTTTCAGTGCTAAAACTTTAGTCATTCAGGGATGTGAAAAAACAACCCCTGAGCGACAAAAGTTTTAGCGCTGAAAAGCGCCAGTATAGACAGCGCTTTACTGCTGGGAGACGCGCTCCCGGTGATAAAGTTATCACCGCTCATTAGGGGTGGGGGGGGGTTATTGTTGGGAGAGAAAACCCTAAGAGAAAACAAGAGCCCCTTAACAACAGAAAGAAAAGTCAACGTCACCCCCTACCCGCACTGGGGCCAGGGCCGGACTCTGCTCTCCAGTCCCCGGGGTCAATCCGGAGTCACCCACTGACCGCACTGGGGCCAGGGCTGGATTTCACACACTCATATGAACATGCCTTTTCATTTACAGTGTCACATACCTGTTTCTTTGCACACTCGTGCACATTCACATTCATCCAAACACTCTGCACACATGCATGCCCAAACTCCCTTGTATGCACACACACACGCTCGTGTGCTCACTTTCATTTGTGTGCACACTAATGCACTTGTGCACAACTTTCTCCCTTGTGTGCATGCACACTCATATATGCTTCACGCACACCTGCCCTTTCATTGGTGCATGCACACACACACACACACACACACACACACACAGAGTTGGCACTCTCATCCCCACTGATGTCCCCTCTGACACTGCAGTTGGATGGGTCTTTAGCATGCAGCATGCACTGGCTGGCCAACGGGGAAGGTGTATGGGCGTGAATGCTGTGCCTACACTGCCCCCGGCCCAGCGAGCACACACTTCGCTGCCACCCAGCATTTCCCACTCCCTACTCCGAGTCCCACAGCAATCGCTCGCTGCCAGGAGCCACATGGTGCCCAGCTAACACCGCATTGGCATCAACTCCCCCGCAGGCAGAGTGCAGGGGTCATGGCGGCTGTGATCAGCCTCCCCGGACTGCTGCCTTCACCCTTGTGGCACCTCCCCCTTCCAAAATCTGTCCCTCCAGCCACACTGGCCTAAAAATCAGGTGGTCTCACCTGGGGGCAGGGACGCATCTCCCCCCCAGACTGGAAGGGAGTCAGATCATGTGGGCCAGAGTTAAGCCCCCACAACCCTAAGCACTAAATTTAGTCTGCCAACCTTTGCCTTCAGTGCAACTTTGTAGCAGACACACAAAGACCTAGAGAGATGACTCCACACACACACACACACACACACGGCACCGTCAGAGCCAGCTAGAAAGATGAGACACACCCCAACCCCCTCCACACTGGACCCATGAGCTGGTTAGAGACACAAAACCCCACATCCGGGGGCGTTAGTGGCAGGATTCCCATCCCGGCAGGATCCGTGCCCCGGGGTGCTAGTGGCAGGATTCACACCCCCAGTCACATTGTGGCACATCATCCTTGCCCCCCTTGGCACACAGACTGCTTAAGACATTAGCTCCTCCACACGAGAGACCAGGACAATTAATCCCCGGCCCCTCCCATCTCCCCAGGGACCCAGCGTGCCAGCATCCTGGAGTCCAGTCGGCATGGCAACCAGCCCGCGGCCTGATCCAGGGATATTATCGTCTCTTCAACATTACTTAGTGACCACCACCACGAGAGAAGAATACCGAGGGGCGGTGCCTCTAAGCACCATGTGTCCCCCTCCCCCCGTGCCACAGAGATTCCTGCCTCACATGCCCATAACCCCCCATTAACCTCCTCAAAATTAACAGCACAGGATGGAAATAACCCCACTTCCACAAGCAAAATCGGCTTTCTCCCACAGCCAGCGCTCCTGCCCTACTCCCTACAGCGCCCCCTGCGAGGAGAAGCCAAGGCTAGAGCAGCCGGGAGCTGCCCGCACAGCCGGCGCTCCTGCCCTGCTCCTCGTTGGTAAACAGCTGCATACAGTGGCACTGCAGCTGTGTGCGCGCTATGGTTTCATGTATTCTTGTGCCATTGTTCTATTTGCACACACAACAACAAGTCTCTTTCACAGGGCTGTTTTGGTTGATGGTGAAGCTGTGCATATATGGACATCCCTAGGCTAGACAGCGTGTGGGGCGCGGGCGTGGTTCGGGGGCTGCACGCAACCGTTTTCTGTGCTTTAGGCTGTGCAGTTTGTTGGGAGCCCGAGTGAGTGTGTATTTGTACAAGATGCACTGAGCGTGTACGCGGATTGAGTTGTTGGGGGGACGTATGTGCATACAATGTGGTGAGTGTATTTGTGTAGGATGGAGGGGGTTGTGTGGAGGGTGTGAGTGTGTCATGTGTTTGTGATGTGTTGTGTGTGATGCTGTGCAGTTATGTGCTCCATGCTCCTTCTTTACACACCTCCTTGGCATTGCAGAATTTCAATCACAGCAGCTAGCAATCCCAGAGCCGTGTGTCTCCCTGCCAGCACTCCACCTCCCCCAGCCATATCGCCCCATCCCCAGCACGGAGGAGACAGATGGGAGGGAGTTTTCAAGTGTGCGGCAATTCAGATAAAGCATGAGGTGAGTGTCTGCAGGAGATATCTTACACACACGCACAACAGCCCTCCCCCGGGGACTGGCCGGCTCTTGTGTGTGCTGTGCCGTCTGCTGTGTGCCTCATGTAGGTGCACATTACTTGCATTGTGCATTTGTGCGTGTTGAGCTGTGTATGTGTGAGCGACTGTGCATTTTCATATGCTCAATTGTGTGCATGTGTAAGAGTGAGACACTGTGCATTTGGGCACATTCCATTGTGTGTGTGAACACATGCATGTGCCCTGATATTGGTGTGGGAATAGTTTTGTCTACCAGCCTGCAAATGTGATTGCCGCTGCAGCAGTGTGTGTGTGTTGCTGCAGCTGCACCAGGACACAGTGGGGTGAGCACAGTGCACAGTTGCCATTGCATGACTGGCCGGCTGCAGCTGTGCTGTTGCAGCTACCAGTTGTGCAGCTGCTTGTACTGTTGCAGGCGATGGTGGATGCAGTCGTGCAATCCGAATTGCATGTGCTGCTACAGCTGTGCCCTGAACGTGCTAGTGCAGCTCCAGGAGCCCGTTGCAGGCAGGGGCGCTGGAACAATCTGTATAGTGGGGGTGCTGAGAGCCATTGAACCAAACTGTAAACTCTGTATATGACGGAAACCACTTCAAGCCAGGGGGGTGTGGCAGGACCCCTCTAGTTCCAGCATCTATGGTTGCATGGCTGCGGCTGTTGGCTCTTGACAGTCTCCGGATGCATGGGCACAGCCCAATCACTTGCATGCACCACTGTAGCAGCAGTTTCCTGTGGGCCTTTGGGTGACTGGGCTGTGTGGTTAGGAGGGCCCTGCATGCCCCCCAACCCTCGGCTGTTGCCATGGCCAGGAAATAGCAAATCCCTCCCCCAGCCTGAGATGCCCACAGAGTCATGGTCACACAGAGATGCTGGAGCCCTGCAGGGCTGAGCCCATCAACAGATACTCACCACAGCGCATACACACATTACACCCCACACGCGTCCCTGTGCATAGACACACACACACACAGTCTCTCTGGACACACCTCATGCATGTCCCTGTGCATAGACACACACACACTGAGCCTACCCAGAGATCCACACATTTTGCCCAGCCAGACGCCTTATCAATAACTTTGCCACAGCATGCCCTCCCCTCTACTTCCCCCCCATGCTGTTTGATTCCAGCCACTCACCAAATCTACACAGACAGGAGGACGCCCTTGGGGTACCCAGAACCTGCGCCCCAGAGGGGAGAGCCAGCAGCAGAGGGGGGCCAGGGCACAGCTCAGAGCTCGGGGAATGACACACAACAGGACAAATGGAAAGAGATGGGGAGACAGACCTCCTCCCCAATACACCAAGGAGCCGCCACTTCCGTCATTGCTGGCTCCCTGCTACCTGGGTGTTATGTGGACCAAATGACCACAAGGTGCACCCCATCCTGGGAACTGGGGGGCTGACTGCAAGCACCCGAGAAACCACATGGCACTGCCCCTCTCCTGGCCTCATCTGGAAATGGGAGAGAATAAAACATCCACAGTCTGAGCAGATTGGGACCGGCTCCCACTGTATGTCTGAGCAGCACCCGGCGCGATGGGGATCCCGATCTGGGTCGGGGTCTGTGCAGCGCCCTCTCACATTAGTGGCTGAATTTCAGCACTGGATAAGCAATTTCTGTATACAGAGCTGCTATGACCCACTCCAGAAGCAGCTGCATCTATGGACGGGGCCATGGTTCCCTATATAAACAGCCCCCCGCCGCACCCCAGAGGCAGCTGCATGCAGGGCAGTGTCATCTGTCAGCCCTGCCTGCCCACAATATTTTCCTTCCAGAACCTCCTGATTAAAATCAATCAGAGCCTTTTGTATATTAATGGCCTCTCGTTTGTATTGAATGCATCATTAATGTTAACGATCCCCGGGAGCCCCCCTCCCCTCACCCGGGCGGGACGTATTAATTGCTCACGTCCTAATTAAATATTGAGGCTGGGAATTGGCTCTCTCCAAACAGGCCGGGGGAGGCTGATTGCAATGCAGGGACTGGCACGGGGTGCCGCCAAGCAGTATGTCCACCGCTATGCAACCACAATCGCACAGCCACATAATCACAATCACAACCACCTACAGCTACACAACTGCAATCCACAAACACACAATCACTATCATATAGACAGTCTCACATGCACAATCACACAGCATACACAATCACACAATGATGCACACACAAAACCTCACAATCAGCCACGTGCACAATCTCCTACAGAGAGACAATCCCACAGATATGTATCAAGACAGTCCTAGTCACAGACTGTCACACTCACAAACATCCACAATCACACAGTCACACTAGAGATAAAAGCATATACTCAATCACACCCACAGGCAGAGAGACACAAACATGTTCTCATATTGGAGACAATTACATGATGCTCTCACATGCAAGAAAACAGTCTCCCACATGCACAGTCACACATGCTTATACACACACATTATCTTTTTGCGGATACAGACTAACAAGGCTGCTACTCTGAAACCTGTCATTATCAAACTTGAGATACAAACACACTATCACACTCACATAGTGACAGTCACATTCACTGTCACACAGTCACAGTGACACATGTGCATGCAGTGTCTCTCTCTCACACACACACCCCAAACTACCCCCCACAATGAAGGACTCAGCCTCTGGCTCCAGGTCACCATTACCTGAATTACACCCTCTCCCAGACACTACACCAGAGACACCCCCCGAAAACCAGTCCAAATAGGAGGAGGACAAAGAGCCTGCCAAACAATGGAGTGGGGCTTAAGGGGAGTGGGGTTGGGAACCAAGAGTCCTGGGTTCTATTCCCAGCTCTATGTGGGGAGTGGGGTCTAGTGGTGAGAGCAGGGGGCTGGACATCAGGACTCCTGGGTTTTATCCCTGGTTCTGGGTATCTCTCTCAGTACCGGGCTCATCACACAGCTCCCAGTGCTCAGCCCAGAAAGACGTGACTGTGGGCAGCAAGGCCAAGGAGATGGAACAGAGCCGGATCAGCATGTGCTTTGTGCTCCCTGGAGCAAAACAAAGACAGTCCCTGCAACAGAGCAGGGGGAAGCAAGAAGCGGGAAGGAGAGAATACCCAGAGTATGCTCAGCTCTGGCATGTAGCCACCAGGGGGTTGGGGTGAGTCAGCTGGTTGGAGGATCCCGCTATATAAACAGCCCCCACACCACACCCCAGAGCCAGCTGCATCTTAGCACTGGGTGAGGGATCCCTGAATGAACGACTGCCTCTACTCAATTGGGTGCTTGGAGTAGAGGCCCCTGGCCTGGATATGGCAGAGGTGAACAGCACAAGAGCATGGAGCGGGGAAGTGCACAGCAAGTCAGTGGAAGAGCTGGGGATGTAACCCAGGAGCTCTGATGCTCAACCCAATCCCCACCCCCCTCAACCACTAGGCCCCACTCCCCTCCCAGAGCCAGGGATAGAAACCAGGACTCCTTGCTCCCAGTCACCACTAATCTAACTACACCTCTACCCCGATATAACGCTGTCCTCGGAAGCCAAAAAATCTTACCGCGTTATAGGTGAAACCACGTTACATCGAACTTGCTTTGATCCGCCGGAGTGCGCAGCCCCTCCCCCGCCCCCCTTCCCCTGGAGCACTGCTTTACCGCGTTATATCCACATTCGTATTATATCAGGTCGCGTTATATCGGGGTAGAGGTGTACTAAATAATCCTACCTTCTCTTAAACAATCAAGGTATAAATTGTTTTGCTAGGAGACATACAAACAGGGATATCTCACCCAGAGCTGAGATGCAGCTACCTCTGGGGTTGGGCACACCAGGTATTTATCATCTTCACATCAAGGGGAGAATTGTTAGGGAGCATTCTGCTCTTGGAGGCAGTGCTAGGAGGCGCACTAGTGCTGGCAGTGGGGAAGGTAGCTGAACAGGGGTGTTTTCCCCTCACAGTCAGTGCTGACCCCAGCATGGCGCTAGGGGGCGCTGTGGTGCTGGAAGGGTCTTTCTTTCACATGAGATATAAACTAAGGACCTGACTGTTCTGGGTCATTAAATATCCTCTAGCACTTTTCCCATGAGTCCTGCTGCAAACCCCTAGCTTCCTGGCTAAATCCCAGCCCAGAGAAATCTGCCTCCCTAAAATTCCCTCCTGTGCTTTCTATCAGATACAAAAAGTTTCCCCCATTCAGTTCCTGTGCTAAACTAGCCTGTAATACTGCTTTTAACTAGCCCACACACCCTACCCCAAAGGCAACTGCATCTCAGCACCAGGCGAGGGATCCCTGTATAAACAGCCCTCATGCCCCACCCCAGAGGCAGCTGCATCTCAGCGCCGGCAGAGGGATCCCTGTATAAACTGCCCCTGCGCCCCACCCTAGAGGAGGCTGCATTAGGAGAGGGGTCTCAGTATAAACAGGGCCCAGACACCACCCCAGAGACGGCTGCATCTCAGCCTCAGAAGAGTGGAACACTTGACTGCAGAGAAGCATGAGGGGGACCCATGGGGAGCTGTCTCTCTGGGGGCGGTGGGTTGCACTGACCTTTCGATGTGTGCTGCACCTCACTGGCTCCTCTCCCTTCCCCCCCTTCCGAGTACAGAATGGACCCTACTGGAAAAGCAGAACCACAGGATTAGGGAGCAGGCACTAACAACCCTCCCACCAGCTGCCGATACCCCCATTACCGCACTTCAGCTGCTGAGACACCCTCCCCAGCTCCCACAGAATACTCGCACACAGCCACAGGGCCAGGAAAATGTCACTAGGTTTGTTATTGTAGATCTCTCCTACGCACTGGACACTGGTTTATTATTGTAGAGTCATGTAAACCAGCGCAGGTACCTACCCCCACTCCCAAGAGCCTCCAGATTTCAGCCCCACTTTGACCCCACAGAACAGCACCCACAGCAAGCCTAGCCCTTACCCAGCTCTTCCGGCTCCAGCTTTCACTTTTAGCTAACCCGCCTGCTGCCTCCCTCCAGCTCATCAGCCAAGCCCCACTCCCTAAAAGGGCCAGCCCACCCTCTGATGGGCCTTTCCTGAGTGCTGGGGGGGGGGGGAAGGTTACTTAAGGGTCACAAGCTGGGACTGGGGCTAGGGACTGCAGGGCAAGGCCCTCTCAGGTTGCCCCTCTGCACTTGACAAACAAATCAGGGGAGGGGAAGATTAGACTGCACCTCTGTCCCACCCCCGCCTCTCCCTGCGACCCTGGGGGAAGGATACAGCAAGTCTCAAGGCCCAGGAACCAGGGGGCACTGGCCCTTCACTCCCACTCCCCACCCAAGCTTTGGGGCACCCTGCAACACCCAGTGACACTTTCAGGTCACTTTGGGATACTGTATAATCATCAAACCATCACTCCATCAGCCCTGCTCAGAGACAGCAAAGAGGGAGTGTTGATCCTTCAGGGGTAGTTGGGATACACGCTCCTGCACCTCCATGCCTGGTGGGAGATCCCTGTATAAACAGCCTCCACGTCCCGCCCCAGAGGTGGCTGCATCTCAACACCAGATGAGAGACCTGTGTATAAACAGCCCCCAGAGGCAGCTGCATCTCAGCACAAGATGAGGGCTAACGGAGTTGGACAGGCATCTCCGCTGCTTCCTATCCCCCTCATGGCTCATGTTGGCCTATTCCCCAGGTGTGTCTGCCCCTTCAGGCCAGGATGTGGGGCATCTGGCACTGGGAGCAGCAGCAGCCTGAGACAAAAGTGCTGAGCTAGCACAAGGCAGAGTGGGGGGATCAATGAGCTAGAGCACGAGCGAGGAGTTCAGTATGGTAGAGAGCGAGCCTGAGTGGGGGGGGTCAGTGTGAGAGAGAGCGACAGCCAGCAGGGAGTCAGTGTGAGATAGAACAAGCAGGGGAAGATCAGTGTGACTGTGCAAGCGGAGGGGTCACGGAGATGAGGGAGACAGAGGGTGCAACCTAGGGGGGCTCAGGGAGATGAAGGAGACAGAGGGCACGAGTTGGGCGGGGGAGTTTCTGGGAGATGAGGGAGACAGAGGACGCGAGCGGGAGGGTGAAGGGAGATGAGGGAGACAGAGGACGCGAGCGGGGGGGTGAAGGGAGATGAAGGAGACAGAGGGTGCGAGTGGGGGAGAGTTTCCGGGAGATGAGGGAGACAGAGGGTGCGAGTGGGGGGGAGGGGTTCAGGAAGATGAGGGAGACAGAGGGCGCAAGCGGGGGGGAATTTCTGGGAGATGAGGGAGACAGAGGGCTCGAAGGGGGGGGTCAGGGAGATGAAGAAGACAGCGGGCACAAGCGGGGTGTTCAGGGAGATGAAGGAGACAGAGGGCATGAGCAGGGGGGTTCAGGGAGATGAAGGAGACAGCGGGCGTGAGGGGGGGCTCAGGGAGGTGAGACAGAGGGCGCAAGCAAGGGGTACAGGGAGATGAAGGAGACAGAGGGCACGAGCGGGGGGTTCAGGGAGATGAGGGAGACAGGGCGCAAGCAAGGGGTGTTTAGGGAGATGAAGGACACAGAGGGTGAGGGGGGGCTCAGGGAGATGAAGGAAACAACAGGCGTGAGCAGGGGTGAGACAGAGGGCGCGAGCAAGGGGTACAGGGAGATGAAGGTGACAGAGGGTGTGTGAGGGGGGTCAGGGAGACAAGGGAGATAGAGGGCTCGAGCAGGAATGAATGAGGTGGAGGAAAGGAAGAATCAGAAAAAAAGAAAGATAGAAAGAATGTGAAAGAATGAGAGAATGAACGAATCAATCAAGGACTGGAAAAAAAGGCAGAATGAATGAAGAAATAAGGAAGAAAGAACTAAGCCAAAAACCGAATGGATACAGTGGAAAGGAGGAAGAAAGGAGTAAACGAATGAGTGCATCAAAGAACAAAGGAATGTGAGAGTGAATCTAAGAAAACGAAGGAATGAAAGAATGAATGAATCAGAAAGAAGAGAGAGGCCAAAGTCAGAGATGCCTGTGGATGTGTGGGCAGGCGGGTGCCCTGGGGCAGGAAGGAGCAAATGGCAGAGGTGCGTGCAACAAGGAGAGAGCAGTAGGGGGAGGAAATCGGGGTGGGGGTGGAGCTGACCTGAGTAGCTCCGAGCGGTCGGACTGTCCCCACAGTCCTGAAGAATGGGGATGATGCGCTGCCTGCCCTTGAATGTGACCTGGGGGGCTCCTCACCCTGCTGGGATCCCCGGGAGCTCCCTCATGGGGAGCAAGGAGACTCCCCTCACCCCCAGTCATCTGCTGAAACCTGCCCAACTCACTCCATTGGCAGCAGGGCCCAAAGGAGGAGGTAGAGAGAGGAAGGGACTGGCCCAGAGCAACCAAGTGCAACAACTGAAGAACCCAGGAATCCTGCCTCCCAGCCCCTGGCTCTCTGCTCCAGCCCACTGGACCCTAGTCCCCTCTCAGATCTGGGGATGGAACCCAGGAGTCCTGACACCCAGCCCCCTGCTCTAACCTCCTAGTCAATATGACAGATTGCCCGGTGTAATTCAGAAGTAACCGCATTGGGTTATCCCAATTCAGAACCAGTGTGAAAGGGGATCCGGCCTTAGGACTGACTGGGAGAGGCTGGGGTCTGTGCCAGGGCCCATCCCATCCGCAGAGTGGGGAAGCAGGTGTGGGGGGCAGGGAGAAGGGGAGTTAGAGACCCAGGAAGAGAGAAGAGGAGAGACAGATACAAAAAGAAACAGGTGTGGTGCTCTCATTGCCCCTCCCCCCCATCCGAGGGCAGTGAGGGAGAGTAGATGGGGGAAGTGGGGCAGGGAGATGTCTCCTCGCTTGGGTGAGTTGCAGCCCTGTGGGATACAGCCCCCCCAGCACAGAACACACATCGGGAAATGCTGGGGGAACGCTCCTTCCCCAAAACTATTCACACCATGGACCCAGCCTCCCCACAGACTCCTACATACCTCAAACGTTCAGGATACAGGCTAACTACCCCCCAAACTTTCCCATCCCTCAGCCAGACACCCATCCTCTGCCTGGGATTGCTCAATCCCCCAGCCAGAGACTCCCCCTACACCATCCCTCTGAGATTACATCATCCCCCCCATCCCCAGCCAGAAACCCCCCTACAGCATTCGCCTGGGATTACACCATCCCCCCCCCCCAGACTCCCCCTACACCATCCCTCTGAGATTACACCATCCCCCCTACCCCCAGCCAGAAACCCCCCTACACTATCCCCCTAGGATTACACCATCCTCCTCCGTCCCGCCAGAATCTCCCCTACAATATCTGCCTGGGATTACACCATCCCTTCACCAGAGACCTACCTACAGCATCTCGCTGGGGTTATTTCATCTCCCTGGCCAGACACAGCCCCACATACCATTCCTAAGAATGGCCATACTGGGTCAGACCAATGGTCCATCTAGCCCGGTGTCCTGTCTGCCGACAGTGGCTAATGCCAGGTGCTTCAGAGGGAATGAAGAGAACAGGGAAATCATCAAATGATCCATCTCCTGTCGTCCAGCTCCAGGTTCTAGCCATCAGAGGCTTAGGGACAACCTGAGCATGAGGCTGCACCCTAGACCATCTTGGCTAATAGCCACTGATGGACCTATCCTCCATGAGCATATCAAATCCTTTTTATAACCCTGTTATAGTTTTGGCCTTTACAACGTCTCCTGGCACCGAGTTCCACAGGCTGACTGTGCGTGGTGTGTAGTAGTACTGCCTTGTGTTTGTTTTAAACCTGCTGCCTAATACACCATGTCCCAGCCAGAGACACACACCCCCATACCATCCCCCTGGCCAGAGATCCCATTCCCCCGAGGATTACGCCATGATCCAGCCAGAGACACACCTCCCATACCAACCCCCTGGCCAGAGATCCCATTCCCCATGGGATTACACCATGCCCGAGCCACAGACACTCCCCACACACCATCCTCCTGGCCAGAGATCCCATTCCCCATGGGATTACACCATGCCCGAGCCACAGACACTCCCCACACACCATCCTCCTGGCCAGAGATCCCATTCCCCATGGGATTACACCATGCCCGAGCCACAGACACTCCCCACACACCATCCTCCTGGCCAGAGATCCCATTCTCCACGGGATTACACCATGCCCCAGCCACAGACACTCCCCACACACCATCCCCCTGGGATTACTCCATTCCCCCCGGCCAGACACACATACCTTGTGGCCATCTCTCCCCGTCCCCGGAGTACCGCCCTGCCCCTACAGCCAGACGTCCCTACACCCACTTCCTCCCAGCCAGAGACACCCCCCAGCCAGCTCCCCCTCCCTGGATAACCGTGTCCACGATAGAGTCCTCCCACCCCAGGTGTGTTGACGCATGAGGGCCTGTGGACCTGGGACCCAGAGCCCAGAATGCCCTCATCACCCTGCTCCAGGGACCCTGTCTGGGAAGTATGCGAGGGAGGGTGTGGAGCCATTGGGCGTTGCTGGGGGTGTCAGGCTGGGTGTTATCAGGGGTTGAGGTAGGGGCACACATCAGGTATTAGTACAGGGAGATGGTGTGGCCCTGTTGAAAGAGGGATGGGGGGAACCCTTGGGCACTACTGGGGGCAACATGAGCTCACACTGGGTGTGATGGGGAGATGTCACGCACCACATGTATGATCGGGGGAGGGTTAGTGGTAGGGGGCTGAGCAGGATCCAAGCAATGGGCCACTTTCCCTGTGATGGGGCATCCCAAGAGGAATGTGCTGTCCTGCTGTAGTGCCCCAGACAGCATGGGGGGGGAGAACCTCTCTGTTGACCCTACAACTGCTGCACAGGAAGCACCTGCCCCAGGAGAGCCCTTCCCCACTATGCAGGACTCCTAGAGCCAGGTCCCAAAAGGCCCCAACCATGTTGTGTGACTAATGAGCTGTGGCTGGGCCTAGCCCATCCACCAGCCAATCCCTCTCCCTGCCCAGGCTGGTTACTAGGCTTCAAAAAAGACTATTGTTTTATCCATAAGTAGGTTCCTAGAGCCAGGATAAAACCCAGGAGTCCTGGATCCAGGCTCCCACTGCAGCCTCTAACCCAGGGGTTCTCAGACTGGGGGTCAAACCCCCTCAAGGGGTCGCAAGGTTATTACATGGGGAGTCACAAGCTGTCAGCCTCCACCCCAAACCCTGCTTTGTCTCCAGCATTTATAATGGTGTTAAATATATTTAGAAGTGTTTTCAATTTATAAGGAGGATCGCACTCAGAGGCTTGCTGTGTGAAAGGGGTCACCAGTACAAAAGTTTGAGAACCACTGCTCTAATCCACTCTACCCCCCTCCCCCGTACTGCTGAGACACACACGGACGCCATCACTTCTGAATTTGAGTGTCTGTATTGTCAGGACCAGGACACACATGCCCTCATGTCTGACTCAGGGTCTGTACAGCCAGAATGAACCCCCTATCCTGTATATTAGAGTCAGAGTCTGTGCCACCAGGACGCACCGGCAAGCCCCCATCTGAATGGGAGGGTCCATATTGTTGACACACGCAGGCCCTCATGTAGGAGCACGAGGGTGCGTACCACTGCGATACACACACACCTGCTCTTATGACTGTACTGCTGGAACAGAGAGGCATGCCCTCATGTCTCACCTCCACAACACACAGGCCTTTGGGTGTGCGTGCGTGGGTCAGGACCACTGGGACACACACACACCCTCATATCTAACAACAAGGGTCCATATCATCAGATCACAGACACATGAACTTGTGTACCAGAATGAGGGCCCGTACTGCCGAGACACACGTAAAGCCTTGTGTATGAGTGTGAGGGTACTTTTGCTGGGACACACGTGCACATCCTCATGTCTCACTGCACCAGTCTGTACCACCAGGTCACAAACATACACTCTCAAGTCCATACAGCCAGGATACACCTGCAGACGTATCTCAGGGCAAGGGTCTATACCACTTACGCTTTGCACGCACGCCCTCCTGTCTGTGCGCTAGGGTCTGTAGTGCCAGGACACATACACACTTTCATGTCTGACTGGGAGCTTACGTTCCACCCACCAGGCGACACACCAAAGTGAGAATTAGTGCAGCCAGGACACACCGTCTTTGTGTGTCACTGCAGGGGCCGGTACCACTGGGACACATACACATGCCCTCATGTCCTTGGTAGTTCTCAGGATGCCTCATCATGGGGGAGTTGGGGGAGGGGCCCATTGCTTGGATCCTGCTCAACCCCCTACTGCTAACCCTCCCCCAATCATACCCCGGCACGCGACACGCCCCCACATAACCCCTAATGTGGGTCCTTGTTACCTGCAGTAACGCCCAGAGGTTCCACCATCTCTCTGTTGACAGCGCTCCACAGTCTTCCTCTTCTAACACCTGATGTGTGCCCCTACCCCAACCCCAATAACACCCAGCCTGACGCCCCCAGCAACGCCCGGTGGCCCCACACCCACTCCCACTTCCCAGACAGGGTCCCTAGACCAGATGACAGGAACATTCAAGACACTGGGGCCCAGGTCCCACAGACCTGGGTGTGAGCACAAGGCGGCACACCAGGCGCTTGGGGATTGTCTCTGGAGGAGGTGGAGGGTGTTGTGGGGGGAGGTGGCTGGGGGGGGTCTCTTTATGAGGGAAGACAGCAGTGGGGGGGGTTCTGTGGATGCAGGGATAGAGAGCTATCTGGGGAGGGGGGAGATGGCAATAGGGGTTGTCTCTGGGTGGGGGTGGGGAGATTTTCAGGGGGGTGAGATAGCCATAGGGAGGTGCTCTAGATGGAGGTAGGGAGCTATGTGGGGGGGGGAGATGGCATTGGGAGGGTGTCTCTGGATGGGGGATGTCCAGGGCAGAGATGGTTGTGGGGTGCGTGTCTGGATGGGCGGGGGGGTAAGGGGCTATCCCATGGAAGCTATCTTTGGATGGGGATTATCAGGCGGAAGATGGTCATGGGGGTTGTCTCTTGTGGATGGGAGGTAGGGGGCTATCCCATGGGGGGTGTCTCTGGATGAGGAGTAGGGGGCTATCTCATGCGGGAGATAGCAATGGGGATATCACTAGATGGGGATTATCGGGGGCAGATGGTCATGGGGGCTGTCTCTGAATGGGGGTAGGGCATTATCCCGGGGGTGAGGGAGATGGCTGTGGGGTTATCTCTGGATTGGTATACCCTCACTTTGAATACTGTGTGCATTTCTGGTTACCCCATTTCAAAAAAGAGATATTAGAACTGGGAAAAGTAGAGAGAAGGGCAACAAAAATGATTTGGGGGATGAAACAGCTTCTGCATGAGGAGAGAGTAAAGAGATTGGTGTGGAGAAAGTTATTTATCCCTTTCATAACCCTACCCCTACCTAGCACAGGAATCTGGGGGCAGCAGGTTTAAAACAAACACAAGACAGTACTACTTCACACAACACACAGTCAGTCGGTGCCGGGGGATGCTGCGAAGGCCAAAACTTGAACAGGGTTCAAAAAAGAATTCAATAAGTTCATGGAGGAGAGGTCCATCAATTACTATTAACCAGGATGGGCAGGGATGCAACTCCATGCTTGGGGTGTCCCCAAGCCTCCAACTGCCTGAAGCTGGGACTGGACGACTGGGGATGGATCGCTCTGTAATTGCCCTGTTTTGTTCATTCCCTCTGTAACATCGGGCACCAGCCACTGTCAGAAGAAAGGATACTGGGCTAGACGGACCATTGGTCTAACCCAGCATGGCCGTTCTTATGATGGTGGGAAGTAGTTATCTGGGGAGGGAGATGGCTGTGGGGGTGTCTCTGGATGGGGGATAATGGGCTATCCAGGAGTGGGAGATGGCAATGGGGGGTTGTGACAAAGTGAGAATTTTGTGTAATATTTTATGACCCCATTTGTGCCTCAGTTTCCCTTATATGTTGCATTGTTACCCAGTGGGATTAAGTTTGTCTCAGGGCAGACTAAGAGACACAGGGGCGAGTGTCACCTCCCTGTCTGGGTGGAATGAGTAGAGCCCTCCAGGAACCAGCTGTAGCCAACCCAGAACAAGGGGCCAGAGAGACCAGGCCAGCCCCAGTGACTCAGGGATCCACACTGCCAGCAGGGAAGCTGAGCCGAGACCCCAGCTGAAGAACAAAGGACTGGGAGCGGGAGCTGGGGGAGAAGCGCTGGCTGCTGGAGGAAGCTGGCAGCTCCCACCTGGGAACAGATGGAGGCGGGCAGACAGACAGACAGAGCCTGACCCCGGGGCCGGGCTCTGGGCTGAGCAGAATGGACTGTGCTTTAACCTTCAGCTTTCTGTGCTAAGCCACAGGCTGCCTCTGCTGGTGCCAGGTGACTAATAAACTGGCTGCCCTGGGGACGCTGCTCGAGGGTCACTGGAAATGCCGGCTGAGGGGCATCAGTCCTGTCTCAGCTGGACTCGCTGGGCAGAGCTCAGGGGGGAAGCAGGAGGGCTGGACCCCAGAGGGTCAGTCTCAGCAGACAGGGAGACCGGGTGGCCTGCCCTGGAGGAAGAGTGAGAGCCCTGGGGTCTGGCACTTCCTCCAAGAAACTATTCCAAAGCCAGAGGCACAGCTTGTAGATCCATGACAAGGGGTGTGTCTGGCTGTGAGGGTGGGGATACCTGGGAGGGGAGAGATGGCCATGGGGGGGGGGTGTCCCTGGAAGGTGGAGTCATCAGAGAGACAGGGAAAGATGGACGTGGGGGTGTGCCTGGGTGAAGGAGGGTGGTGGCCATGGGGGGTGTCTCTGGATGGGAGGAGGGTGTTATCTGGGCGGGGGAGGGCAGATGGCCATAGAGGGTTTCTCTGGTTGGGGGGGGTATTATAGAAGGGGGAGGGAGGGGAAGATAGCCATGGGGGTTTCTCTGGATGTAGGAAGGGGTTATCTGGCAGGGGGGAGAGAGATGGCTGTGGGACACGTCTGTGGATGGGGCGGGATATAGCCATTGGGGCAGTCTCTGAATGGCTTTTTGGGGGAGAGGGAGATGTCGGGGAGATAGGCAGAGGGTGTTTGTGCCTGGCAGGGGGCATTATCCTGAGAAGAGGGGATGGGTGTAGGGGTGTTTCTTTCTCAGACTCATAGACCATCTTGATCATCTAGTCTGGCCTCATGGACATTGCAGGTCTTAGAACCTCTCCCACCCACTCCTGTAACAGACCCATAACCTCTGGCTGAGTTACGGACGTCCTCATGGTTGAAAGACTTCACATTACAGAGAATCCACCACTAACACTAGTTTATACCTTCAAGTGACTGTGCCCCGTGCTGCAGAGGAAAGCGAAACCCCAGGAGCGCTGCCAGCTTTTCTGCCGCCCTAGGCAGTGGAAGATCCCACCCCAAAATGCCGCCCCCCCCCCCCACAGAGGCAACGGAAGGTCCCGCCGCCGAAATACCGCCTAGGTCGCCTAATGGTTTGCCCCCGCCCTGACCCCCCCCCCCCCCAGGATCTCTGCCAATCTGACCCCAGGGGAAAATTCATTCCCAACCCAAATATGGCGATCAGTTAGACCCTGAGCATGCGGGCAAGACCCTCCAAGCAGATACATGGAAACGAATTCTCTGAAGTAACTCAGAGCCCTCCCCATCTAGCATCCCTCCTCTGGCCATTGGGGATATTTGCTACTGGCAGTCGCCGATGGGCCATTGTAGGCAGTCCTGTCATACCATCTCCTCCATAAGTTCAGTCTTGAAACCAGTTAGGTTTTTTGCCCCCACTGCCCCCCTTGGAAGGCTGTTCCAGAACTTCCCTCTTCTGATGGCTAGAAACCTTCAACTAATTTTGAGCCTAAACTTGTTGATGGACAGTTTATAGCCATATGTTCTTGTGTTCACATTGGTGCTTAACTTAAATAACTCCTCTCCCTCCCTGGTATTTATCCCTCTGATGTATTTATAGAGAGCAATCATATCTCCCCTCAGCCTTCTCTTGCTTAGGCTAAACAAGCCAAGCTCTTTGAGTCTCCTCTCAAAAGGTAGGTTTTCCATTCCTCTGATCATCCTAGTAGCCCTTCTCTGTACCTGTGCCAGTTTGAATCCATCTTTCTTAAATATGCAAGATCAGAACTGCACACTGTATTTCAGATGAGGTCTCACCAGAGCCTTGTAGAACACTTCCCTGTCTCTACTGGAAATACCTCGCCTGATGCATCCTAGGACTGCACTAGCCTGTTGCACAGCCCCATCACATTGATGGCTAATAGTCATCCTGTAATCAACCAGTACACCCAGGTCTTTCTCCTCCTCTGTCACTTCCAACTGATACGTCCCCAACTTATAGCAAAAAATTCTTGTTGTTAATCCCTAAATGCATGACCTTGCACTATTAAATTTCACTCCAGTTTACCAGGTCATCCAGATCTTCCTGTAGGATATCACGATCCTTCTCCAAATTGGCAATACTTCCCAGCTTTGTGTCATCCAGAAATTTTATTAGCACACTCCCACTTTTTGTGCCAAGATCAGTAATAAAACTGTTAAATAAGATTGGTCCCAGGACCGATCCCTGAGGAACTCCACTAGTAACCTCCCTCCAGCCTGACAGTTCACCTTTCAGCATGACCCTTTAACCAGTTCCTTATACACCTTTCAATTTTCATATTAATCCCCATCTTCTCCAATTTAACTAATACTTTCCTGTGTGGAACTGTATCAAATGCCTTACTGAAATCCAGGTAGATTAGATCTGCATTTCCTTTGTCTAAAAAATCAGTTATCTTCTCAATACAACTTCTCATGGTCTGGCATGCTCTACCTTTTATAAAACCATGTTGTATTTTATCCCAATTACCATTCATTTCTATGTCCTTAACTACTTTCTCTTTCAAAATTTGTTCCAAGACCTTGCACACAATTGAGGTCAAACTAACAGGCCTGTAGTTTCCTGGATCACTTTTTTTCCCTTTCTTAAAAATAGGAACTATATTAGCAATTGTCCAGCCATAGGGTATGAACCCCGATTTTCATGTTCCTTTAATACTCTTGGATGGAGATTATCTCCCCACCCTCCAGATTTAGTCCCATTAAGCTGTTTGAGTCTGACTTCCACCTCAGATGTGGTAATTTCTACCTCGGTATCCTCATTGCCATTAGCCACCCTGCCACCACCCCAAGCTCTTCATAAGGGGGTGTTATCCTAGTGGTGAGTTAGCCTGCATATTGAAAGTTTGAGGTATGTAGGTGTCTCGGGGGTAGCTGGGTCCATGGAAGAAAAAATGGTTACTAACCTTTCATAACTGTTGTTCTCCAAGATGTGTTGCTCATGTCCATTGCATGCTAGGTGTGTACACGCTGTGTGCACTGTGGCCGGAAATTTTCCCTTAGTGGTATCTGTTGGGCTGGCTCTAGCGCCCTTTGGAGCCGTGCGCATATGCGCTGGTATAAGGGGTGCTGCTGGCTCCACACAGCCTCTCAGTTCCTTCCTGTCGGTAACTCGGACAGAGGGGTAGGAGGGCGGGTCATAGAATGGACATGAGCAGCACATCTCGAAGAACAACAGTTACGAAAGATTAGTAACCATTTTTCCTTCTTCGAGTGCTTGCTCACATCCATTCCATGCTAGGTGACTCACGAGCAGTACCTCATGAGGTGGTCTCAGAGTTCATGGACATGCTGAGTGCAACACTGCTCTCCCGAAACGGACATCGTCACGGGTCTATTGGGTGATGGCCTAGTGGGAAGCAAAGGTATGGACCGATGACCAGGTCGCGGCTCTGCATATGTCCTGGATTAGGACCTGCGCGAGGAATGCTGCTGACGAAGCTGGGGCACTTGTGGAATGAGCAGTCGCAATGGCTGGTGGCAGGATGTTGGCCTGTTCGTAGCAAGCCCAAATACAGGCAGTTAAACAGGACGAGATTCTCTGGGTTGACACAGGCAGCCCTTCCATTCTTTCTGCTATTGCTACAAAGAGTTGCGTGGACTTGTGGAAGGGTTCAGTCTTCTCAATATAAAAGGTGAGAGTCCACCTAACATCCAACGTATGAAGTCGACATTCCTCAGAGGTCTTGTGAGGTTTTGGGAAGAAGACAGTAGAAAAATTACCTAGTTGGTATGGAATTGTGACATCACCTCTGGCAGGAAGGCCGGACGGGGGTGCAATTGGATTTTGTCCTTGAAGAACACCGTGTAAGGTGGCTCTGATGTAAGGGCCCTGATCTCAGAGACCCTTCTGGCCGAGGTGATTGCCACCAGGAAGGCGACCTTCCAGGGGAGAAGTAGCAGGGAGCACGATGCTAACAGCTTGAGGGGGGGCACCATAAGCCTCGACAGGACCAGGTTTAAGTCCCTTGGTGGGTCGGTTCGCGAATCTGAGGATAGAGTCTTTCCAACCCCTTGAGAAATTGGACGGTCATTCCATGGGAGAACACAGATCTGCCATTCACTGGGGGGATGGAAGGCTGAGATGGCTAATAGACAAGAGGGCCAGACCCTGCTGCTTTAGGTAGAGCAAACAGTCCAAGATAGACCGAAGAGAAGACCGGAAGGGAGAGAGATCCCATTCAGAGGCCCAACAAGTGAAACGTTTCCACTTGGCCATGTAGGTAGCCCTGGTGGAAGACTTTGTATTACCTAGCCAAGATCTGCCAAACCTGTTCCGAGCAGGCCTGTTCTTCACAGTTCAGTCATGGAGCATCCATGCAGTTAGATGCAGGGAGGCGAGGTTCAGGTGAAGCAACTGGCCGTGGTCTTGGGAAATCAAGTCTGCGCAGGGTGGAGCTATCACCAAGAGGTCCAAAAGTGTACCGAACCAATGTTGCACGGCCATGCCGGTGCTATCAGGATAACTCTTGCCTTGTCCCATTTGATTTTTAGGAGAACCTTGTGAACCAAGGCAATCATTGTAAAGGTGTACAGTAGGTGGCCTGCCCACGAGACCAGGAAGGTGTCAGAGAGGGAGCCCATACTCAGGGCCGGCTTTAAGCCAATTCGTCCGATTCCCCGGAATGGGGCCCTGCGCCTAAGAGGGCCCCGCAACGTCCAGGGCTGCCGGCGGAGCGGAAAAAAAAAAGCTGCGTCCTGCTTCTCCCCCCTCCCTCCAGCGCTTGCGCCACCATATAGCTGATCAGCGCAAGCCTGGGAGGGAGGGGTGAGGAGGAATGCGACATGCTGGGGAAGAGGCGGGGCCAGGGCAGGAATTTGGGGAGGGATCCAATGGGGCAGTGAGGGGGCGGGGCCAGGGCGGGGATTTGGGGACGGATCCAATGGGGCAGGGAGTGGGCGGAGTCAGGGTGGGGCGGTGCGGTGCAAGACAATTTGCGTCCCGGGATGGGGCCCCGCACATGCTAAAGCTGGCCCTGCCCATACTGTGCCCATGCAGTGACCAGAACTGATGCCATTTTCTGTTCTGCCTGGTGGCGAATAGGGCCACGTGGGCAACTTTTGGAAGATGACACTGATGACCTCTGGATGAAGAGACCACTTGTGGTGAAAGGAAAAGGATCTGCTGAGGTGACCCACCAATATGGACGGAGATGAGACGCCTCGAGATGAATGGAATGTCTCGCACAGAAATCCCCATAGAGCAATGGCCTTCTGACACCGGGCAGAGTATCAGGCCCCTCCTTGCTTGTTGATATAAAACATGCCTGCAGTATTGTCTGTCAGGACTTGAACCACATTGCCTGAGACCTGGGGAAGGAATAATGGCAAGCCAGATGTACCGTCCTGAGCTCCCTGATGCTTATGTGCAGGGAGAGTTCTTCCCGGGACCAGAGGCCCTGGTCCTGAGGTGGGCTCCCCACCCTAGGTCTGACGCATCTGAGATTAAAGATACCAATGGTTGTGTGGTAACAAAGGGTATCCCCATCATTACTGAGCTTGGCTCCTTCCACCAGCCCAGGAGGTGAGGACTAGGCAAAGGAATATAAGTACTGAGTCCAAGTGGGGTCTGCTCGGGGAGTATATTGGCGCTAGCCATATCTGGAGGGGTCTGGCTCAGCCTTGCATATTGAACCACGTAACTGCAAGCCACCATGTGACCCAGTAGCTTGAGGCAGACCCGAGCTGTCATGATTGGGTGGTCCATGACCTTGGATATCAGGTTTGCCATGGTCTGGAAGCAGGCCTCCGGCAAAAAGGCCCTAGCTTGGGTCAAGTTGAGCTCTGCTCCAATAAATTCGATTCTCTGAACCGGGACAAGAGTTGACTTCTGCTCATTGGCCAGCAGACCCAGCATCCCGAAGGTGGCTCAGACTGTGCTGATGCTGTTCTGTACCTAAGCCTGCGACGGACCTTTGATCAGCCAGCTGTCGAGGTACAGGTAGACCTGTACGCCTCACCGCCTGAGGAAGGCTGCTACAACCGCAATACGCTTTGTGAAAGCCCACAGGGCTGCTGATAGGCCGAAGGGAAGGGCAGTAAATTGACAGTGGTGTTGACCCACTACAAACCTGAGAAATCTTCCGTGGCCACAGATGATAGAAATGTGAAAGTACATGTCCTTTAAGTCGAGGGCAGTGTACCTGTCTCCTGGGTCTAGGGAGGGAATGATGGGAGGTCAGGGAGACCATGCAAAACCTCAGTTTCTTGAGATATCTGTTGAGGTGAGACAGGTCCAGGATGGGCTGGAGCTGCCCTTTGGCCTTTGGGATTAGGAAATACCAGGAGTAAAACCCCTTCCCTCTCAAGTCTTGAGGAACTTCCCCCATAGGTAGGAGGGATCGGATTCGTGCCTCCTAGACAAGGAGCTACTCATGAGAAGGGTCCCTGAAGAGGGACAGGGATGGGAGGGAGGGGTGGAAAGAAACTGAAGGGTATATCTGACTGTCACTGTGCTCAGGATCTATTGATCTGATGTTATTATGCCCAAACTGGGCTGAAGAGCGACAGATGGTCCAAAACTGAAGGGGGAGGAGGGCAGATCTGAAACGGTGACTGGTACAGCGCCCTCGGGCACTCCTTCAGAAAGCCTGCTTGGGCTCACCGGAGTATCTCTGAGCCCCCAACTGGGAGGCTGAGGTGGACGGGCGTGGTTGGCACCGTTTATAACCTCTGCCTTTGCTTTTGTAGGGCTCCTGTCTTGTAGGCCCCGAAAACCGAGGAGGCTGCTGGAGCCTGCAGTGCTTTCTGGAGGCAGATGGCTCGTATAGGCCTAAGGGTTGTAGAGTGGCCCTGGAGTCCTTCAGTCGATCAAGTCTCATGTCCGTCTGCTCCAAGAATAGGGAGGAGCCTTCAAATGGGAGGTCCTGGATGGACACTTGGACCTTGTGGGGAAGGCCAGAGGATTGGAACCAGGAACTGCGCCTCATGGTGACTACGGAAGCCATTGTCCAGGCCGCCAAGTCAGCAGCCTCCAGAGTTGCCTGGAGAGAGTCCTGGCCGCGTTCTTACCCTCTTCTAATAGCACAGCGAACTCCTGTCTCGACTCTTCGAGCAGGGAATCTTTCAATTTATTTAGGGAGTCCCATAGAATAAAATCACATCTCCTCAGCAGAGCTTGCTGATTGGCAACACAGCTGGAGGCTACCCCTGGAATAAATCTTTCTTCCGAAGGGTCTGTTTTCTTAGCATCTTTTTGTTGCGGGGTAGCACTCGACTGGCCTTGCCTCTCCCTTTTGTTCGCTGCAGACACCACCAGTACAGGTAATCGAACTTGCTTGCTGGCAAATACTACTTTTTCTCTGCCCTCTTTGAAGTGGGGGCCAGAGAAGGAGTTTGCCATTGGGCCTTGACTGGCCCCATCACTGCCTCACTGATGGGCAGGGCCACCTTGGATGGAGTTGCTGCAGCCAGGATATCAATAAGGCTGTGCGATGTCTCTTTGAGCGCCTCAATTTCTAAATCAAGGTTTGAAGTGATCCGCTTCAGTGATCCTGGTGGGCCCTGAAATTGTCCTGGGAAAGTAGGCTGCTGGGACTCTCCTCCCAAGTATGTAAAGCCAAGACACACACACTCTCGCCCTTCTGTCCCCTGGTGAGGATCCCTATAACCACAACACACACACACTCACCGCCTTCTCTCACAGCAAGGGTCCATACAGCCAGAACACACAAACACACTCGCACTCATGTCTCACAGCGAGGGTCCCTATAGTCAGAACACACATATACATCCCCTCTCATGTGTGTCGGTGAGGGTCCATATACCAGAACACCCCCACTCTCATGTCTCACTGCGAGGGCCTCGATACCAGGAAACACACACACTCGCCCTCTTATCTCACAGCGAGGGTTCCCAAAGTCAGAATACGCGCACACACACACACACATACACACACCGACCCTCGTGTTTCCTGGTGAGGATCCATATATCCAGAACAGCCACACACATACCCTCATGTCCCACAACGAGGATCCCTATAGCCAGAACACACACAAACACCCTTGTGTCAAAGGTCCCTAGAGCCAGAACACACACACAAACACAACACACACAATCACCCTTATGTCTCAAAATGAGGGTTCCTACAGCCAGAACACACACACCCTCATGTCCCATGGCGAGGGTCCCTATAGCCAGAACATACACACACGCGCACACACACACACTTGCCATAGTATCTTGCGGCTAGGGTAGGGTCCCTATAGTCATAACACACACATACTCTTGCCCTCATGTGTCTCGGTGAGGGTCTAATATCAGGAACACACCACACACATACACCTGCCCTTATGTCCCGCAGCAAAGATCCCTATAGCCAGAACACAAACACTCATCCTCATGTCTCACGGCGACAGTCCCTATAGCCAGAACACATACTCACCATAGTATCTTACGGCGAGGGTCCCTATAGTCAAAACATACACATACACTAGCCCTTGTGTGTGTCGATAAGAGTCTATATATCCAGAACAGAACACAAACACACTAACCCTCGTGTCTTGTGGCAAGGGGCCCTATAGCTAGAACACTCACTCGCCTTTGTGTCCCATGGGGAGGGTCCCTATAGCCAAAACATACACACAGTCCCTCATGTCTCTCAGCGAGAGTCCATATATCCAGAACACACACACACACGTCTCAGAGCAAGGGTCCCTAGAGTCAGAACAATCACACACTCACCCTTGTATCTCACAGCAAGGATCCCTATGGCCTAAACACACATCTTCTGTCATGGCGAGGGTCCCTATAGCCAAAATACACACCCATTTGTCCTCATGTCTCACAGCAAAGGTCCCTATAGCCAGAATACACATACACACACTCTCTCGTGTATCATGGCAATGGTCCCTATAGCCAGACCACACCACTCCCACACTCACCCTCTTGTCTCACAGCAAAGATCCCTATGGCTTAAACACACATGTGCCTTCTTCTGTCACAGAGAGGGTACCTATAGTCAAAATACATACACGCATGCCCTCATGTCTCACAGCAAGGGTCCCTATAGTCAGAACACATACACGCACACACTCGCCATAATATCTTGCAGCAAGGGTCCCTACAGTCATTCACCCTCATGTATGTCAGTGAGAGTCTGTATAGTCAGAACACACACACTCAGTCATCCTCATGTCTTGTGGCACACACACACACACACACACACACACACACACTCACTCTTGTGCCTCATGACAAGAAGTCCTATAGCTGGAACACACACTCACTCACCCACCCTTGAGTTTCACAGCAAGAGTCCCTATAGCCAGCACATGTGTACTTGCCCTTGTGTTTCACGTGAAGGGTCCATATATACAAACTGTGACGAAGTGGGACTGTTCTTAATGTTTCCTCTGAATACTGTGTGGGTGCCTCAGTTTCCCCTATGTATTTCTTAAGTCTCTAGGTGGTGGGGAAAGGCCAGTGCACATAAATCACTGACACTCTGTCTCCCTGAACAAATGGCCAGGGCCCCTTCCCCCCTGCAAGGTAATAGCTAAAGGTGAACAAAGAGATCAGGTGACCTCCTGGCCCAGGAAAGGTTTCAGAGTAGCAGCCGTGTTAGTCTGTATCCGCAAAAAGAAGAACAGGAGTACTTGTGGCACCTTAGAGACTAACAAATTTATTAGAGCATTGCTCTAATAAATTTGTTAGTCTCTAAGGTGCCACAAGTACTCCTGTTCTTCTTTTGGCCCAGGAAAGAGACAAAGCCGGGAGAAGGAGGGGCCGGAGGGGGTTTCAGAGTTGAAGCTACCTGGAGACTAGGAGTGAGGGCAGACGTGGGTGTCTGGCTCTCTCAACCCCATAATGGACCCAGCCGAGGAGTCCCGTTCGCCGCTGTACCTACAAGCTCTGTTTTATACCATGTTCCTGTCATCTAATAAACCTCTGTTTTACTGGCTGGCTGAGAGTCACGTCTGACTGCGAAGTGGGGGGTGCAGAACCCTTTGACTTCCCCAGGACCCCGCTGGGGTGGACTCCCTGTGGGAAGCGCAGGGAGGGGCATATGCTGAATGCTCCCAGGAGAGACCCAGGAGGTGAAGCCGTGTGAGCTTCTTGCCCTGAAGACTGTCTGCTCCGAGGGAGAGGAGGCTCCCCAAAGTCCTGACTGGCTTTGTGGGGAGCAGTTCCAGAGCATTGCCCGGGGACTCCGTGACAAGAACACACACACATATTTGCCTTTGTGTTTTATAGCACCCTCATGTATTACGGCAAGGGTCCCTATAGCCAGCACACATACACACACTTGATTTCATGTGTGTCGGTGAGGGTTCATATATCCAGAATACACACACACACAAACAATCATGTCTCATGGCAAGAGTCACCTATAGCCAAATCGCACACACTCACCCTCTTCTCTCACAGGAAAAGTCCCTATAACTAAAACACACGTGCACTCGTCCTCATGTTTCACGCAAAGGGTCCATATATAAAGAACACACACTCGCCCTCCTGTTTTACAGCACGTGCGCGCGCACACACACACATTCTTCGAATCTCATGGCAAAGGCCCCCATAACCAGAACACACACTCGTGTCTGCCAGCAAGCATTCCTATAGGAGGAACACACACACGGTCACCCTCGTTTCTTGGGGTGAGGGTCCCTATACCTAGAATGCACACTTACCATCCTGTCTCATATGAAGGGTCCATATATCCAGAGTGCACACACACTCGTCCGCAAGTGTCAGAGTGAGGGTCCTATAGCTGGAACACACACTCGCCATAGTATCACATGGTGGGGTCCCCATAGTCAGAACATACACATATACTAGCTCTCCTGTTTGTCAGTGAGGGTCCATATATCCAGAACACACACACACTTACCCTTCTGTCCCATGGCAAGGATCCTTATAGCTAGAACATGCACTAACCCTCGTGTCTCATGGCAAAGGTCTCTAGCCAGAACACACACACACACTCTTTCTCTCTCTCTCTCTCTCTCTCTCTCTGTCTCTCTCTCTCTCTCTCTCTATCTCTCTCTCACACACACACACACAAACACACTCACTCTGCTGTCTGGCATCGAGGGTCTCTATACCCAGAACAACACACACAGACACACACTCTGTGGTCTTGTAGTGAGGGTCCCTATAACCAGAACACACACACTCGCCCTCATGCCTCAAGGTGAAGGTCCAAATAGCCTAACAATTCACACATGCTGTTATCTGACTGCAAGGATCCATCTTGCCTGAACACACACACATAACCCCCCTTGGGTCTCTCTCTGATGATCCGTACCAGCAGGACACACTTACACACCCTCGGGTATCACTGCTAGAGTCCATACAGTAGGATACACACAGACACCCTCGCATCTCATTTGGAGGGTCCATACTGCCGGGACCCACATCCTCATGCATTAGTGTGAGGGTCCATTCTCCTGGGATGCAAGCGCACACCTTTGCGTCTGAGTATGAAGGTACATACTTCCAGGATACACTCACACGCTCTCCAGTCTCACTGCGGGGGTCTATACTGCTTAGACACATACACACACACATCTTCCTGTCTGATTGCGAGGGTCCATACCACCAGGACTCACGGACACTCTCGTATCTCACTGCAAGCAAGCATACCACCAGCACACATATGCACATCCTTGTATCTCAGCGCGAGGGTCCATACTTATTGGACACTCCGAGCATTAAGACACAAGGGCATACACATGGGTGGATCAACAGGAAACACACACACACACACCTCCTGTCTCAGTGAGAAGGTCAGACCACTGGGACACAAATGTAGGCCCTCAAGTTTGCGGACGATACCAAGCTGGGAGGGGTTACAAGTGCTTTGGAGGATAGGATTAAAATTCAAAATGATCTGGACAAATTGGAGAAATGGTCTGAAGTAAATAGGGTGAAATTCAATAAGGACAAATGCAAAGTACTCCATTTAGGAAGGAACAATCATTGCACACATACAAAATGGGAAATGACTGCCTAGGAAGGACTACTGCGTAAAGGGATCTGGGGGTCATAGTGGACCACAAGCTAAATATGAGTCAACAGTGTAACGCTGTTGCAAAAAAAGCAAACATCATTCTGGGATCTATTAGCAGGAGTGTTGTAAGCAAGACACGAGAGGTAATTTTTCCTCTCTACTCCGCGCTGATTAGGCCTCAACTGGAGTATTGTGTCCAGTTCTGGGCGCCACATTTCAGGAAAGATGTGAACAAATGGGAAAAAGTCATGAGAAGAGCAACAAAAATGATTAAAGGTCTAGAAAACATGACCTATAAGGGAAGATTGAAAAAATTGGGTTTGTTTAGTCTGGAGAAGAAAAGACTGAGAGGGGACATGGTAACCGTTTTCAAGTACATAAAAGGTTACAAGGAGGAGGGAGAAAAATTGTTTTTCTTAATCTCTGAGGATAGGAGAAGAAGCAATGGGCTTAAATTGCAGCAAGGGAGGTTTAGGTTGGACATTAGAAAAAACTTCCTAACTGTCAGGGTGGTTAAGTACTGGAATAAATTGCCTAAGGAGGTTGTGGAATCTTCATCATTGGAGATTTTTAAGAGCAGGTTAGACAAACACCTGTCAGGAATGGTCTAGGTAATGCTTAGTCCTGCCATGAGTACAGGGGACTGGACTAGATGACCTCCCACGGTCCCTTCAAGTCCTATGATTCTATGTCTGACTGTGAGTATACACCCCACCAGGAGGCGCACACACATCCTCATGTATCACTACAATAGCCCATACAGCCAGGATACACACACATGCCCTCACGTCTCAGTGCAAGTGTCCATATCACCGGGAATGACACTTACACCCTCACATCTCATTTTGAGGGTTCGTACTGCCAGGAGACACATGCACTCCCTTGAGTCTGACTGTGAGTGTCCATACACAGGGGGGAGGGATAGCTCAGTGGTTTGAGCATTGGCCTTCTAAACCCAGGGTTGTGAGTTTAATCCTTAGGGGGACCATTTAGGGATCTGGGGCAAAAATCTGTCTGGGGATTATTCCTGCCCTGAGCAGGGGGTTGGACTAGATGACCTCCTGAGGTCCCTTCCAACCCTGGTATTCTATGATTCTATGATACAGCCAGGGTGCATGCACACACCTTCACGTCAGTGAGAAGATCCACACTACCAGGTCACACAAGCATGTCCTTAAGTCTTAGTGCTGTGGTCTATACCACCAGAACACAAACACACAGGCTTGTGGCTGCCAGGACATTCACATGCATGCCATGACAACTGTGTTAGTGGTGGACTAACAGGAAACATACACATCTCAGGTATGTGTGTACAGGTCTCAGTGGAGGGGCCATACTGCCAGGACACACACACACAGGCCCTTGTGTCTGTCTGAGGGTGTACATACTACTGAGAAACACACATACATTCTTATATCTCGCTGTGAAAGTCTGGACAGCCAGGATACACAGGCATACCCCCTGTCTCTGTGCATGATGGGCTCATACCACCAGGTCAACTATGTACGGACTCCTGAGTGTATCACTGCAAAGGTCTGTAGCAACAGGTACATGCGTACACTCTCATGTATAAATGCCAGGGTACGTCACTGGGACACACACGTCCTTGTGTCTCACTACAATGGTTCATCTCACCAAGCCACACAGGCACACTCTCATATCTCACTGTGAGGGTCCATACAGGGACACACACGCATGTCAGTTTATCTCAGTGTAAGGGTCTGTGCCACTTCAACACACCTGCACACCCTCTTGTCTGCACGCAAGGGTCCACACCGCCAGGACACACATGCATGCCCTTGTGTGTCACTGTAAGGGTCTGTACCACCGGAACAACACACAAGTCCTTGTGTCTAACAGCTAGGGTCCGTAACACAAAGACACACACACGTGCCTCATGTCTCTGGGAACGGGCCATGCTGCTGGGACACACACATATACACCCTCCTGTCTGATTTTGAGCATATGTACTGCCAGGAAGCACACACATGTCCTCGTGTTTCACTGTGAGAGTCCATACCACCAGGACTTGTACCCCTCATGTATGAGTGCGAGGGCCCGTACTGCTCTGACACAAACATTTGCCCTTGTGTCTTACTGCGAGGGTTTGTACAATCATGACATGCACACACGCCCGTTATCTGACTGCAAGGATCCATCTTGCCTGGACACACACATACGCCCCCTCACTGTGATAGTCTGTACACACACTTACACAGTCTCGTGAATCACTGCTAGAGCCCATACCAACGGGACACACACATAAACCTTCACATCTCATTTGGAGGGTCCATACTGCCGGGACACACACATCTTCATGCATCGGTGAGAGAGTCCGTTCCTCTGGAACGCAAACACACACCCTTGTGTCTGAGTATGAAGGTACATACTGCCAGGATACACACACATGCTCTCCAGTCTCACTGCGGGGGTCTATACTGCTTAGACACACACACCTTCCTGTCTGTGTGCGAGGCTCCATACTGCTAGGAGACACATGCATGCCCTCATATTTCACTGTGAGGGTCTGTACTGCTGCCCATCCCCTCCAGTCTGACTGCGAGGGTCCATACCACCTGGAGACACACACATGCCCTTGTATTTCACTGTGAGGGTTCATACCACCAGCAGAACTCACACAGACACTCTCGTATCTCACTGCAAGAGACCACACCACCAGCACACATGCACACATCCTTGTATCTCAGCACAAGGGTCCATACTGACGGACACTCAGAGCATTAAGACACAAGGGCATACACTTGACTGGATCAACAGGAAACAGGCATACACCTCCTGTCTCAGTGAGAGGGTCATACCACTGGAACACAATGGTATGACTGTGAGTATATCTACCACCAGGAGGTGCACACACATCCTCATGTCTCACTACAACAGCCCATACAGCCAGGATACTCGCACATGCCCTCATGTCTCAATCCAAGTATCCATATCACAGGGACACACATGTGCGCCCTCCTGTCTGAGTGTGAGATTCTCTGTCACCAGGAACGACACACACACCCCCACATCTCATTCTGAGGGTCCTGCCGTACTGCCAGGAGACACATGCACTCCCTTGAGTCTCACTGTGACTGTCCGTAAAGCCAGGGTGTGTGCACACATCCTCACGTGTCAGTGAGAAGATCCACACTGCCGGAAGACACATGCACGTCCGTGTGTCTTAGTGCTGGGGTCCGTACCACCAGGACACATGTGCACACCCTCGCATCTCAGTGAGAGAGTCTCTGCTGCCGGCACACGTATGTCCTCATGCACCAATGCGATGATATGGGCAACTAGGACACAAATGCACATCGTGTCTGAGTTCAATGGTTCATACTGCCAGGACACACATGCATACCCGGGATCTGTACCACGAGAACACAAACACACACACGCTTGTGGCTGAGGGTAGGGGCTCATGCTGCTGGGACACTCACATGCATGCTGTCACAACTGTGGTAGGAGTGGACTAACAGGAAACATACACGCCTCAGGTGCATGTGTTAAGGTCTCAGTGCGTGGGCCGTAGTTCCAGGATACAAACATGCGTGGGCCCTTGTGCCTGTCTGTGAGTACATGTACCACCGGGGAGACACAAAACACGTTCTTATGTCTCGCTGTGAAAGATACACAGGCATGCCCCCTGTCTCCATGCATAATGGGCTCATACCACCAGGTCACCCATGTACAGCCTCCTGAGTGTGAGGGTCTGTACCGCTGGGAGGCACACGCCTGCCTTCCATATAATTTAGAGGGTCCATACAAGCATGTTACACAGGAACACCCCTGTGTCTCACTGACAGGGTCAGTACATCCAGAACAAACAATCAATGCGAGGGTCTGCACTTAGACATAAATCTGCACCCTTCTATCTGACTGTGTGGGTCTCTCCCACCAAGGCACACATGCACACCCTCATGCATCACTGAAAGGGTTCTTTCAGCGGGGACACACAGGCACACCCTCGTATCTCAGTGCAAAGGACCGTACCACCTGAGCACCTACACATGTCCTTCTATCGGAGTGCAGTGGTCTGTACTGCCAGGACATTCACATGTTGCCCTCCTGTCTCAATGCTCAGAGTGGACTAACAGGAAACACACAGGCACCTCGTGTCTCAGTGAGGGGATCACACTGCCGGGATGCACAAGTCGGCCTTTGTGTCTGACTGTGAGTGTACACACCACACGTGTGTTCCTACCACACACGACACACATGTCCTCATGTCTCAGTGCGAGGGGCTGTAGTGCCAGGACACACATACTCTCCCTCGTGTCTCACTGCAATGGTTAGTAAAGTCCTGGCATGCATACACACAAGCCCTCCTGTCTCAGCGTGAAGGTCCGCATTGCTGGAACACATATACACGCCCTTGTGAATGTCCCTACCGCTATTTCAGACATCCACACCCTTGCATCTCATTTCAAGGGTCCATACTACTTAGACACACATGCACGTCCTTGTGTCCCAACGCGATGGTCCATACCACAGGGAAGGTCACACGTCTCATCTCTGTGTGTGAGGATCCATACTGCCGGGACACACCTCACTTGTCAGAGTGTGACCGGGAAACACATGCATCTCATTTCAAGGGTCTGTACTACCAATAAACACATGCAATCCCCGTCTGAGTGCGAGAGTCAGCAACCAGAACACTCACACACACCCTCATGTGGCATTGCAAGGGTCTGTGCCACAGGGATACACACACGCAAGCCCTCTTCCATACCACTGGGAAACAAACATACACTTTCACATCCCAAGGCGACGGTCCATACCAGCACCACACATCTACGCAGCGGCTGGGAGGGTGCTTCCCAGGGTGGGTAGTTAGACACGTGCTAGCTCTGCTAGAACAAGCGTGCTAAAAGCAGTGTATCTGGGGACAGTAGCTCAGGTTAGCTGCCCAGGGCAGGTTTGTAGTCTGGCAGGTGGCCTGAAATGCCATCATGCTACACCCTGATACACTGTTATGTTTAGCTAGGAAGAATGCTTCCAACTGTAGCACAGAGGTTTCCACAGTGAGGGTTCATGCCTCCCAGAAACACACGCACACCCTCCTATCTCAGTGTGAGAGTGCATAACCCTGAGACAGACACGCATTTTTTTTTGCGAACAGGGGCTGCTAACAGGGAGTTTCGCAAGGGAGTTTGGAAGGGGAGTGGGAAGGGGGCAAGGGTCCCTTGCCGGTTCTATCTGTTTTCCCTTTATTCCCCTTAAAACCTATAAGCCAACTACATTCAAAACTTCTTGCTTAAACAACCCTTTCAGCAGACAGGGGGCTGCAGACGGGAGTTTGACAGAGGGAGGCTTACGATGGTTAGGAAGACCCGCAACACCTGTGCCAGCACTGCTTCTGTCTCCTCCACCTGTGCCTGTAGCCAAACAGAGCGCCTGAGCATGGATGCTTGTACCCAGATCCTGGTGTGGTTTTGCAGAGACTGTAACTTGAAATTTCCACTTACTGATATCCAGGCTGGGGGGACCATCCAATGTGAGAGGTGCCTGCTGGTGGAATCTCTCAGGCAGCAGGTGGGAGAGCTACAGGAGGAGGTGGCTAGGTTGAGGAGCATCCGAATCCACGAGCAATTCCTCGACAGTGTCCATGTGGAGAGAGCTGAGGTAGCTGTCCCAGTACACAGGACTGCTGATACACCACTGGTGGAGGAGGAGATGGCTCAGGGTGAACACTGGCAGCTGGTTACTTCTGGCAGCAGGCAGTGCTCCACCCCTGCTCCGAACCCTCCTGCCGTGGTAATAGGTAACCATTATGCTCTTCTTGATACAGGAAAGAAGGAATCACCCCCTACAGTAAAGGAGGAGAAGCCTCGTACCCCTAAGGCTGGGAGGTCTGCTGCCACCACTGCGAATAGGAAACATAGGGTAGTGGTGGTCGGAGACTCTCTGCTGAGGGGGACGGAGGCGCCCATCTGTCGCCCTGACATTTCATTTCGGGAGGTATGCTGCCTGCTGGGAGCCCATATCCGAGATGTTACGGATTATTGTCAAGGATTATCCAGCCCTCTGACTACTACCCCATGCTACTCATCCATGTGGGCACAAATGATACTGCGCGGTGTGACACTGAGCAGATCAAGAGTGACTACAGGGCTCTGGGAGTATGGGTGAAGGAGTTTGGAGCGCAGATGGTATTCTCTTCGATTCTTCCTGTCAAAGGTAGAGGCCCGGGCAGAGACAGATGCATCATGGAGGTGAATGCCTGGCTGCGAAGATGGTGTCGCCAGGAGGGCTTTGGCTTCCTAGACCATGGGATGCTATTCGAGGAAGGACTGCTAGGCAGAGATGGCGTTCACCTTTCGAGGAGGGGAAAGACCCTATTTGGACACAGACTGGCTAACCTAGTGAGGAGGGCTTTAAACTAGGTTCGATGGGGACAGGTGAGCAAAGCCCACAGGTAAGTGGGGAACATGGAGACCTGGGAGATGGGTCAGAAACGAGAGGGAGTGTGGGCTATATTGGCAGAGAGAAAGGAGGGTCAGGACAAAACTGGGAGGAAAGATCAAACCAGTATCTTAGATGCCTATATACAAATGCGAGAAGTATGGGGAATAAGCAGGAAGAACTGGAAGTGCTAATAAATAAATACAACTATGACATTGTTGGCATCACTGAAACTTGGTGGGATAATACACATGACTGGAATGTTGGTGTGGATGGGTACAGCTTGCTCAGGAAGGATAGACAGGGGAAAAAGGGAGGAGGTGTTGCCTTATATATTAAAAATGTACACACTTGGACTGAGGTAGAGATGGACATAGAAGACGGAAGTGTTGAGTCTCTGGGTTAGGCTAAAAGGGGTAAAAAACAAGGGAGATGTCATGCTAGGAGTCTACTACAGGCCACCTAACCAGGTGGAAGAGGTGGATGAGGCTTTTTTTAAGCAACGAACAAAATCATCCAAAGCCCAAGATTTGGTGGTGATGGGGACTTCAACTATCCAGATATATGTTGGGAAAGTAACACAGCGGGGCACAGAAGGTTTTTATTTCAGAAGGTTGAAAAAGCTACTGGGGGGAAGCTGTTCTAGACTTGATTTTAACAAATAGGGAGGAATTCGTTGAGAATTTGAAAGTAGAAGGCAGCCTGGGTGAAAGTGATCATGAAATCATAGAGTTTGCAATTCTAAGGAAGGGTAGAAGGGAGAACAGCAAAATAGAGACAATGGATTTCAGGAAGGCAGATTTTGGTAAGCTCAGAGAGCTGATAGGTAAGGTCCCATGGGAATCAAGACTGAGGGGAAAAACAACTGAGGAGAGTTGGCAGTTTTTCAAAGGGACACTATTAAGGGCCCAAAAGCAAGCTATTCCGCTGGTTAGGAAAGACAGAAAATGTGGCAAAAGACCACATTGGCTTAACCATGAGATCTTGCATGATCTAAAAAATAAAAAGGAGTCATATAAAAAATGTAAACTAGGACAGATTACAAAGGATGAATATAGGCAAACAACACAAGAATGCAGGGGCAAGATTAAAAAGGCAAAGGCACAAAATGAGCTCAAACTAGCTATGGGAATAAAGGGAAACAAGAAGACTTTTTATCAATACATTAGAAGCAAGAGGAAGACCAAAGACAGGGTAGGCCCACTGCTTAGTGAAGAGGGAGAAACAGTAACAGGAAACTTGGAAATGGCAGAGATGCTTAATGACTTCTTTGTTTCGGTCTTCACCGAGAAGTCTGAAGGAATGCCTAACATAGTGAATGCTAATGGGAAGGGGGTAGGTTTAGCAGATAAAATAAAAAAAGAACAAGTTAAAAATCACTTAGAAAAGTTAGATGCCTGCAAGTCACCAGGGCCTGATGAAATGCATCCTAGAATACTCAAGGAGCTAATAGAGGAGGTATCTGAGCCTCTAGCTATTATCTTTGGAAAATCATGGGAGACGGGAGAGATTCCAGAAGACTGGAAAAGGGCAAATATAGTGCCCATCTATAAAAAGGGAAATAAAAACAACCCAGGAAACTACAGACCAGTTAGTTTAACTTCTGTGCCAGGGAAGATAATGGAGCAAGTAATTAAGGAAATCATCTGCAAACACTTGGAAGGTGGTAAGGTGATAGGGAACAGCCAGCATGGATTTGTGAAGAACAAATCATGTCAAACCAATCTGATAGCTTTCTTTGATAGGATAAAGAAGAACAGGAGTACTTGTGGCACCACCTTTGATAGGATAACGAGCCTTGTGGATAAGGGTGAAGCTGTGGATGTGGTATACCTAGACTTTAGTAAGGCATTTGATACGGTCTCGCATGATATTCTTATTGATAAACTAGGCAAATACAATTTAGATGGGGCTACTATAAGGTGGGTGCATAACTGGCTGGATAACCGTACTCAGAGAGTTGTTATTAATGGTTCCCAATCCTGCTGGAAAGGCATAACGAGTGGGGTACCGCAGGGGTCTGTTTTGGGACCGGCTCTGTTCAATATCTTCATCAACGACTTAGATATTAGCATAGAAAGTATGCTTATTAAGTTTGCGGATGATACCAAACTGGGAGGGATTGCAACTGCTTTGGAAGACAGGGTCATAATTCAAAATGATCTGGACAAATTGGAGAAATGGTCTGAGTTAAACAGGATGAAGTTTAATAAAGACAAATGCAAAGTGCTCCACTTAGGAAGAAAAAATCAGTTTCACACATACAGAATGGGAAGAGACTGTCTAGGAAGGAGTACGGCAGAAAGGGATCTAGGGGTTATAGTGGACCACAAGCTAAATATGAGTCAACAGTGTGATGCTGTTGCAAAAAAAGCAAACATGATTCTGGGATGTATTAACAGGTGTGTTGTGAGCAAGACACGAGAAGTCATTCTTCCGCTCTACTCTGCTCTGGTTAGGCTTCAGCTGGAGTATTGTGTCCAGTTCTGGGCACCACATTTTAAAAAAGATGTGGAGAAATTGGAAAGGGTCCAGAGAAGAGCAACAAGAATGATTAAAGGTCTTGAGAACATGACCTATGAAGGAAGGCTGAAAGAATTGGGTTTGTTTAGTTTGGAAAAGAGAAGACTGAGAGGGGACATGATAGCAGTTTTCAGGTATTTAAAAGGGTGTCATAAGGAGGAGGGAGAAAACTTGTTCACCTTAGCCTCTAAGGATAGAACAAGAAGCAATGGGCTTAAACTGCAGCAAGGGAGGTCTAGGTTGGACATTAGGAAAAAGTTCCTAACTGTCAGGGTGGTTAAACACTGGAATAAATTGCCTAGGGAGGTTGTGGAATCTCCATCTCTGGAAATATTTAAGAGTAGGTTAGATAAATGTCTATCAGGGATGGTCTAGACAGTATTTGGTCCTGCCATGAGGGCAGGGGACTGGACTCGATGACGTCTCGAGGTCCCTTCCAGTCCTAGAATCTATGAATCCTCTCCTGTCTCAGTGTGAGTGTTCATACCACCGCAACAAACACACACCGTCCTGTCTCAGTGTAAGCGTTCATACCCCCAAGACAAACACACACACATCCTCCTGTCTCAGTGAGAGGGTTCATACCCCCAAGACACACACGCACACCCTCCTGTCTCAGTGGGAGGGTGTGACACTGTATCTCGGGGGAACACCCTGCACCCCCATGTTCATTCTTATAATATGATTGTGTGGTATCCAATGCAAAGTTTCTCATGTCGGGTGTCTTCGGAAGGCTCATGATGCACTGAGCATTGTTGTTATAGTAATGTTATAAGTTGTAATTTCATGTATATAGTTATGAGGCTGAAAATGTATCCTCGGGGCTTAAAACAAGCCCAGGCAAAACTCTCCAGGAACAGAGGGGCAGTTCACATCTAATCAGGGCATGTATGGGATAAACCCAGCCCAGCCTCAAAGGAACAAAGGACACTGGCCTAAGCAGCAACAAAAGATCTGTTGAACTCTCAAGTGAGTAACCCCACCCTCCTTCCTTGGTCAGTTTGGGACTATGATGAGGTAATGGTCACCTGACAATGAAGGGGGCGGGGCAAAGCCAAGAGGGGAAAAAAGAACATGATAAAAGGGAGAGATGTTTGCCATGCTCTTCCTCTCTCTTCCACCTCCATCTACAAACACCACCACCAAGCAACTGAAACGCTGATCAAAGGGGAGAGCCTGGCTGAAGGGCAACCAACCAGCCTGTGGTGAGAAGTATCTAAGTTTCTAAGGGCACTGAAAGTGTTAAGATCAGCTTAGAATGCGTTTTGCTTTTATTTCATTGACCAAATCTGACTTGTTATGCTTTAACTTATAATCACTTAACATCTATCCTTTGTAGTTAATAAATGTGTTTGTTTATTCTACCTGAAGCAGTGCCTTTGGTTTGGAGCATGTCAGAGACTCTCCTTGGGATAAGAAGCCTGATACATATCAACTTCTTTGTTAAATTGACAAACTCACATAAGCTTGCAGCGTCCAGCGGGCATAACTGGACACTACAAGACGGAGGTTCTTAGGCTTGTGTCTGGGACCGGAGATATTGGCTAGTGTCATTCGGTTGCAAGTAGCTGTGAGCAGCTTCCATGCCAGAGGCTGTGCGTGAACAGCCCAGGAGTGGGGGTTCTCACAGCAGAGCAGGGTAAGGCTGGCTCCTAGAGTCGAGGATTGGAGTGACCTAGTGGATCACCAGTCCAGACAACACCACGGGATTGTCACAGAAGGTGCATACCCCTGAGACACACATGCACTCCCTGCTTTCCCAGTATGAGGGTTTATACCTCAGACACACACACACATCCTTCTGTCTCAGAGTAAGCGTTCATACCCCCGAGACACACACGCACTCCCTGCTGTCTCAGTATAAGGGTTTATACCCCAGAGACACACACGCACATCCTTCTGTCTCAGAGTAAGCGTTCATACCCCTGAGACACACATGCACTCCCTGCTGTCTCAGTGTGAGGGTTTATACCCCAGAGACACACACGCACATCCTTCTGTCTCAGAGTAAGCGTTCATACCCCTGAGACACACACGCACTCCCTGCTGTCTCAGTGTGAGGGTTTATACCCCAGAGACAAACACACACACATCCTCCTGTTTCAGTGTGAGCGTTCATACCCCCAAGACACACAAACACACCCTCCTGTCTCAGTGTCAGGGTTCATGGCCCTGAGACACACATTCACTCACTTCTGTCTCAGTGAGAAGGTTCAGACCCCCTAGGCACACCTTTCTGACTCAGTGGGAGGGTTCATACTCCCGAGAGACACACACACACCCTCCTGTCTCAGTAAGAGGGTTCATACCACCGAGACACAAATGGACACCCTCCTGTCTCTGTGAGAGCATTTACACCTCCGACACACACACACACACACATGCACACACTCACTCACACCATCCTGTCTCAGTGGAAGAGTTCACACCCCCAAGACTCACACCCTCCTGTCTCAGTGAGAGAATTAATACCCCCGAAACACACACACACACACCCTCCTGTCTGAGGGCTTGTCTTCACTACCCGCTTCGATCGGCGGGTAGAAATCGATCTCTCAGGGATCGAATTATCGTGTCTCGTCGGGACACGACAATCGATCCCCAAATCGACGCGCGTACTCCACCAGCCCAGATAGGCGTAAGTGCCGTCGATGGGGGAGCTGCGGCGGTCGATTTGCCGCCGTTCTCACAGCGGGGTAAGTCGGATCGGATACGTCGAATTCAGCTACGCTATTTGCATAGCTGAATTTGCGTATCTTAAATTGACCCCCCCCACCCCACCCAGTGTAGACCTAGCCTCAGTGTCAGGGTTCATACACACACACACACCCTCCTGTCTCAGTGTCAGGGTTCATGGCCCCGAGAGAGAGAGAGAGAAAGAGAGAGAGAGACACACACACACACACACTCCTCTCTCAGCGAGAGGATTTATACCCCTGAGGCACACCATCCTGTCTCAGTGGGAGGGTTCATACCCCCAAGACACACACACACACACCATCCTGTCTCAGTGTCAGGGTTCATACCCGCGAGACACACAAACACCCTCCTGTCTCCGTGTGACCATTCATACCCCTGAGACATACACCCCCACCCTCCTGTCTCAGTGGGAGAATTAATACCCCCAAGACATACACACACACACATCCTCCTGTCTCAGTGAGAGGGTTCATACCACCGAGACACACACGGACACCCTCCTGTGTCAGTGAGACAGTACATATCCCCGAGACACACACACAGACACCATCCTGTCTCAATGAGAGCATTTATACCACCGAGACACAAACACACAAACACACACCCTCCTGTCTCAGTGAGAGGGTTCGTACACCTGAAACACAAACACACACACCCTCCAGTCTCAGTTGGAGGGTTCATATCCCCAAGACACACACACACAGAGCTTCCTATCTCAGTGGGAGCATTCACACCCCCAAGACACACACATGCACACACCCTCCTCTCTCAGTGAGAGGGTTTATACCCCTGAGGCACACCCTCCTTTCTCAGTGGGAGGATTCATACCTCTCAGACACACACGCACACCCTCCTATCTCAATGCGAGCGTTCATACCCCCAAGACACACACACAAACCCTCCTGTCTCAGTGAGAGCGTTCATACACCCGAGGCACACACACAACCTCCTGTCTCAGTGTCAGGGTTCATACCCCCATGACACAAACACACATCGTCCTATCTATGTGTAAGCGTTCATACCCCCAAGACACAAACACAAACACACATCCTCCTGTCTCAGTTGGAGCATTCATACACCCGAGACACACAGACACACCATCACCCTGGTGTCTCAGTGTCAGGGTTCATACCCCCGAGACACACACAACCTCCTGTCTCAGTAAGAAGGTTCAGACTCCCTAGGCACACCGTCCTGTCTCAGTTGGAGGGTTCACACTGCCGAGACGCACACCCTCCTGTCTCAGTGTCAGGGTTCATACACACAAGAGACACACACACACCCTCTCCTGTCTCAGTGTCAGGGTTCATACACCAGGGACACAAACACACAAATACACACCCTCCTGTCTCATTGAGAGGGTTCATATCACCGAGACACACACACACACACACCCTTCTGTCTCAGTGTCAGGGTTCATGGCCCCGAGACACACACAACCTCCTTTCTCAGTGAGAAGGTTCAGACCCCCTAGGCACACATTCCTGTCTCAGTTGGAGGGTTCATACTCCCGAGACAAACACACAGGCACACCCTCTTCTCTCAGTGCGAGCATTCATACCCCTGCAACACAAAAGCCGACCCTCCTGTCTGAGTGTGAGCATTCATACAACCGAGATGCACACACACACAAACATCCTCCTGTCTCAGTTAGAGGGTTCATAGCCCCTGAGACAGACAGACAGACACATAGACACACACACACTCCTTCATACATTCATATCCCCCGAGACACACACACACACGCAAACCCACCTGTCATAGTGTGAGCGTTCATACCCCCGAGACACACACCCTCCTGTCTCAATGGGAGGGTTCATACCCCCGAGACACATGTGCACAACCTCATGTCTCAGTGTGAGTATTCATACACCAGACACACACACACACACACACACACACATACACCCTCCTATCTCAGTGAGAGGGTTCATATACCTGAGGCACACATGCACACCTCTTTTCTCAGTGGTAGGGTTTATACCCCAGAGACACACCCACCCACCCTCCTGTCTCAGTATCACAATTCATACCCCCATGACACAAACACACACCCTCCTGTCTCAGTGTGAGTTTTCATACACCCAAAACACACACACACACACACACACACACACGCTTGTCTCAGTGTCAGGGATCATATCCCCGAGACACACATGCACACCTCATCTCAGTGGGAGGGTTCATACTCCTCACACACACACACACACACACACACACACACACTCCTTTCTCAGTATCAGGATTCATACCCCCGCATCACAAATGCACACCCTCCTGTCTCAGTGTGAGCGTTCATACCCCTGAGACACTCACCCTCCTGTCTCAGTGTCAATGTTCATACACCCTAGACACACACACACACACAACCACCTGTCTCATTGTCAGGGTTCATATCCCCGAGACAGACAGACAAACAGACACACACACACACCATCCTGTCTCGGTGAGAAGGCTTATATCCCTGAGGCACACCCTCCTGTCTCACTGAGAGCGTTCATACCCCCGAGACACACACACATGCACACCCTCCTGTCTCAGTTGGAGGGTTCATAGCCCCTGAGACACAAACGCACACAAACACACATCCTCCTGTCTCAGTGAGAGGGTTCAGACCCCCTAGGCACACCCTCCTGTCTCAGTGGCAGGGTTCATACCACCAAGACACATGTGCACAGCCTCCTGTCTCAGTGTGAGCGTTCATACACCCGACACACACACACACACACACTCCTGTTTCAGTGAGAGGGTTCATATCTCCAAAACACACGCACACCTCTTGTCTCAGTGGGAGCGTTCATACCCCCAAGACACACACACTCCTTTCTCAGCATCAGGATTCATACCCCCGCGACACAAATGCACACCCTCCTGTCTCAGTGTCAGCGTTCATACACCCTAGACACACACCCCCCGTCTCAGTGTCAGGGTTCATACCCCCACGACACAAACGCACACCCTCCTGTCTCAGTGTGAGAGTTCATATCCCGGAGACGCACGCACACTGTCCTATCTCAGTGTCAGGGTTCATACCCCCGAGACACATACACACCCTCCTGTCTCAGTGAGAGGGTTCATATCATCGAGACACACAAGCACCACCTCCTGTGTCAGAGGGAGTGTGCATACCCCCGAGACAGACACGCACACCCTCCTATTTCTAAGTGAGCATTCATATTCCCAAGACCCTCCTGTTGCAGTGTGAGCATTCATACCCCCAAGACACACACACACAGACCCACATGTCTCAGTGTGAGCGTTCATACACCTGAGACACACATACACACACACTCACATCATCCTGTCTCAGTGTCAGGCTTCATATTCCCGAGACACACACATGCACACCTTCCTGTCTCAGTATCAGGATTCATACCCACATGACACAAACGCACACTCTCCTGTCTCAGTGTGAGCCTTCATACCCGAGACACACACACACTGTCCTGTCTCAGTGTAAGGGTTCATAGCCCCAGGACACACACACACACACACACACACACCCCTGTCTCAGTGAGACGGTTCAGACTCCCTAGGCACACCCTCCTATCTCAGTGTCAGGGTTCAAACCCCTGACACACACACACACACCCCCTCCTGTCTCAGTGTCAGTGTTCATACACCCGAGACACACACACGCACCTTCCTGACTCATTGAGAGAGTTCATACCTCCCAGATACACACACACACACACACACACACACAGCCTCCGGTCTCAGTGGGAGGGTTCATACCCCCGAGACACACACGCACACCCTGTCTCCATGGGAGAGATTATACCCGAGACACACATGCACACCCTCCTGTCTCAGTGTGAGCCTTCATAAAACCTCTGTCTCTGTGGGAGAGTTCATACCCCGAGACACACACACACACACACCCTGTCTCAGTGGGAGAGTTCATACACCCGAGACACACGCACACCCTGCTGTCTCAGTGGGAGCGTTCATACACCCAAGACACACACGCACACCCTCCTGTCTCAGTGGGAGTGTTCATACACCTGAGACACACACACACCCTCTTGTTTCAGTGTCATGGTTCCTACCCCCAAGACACACACACACACCCTCCTGTCTCAGTGGATGGTGCATATCCCTGAGACACACGCGCAAACCCTCCTGTCTCAGTGGGAGCGTTCATACCCTGGGGCACATGTGCACACCCTTGCATCTCAGTGCAAGGTTCTGAAGCACTGGGATACACACGTACACCCTCGTGTCTCAGTGCGAGGGTTCGTACCCCAGTGCACACACACACTCATGCCTTATTTCAAGGGTCCATACAACCAGAACACACACACACAATCCTGTGTCTCAGTGTGAGGGTCCATAGAACAGACTGGTATATATCCATGCTCTCATTTCTTAGAGCAAGGGTCTGTAACACAGGGACACGCACACGCCTACAGGTGTCAGTGTGAGGTTCCGTTCCGCTGAGATGCACATACTCATACCCTCACATCTCAAGGGTCCATACCACCAGGACACACACGTGCACACTCCCGTCTGAATGTGAGAGTCCGTAACATGGCAAGATGCACACACCCTCGTGTCTCAGTGAAAGGATCTATTCTGCTGGGAGTTGGGACACACACATGACCTTGGGTGTCAGTGTGAGGGTCTGTACCACCACAACACGTACACACCCTCATGTGTCATTTCAAGCTCCATAAAGTCAGAACACACAGGCACGCCCTCATGTTTTGCTGCCACAGGCCGTACCGCCAGTTCAAACATACACACCCACGTGTGTCTCAGCATGAGGGTCTGTATCAACAGGGATACACGCAGGACATGTGTCCCCCTACAAGGTTCTGTATTGCCAGGACACGCACACATGCCCTCATGTCTCACTGCTAGGATCCATAGCGCCAGTGAACATATAAATGCCCTCAGGGTCCGAACCGCCGGGACACTCACAGACACCCTTGTGCATCATCACTGACTGCACACAAGCAATGCTAAGCAAACACCAGTTAAAAAGCAGAGGCCCAGATCCCAGGTTGGTGCAAATCGGCACACTTCAGCTGGTTTCAACACAGCTATGCTGATTTCCTCCTGGCTCAGGGGTCCACCCCCTGCCTTCAAAATCCCCCCACAGCCATCACCATAGACATGGCTGCTAACAATCAGAGCATCACCCTGAGCCACATGCTGTTTGCCCCTGCTTCACATTGCAGGAAAACTAGTTTTATCCTTTTGGCTTTGGCACATGCTTGACTCTCTACCACCCGGCTGTACAACACGGCTGTCCGAGCAAAACATCTGGGACCATGGCAGAAACCACCGCGAGTCGAGAGATGAATCAAGCGGATGGGAGGGAGGGAGAGAGGGAAGAAAAATAACCGGAAGAGAGAAATGAAGGAGGGATGGTGGGAAGATCAGAAGGGAAGAGTGGAAATTAAAACTTCTGTTCGTTGGGGTGAAAATAACAAAGGTAAAGTGTCATACCTTGGCTGTTTAACGTCAGATGAGCAGGACCTTGAGGGGAGAGGAAAAGATAAAAAGAAAGAAAGAAAAAAGACTAGTCATATAAACGCACAGAAAAAAGGAGGGTTTAATCTTTTTGCCACAATTTAAAAGCTGTTTTTAACTTGTGACAGACATCCAGGCCCCAGGGGGAGAGAAAAGGGGTGGGGGGAGAGAGAGAAAAGGGGTTCGGATGCCGAAACGGAGTGAACAAAAAAAAGAAAGGGAAGGAAAAAGAGAGAGAGAACTCAAAAGCCCGGACAGATCGAACTGAAATTGAAAGAGGACGACAGAAGAGAGTCTGGGAGGGGTCTTTATTAGTCTCTTTAAAAAAAAAAAAAGCATTCGGGGCCCCTCTGTGGCAGAGAGACGGGAAAATGCTTCTTTTTTTTCCGGTTAAACAATAAAATTAAGAAAAAATAACAATGGAGAAAGAGACACAAACCAAGGCCTGAGAAGGCATGTAGGGGACGATGTTGCCTTTGGTGCCGGAGGGTCCCGCAGGAAGAACTGGAGCGTACTGCTGCTTTGGGAGGCAAGGGAGTTAGTGGTGGGAGGTCACCAGGGCTAGCTGGGGACTGACTGGCCTCTCGCACCCCCCTAGTGACTCAGGAGTAAGCCCAGTCAGGCGAGAGGAGCTGCCCCCAGTGTACATCAAGAGGAACTCCCGGGCTGTCAATGGGGAGGATTTTCCCCTCCCGCAGCCCAGTGGGAAGCAGGGCTAACTGCATCACAATGAGAAGAGCTATGTACAGGTGTCAATCAGGAGTCACTCCAGGGAAGGCAGTAGTGCTGATTGCTCTTCCCCTCCCCCAGTCTGACACAGGAACACCGCCAAAGCCAGAGGAGCTACACACACACACACACACTGAAAATCAGGAGTAACTCCGCTGCAGCCACCAGTGCAGGTTCCCCTCTCGTCCACCCAGCCTAGACCCAGAGTAACCCCATGGCACTCACTTGGGCTGGTTCCCCTCGTGCTCACCCCAGGGCAAATCAATCACCTCAGGAACACAGGTGGCTGTTCTGGCACCAGCGGAGAGTCACTCAACACCAACAGTTTTGCTGACAAGCACCCTTGCACCTCCAACACCTGCTGCTCCTGGGCAATTTTGCCACCCCAGCCTGGCACCCCCCAGCGCACAGAGAAAGGAAACACCGACTGAAGAGATGTGACCCTCATGCATGGCAGCGTGGGGGGGCCGTTACAATACATCCCAGGAGTCTTGAATCCCACCCCCACCCCACCCACCGGACCCCACTCGGCTCCCAGAGTCAGGAACTAAACCCAGGAGTCCTGGCTCCGAGCCTTGCCTCCTCTACCCCACTGCACCCCACTCCCTCCCTCTTGCATGACAGGATTGGGGGCCCCACCCTAACTCCTAACAAAGGTTCAGATGCCCGTTGCTATGGCCACTCTGGTTTCCCATCTGATTTTGGCTACTTATGGGGGTGGGGGGTTGGAAAGGAAATGGGGCGTCTCATGGCATTTGGGCAGATTCCCTTGCTCACACCTCAGTTCCTGACCTGATCACTGCAACTCAGCTTCACATGCTGCATATGTCAGTCTGCGGTGGTGTAGAAGACTGGGGTGTGGGGATCAGCTGCTGAGATCCACCCAGCCCAGGACCTGCACTGCCTTCTGACAGACCGTGGGGATAGATCCCTGGGGTCCAGCTGCTGGGATCCACCCAGCCCAGACCCTGTGCTACCTCCGGATAGATCAGTGTGTGGCAATCAACAGATCTCCTGGATCAGCTGCTAGGATCCAACAAACCTAGCCTCCTCACTGCCTAACGATAGAGTGTATTGGGAGGGTAGATCCCCTGGGATCGACAACTGGGTCCAGCTCCTATGCTATCTTCCATTCCAATAGATCAAACAGGGGATAAAGATCCCCTGGGATCCCCTGCTGGAATCCACCCACCCCATCCTCCATGCTCCCTCCTGAGAGATCAGGCTGTGGGGGATAGATCTCCTGGGATCAACTGCTGGGATTCACCCAGTCCAGGACCTGCACTGTCTTCTGACAGATTAGGGGGGGATAGATCCTTGGGATCAACCACTGGGACTCACCCAGACTAGGCTCCGTGCTCCCTTCTGAGAGATCAGGGTGTGGGGGGTAGAGCTCCTGGGATCAATTGCTGGAATCCACTCTGCCCAGCCCCAATGCTGCCTCCTGATAGATTGGGGTGTGGGGGGATAGATCACAGGGGATCCACCAGGCCAAGTGTCCCAACCCTCTATCTCCCATGGAAGGAACTGTATGGAGCCACTGTGAGGGGAGGCCAAGAGCAGAGGGTAGCTAATTCCCCAAACAGCCCCTCCTTCTGCTCCTCCCCAACCCTCCCCTGCAGGCGAGGATGAAGATGGGCAGGCAGGAGCAGGAGGCATTAATATTCCTCTCCCGCCCACCCCAGCGCCTCCCGCATCATTAATCATCGTGTGCGCTCCTCTCCCCGCGCCAGGCAGCTGCTTCCAAGACATCAGGCAATTTCATGCAAATGGCATGGAGCCCTCTCTGCCCCACACCCAGATGTCCCACCCCAAGACACATGCTCCCCTTTACCCATCACCACCCCCACCGAGCCCAAAGGCACCCACTTGCAGCCTGTAAGGCTTATACCCTGCGGGGGCAGGGGAGTTTGATGTTCAAAGACAGGAGTCCTGGCTCCAAACTCATGCAGTCCTGTTCTAACCACTACACCGCACTACCCTCCCAGAGCCAGGGACAGAATCCAGGAATCCTCATGCCCTAACCCCTGGCTCAGGGGGTGGAAAATGGGACATGGGGCCTTACCCCTCTGGAAAGCGCCAGCTCCGATCCAAGGCGGGGGTGGCTGGCGGCAGTGTGAGTGATACGAAGCCGCTATCCCTTCACCATCTTCCACAGGGCGATGTGAAACGAGTCTGCTGGGTATCAGCCTGACTCCCAGTAGGCTGTGCTGCTCAGTGACATCCCAACTGGCCACCTGGCTACTGGGAGCCGACTGCAGCCAGAGTCTTGACTCCCCCAGACTGCACGCTGGGGACACACTGCCGGGGGAGTCTCTGTGTGGAGCAGGAGCTTGGGGCTGTGAGGGCTATAGTGGGTGAAGAGTTAATGGCCACAGTTGGGGGGAGCTTGGGAAGGTGGGTGGGGGGTACAGCAGACTTCTGTGCAGATGTAGGGGCTGCAGTGGGGGGGGGGGACTGGGGGGGGGAGAGAAGGATGGGAGTGGAGCTGTATGGAGGCTGAAGCCAGGCCCAAACACCCCCCTCCATAGGCCTAGGCCTGGCACATTAGGATGCTGTCTGCTCTCCTTCCGTCACCATGGAGACCAGCTCCAAGGATCCCTCAGGCATGACGGTGGCAGCCATATTGTTCCAACACTACAGCCTCCCCCCAACACCCAGGCAGGATGGGGGCCCTGTGGAGAGAAAGCCATGGGGGGAGGACAGTGTCCACTGGCACCACAAGAAGGAAGGATGAAGCTGGTGCCCCTCAATCCCGACCTGCAGCCCTGCTATCCCAGCCACCCTCCCCCCACACTAACCAGGAGACCCCCGCTCTATTATGCAGCAGCTTCTGGCAGTTGGGAGGCTGTAAATCACACCCAGTCCCCACCGGGGTCCAACCCCAACCTCCTTACTGGCAACTGCTCACAGCTGTGTGAGCACAGACAGCCAATGCTACCAGGCCCCCCAGCACCTGTGCTCTCCTGACACTCACCGCACAGGTCCTCACTTGCACACATGCCACACAACCCTCCCTCACACACTCACTTTACACAGCCCCTCCCTTGCATGCACACTCCTACCTTCACACCCCCATGCAGACACACGCACAGTACATACCTCTCATGTATGTGTACCCGCCTAGCCTATGGACACAAACACACGGTGACACAGTCACATATGGGCACACGCCACACACACATTCCCAACATGCCAACACATGCCAAACACACATACAACAGAAGATGGTGACATACTGGGGTATCACTCTCTCTCTCACACACACACACACCCACACACACACACACACCCACACCCACCAGGACATTCTGGTACATGTACAACATGCTCCTACATGGTCTTGCACCTGCCCCGACATTCACCATCTGCAGCATGCACACGCACCGTTACAGTCACAGCGTGACACATGCACTGTTGAATATGCCACACAGCCTTGCACATGGCTGGAGATGGGACGTTGGGTGGGGAGGGCCAGGACTCTGAGGTGGCACTGAGCATTCTCTGCCCAGGTGTTGGCTGGCTCATTCTTGCTCATATGCTCAGGCTCTGGCTGGTGGCCCATGTGGGGTCAGGAAGGAATTTTACCCAGGTCAGATTGGCGGGGGGGGGGGGGGGGGGAGGGATCTGCCTTCCTCTGCAGTGTGTGGGCGCAGGTCAGTTGCCAAGATCACCTGGGTATTTCTTACTTCATCGGCCTCAGGCCCTAGCGCACTCTGGTCCCTCCTCTTCTCTGCCTGTGGCACAGAACAGTCTATTCTCCAGTGGGCTTCAGTCTCATTGCAGGTGCTGGGTTTGGTGTGCGGGTGCTGGCCTGTGCTTTACAGATCAGGCAGTTTTTCCTGGCCTTAAACCCTGTGACACTCACATCCTTACATCCTCCCTCATGCCCTTACACACCCATTCACACACATCTGTATCCACATGCACACACTTGGGTAGGTCCCCTCACACCCTGATCCGATCCTTCACACCATCATGCACTCACACGTGTGTGCACGCTACACATGCCCACCCACTCATGTACATAGGAGCCTGTGCTTGCCCACAGCAGCCTCGCTAGTGGGGTGGAGGGTGATTAATGGCCCCATCCACTGGCCTAGCCCAGGCGCCCAGATAACATGCCCTGCGTTGTCTCGGATCATGTCGGTTAATGACAGGCTCGTAATCGGCATGGAGCCGCTGCTCGGGAGATTAATAACAGCGCAGGGCCCCAAATAATGCAAATCACAGCTCATGTATTTGCATAACATGAGCTCATTGGTTCCAGTCTCCCTCATTTGCATATCAATACTCCATTGGTTCCAATAGCCCCTTTCATTAGCATAACACCAGCCTACTGGTTCTAATACCCCTTTCATTAGCAAAACACCAGCCCATTGGTTCCAATGCCCCCCTTCAGTAGCATAACACAAGGCCAGTGGCCCTCAGGAGTTTGGATGCTGGGGGGAATAAGGGCAGGGGGATTGGGAGTCATGGACTAATGGGGTGGGAGCTGCAGCTGTATGCCCTAGCCTTCAAAGGGGGCGAGCGAGGAAGGGGAAATTGATGGGGGGGGGGGGGGGGGGGGTTGTGGGGCATGGATGGGAGGTGCAAGGAGCCAGAGAAGGCATGGCAAGGTGTATGTGCACACGCATGTGAGCATGTACACATCTTTCATGTCAATGATGTGCAGGCCAAAGGATGCATAGGACTGCTTTCTCTGCACATGCAAGGGAAAGGTGGGGACTATCGTACAGACTCTGCACACAGGTGGTGTGGGTTCAAAAGCCAGGCAATATACACATACTCACACATACAAGCACACACACAAAGAACATGCCACCTGTGGAGCCTGCATATGTCTGCATGGGAAATGAGATGCCTGTCTCCTCTGCATGTATTGTGTTTGGAGCGGGTGCTGCCCATGGGGGTGTGCATGTCTGTGTGTGTGTCCATATATGGCTAAGCAGAACACAACTGTATGCATGTTCTCATCCCACACATGGGGAACACAGGAAAGGGGGGGTGCTCCAACACATTCACCCACAGCCATACTCTGCACACACAGAAACCACCGGAGGTGCATGTTCCACATGGCATGCTCACACATATACACACACAGAATACTCAGGAAGCACATCATGCATCCAACATGCTTACACACAGACATGTGCCACACGAGCCAAACACACGGGAGAGGCACGTTCCATGCAAAACATTTACCCACAAGCAGGGGAGAATGCACAGAAAACACGCAGGAGGGCTATATTCCACATGGCACATTTGCACACCTATTCTATACCCACACAATGCATGGGAGGCAAGTGTCTGTGTGCACTGACGTGTGTGTAGCGCCCGATGCCCAGTGGCACAGGTTCTACACCCCCGCGCACACGATACCTAGGCTGCTGTGCCCATACTCTTGTCTGTGCAAACCAAGTGCCTCCCCTTAACGTAACTCACCCCGCCATTATGCCCCCTGCCGCTTCACCCAGTGGGATGGGGAGGCTGCAGCACCCAAGTCCCTACCCCTCTCTTCAGCAATTCCCCGTTCTGAGCAGACACGGCATCAAGTCACCATGCTGCTAAATCTTATCTCCCCGGCACAGATGCCTGTCCATCCCCCGCACTGCAGCACACAGTACCAGGGGGTGCCAGGACACACACACACACACACACACACACAGACTGCACCCCCGCACACACAAAGTCAGTGCACTCACACAATTTGTAACCCCCCGAAAAGACACACACACACACACACGCACGCACAACTGCACCCCTACACAATCCAAGGGAGACAGACAGTCTCAAACACACACACACACACACACAGCCAGTCACCTTCTCCCCATTAGGCCACCGAGGGACAAAATGGTGGCAGGATACAAGGGCAGACTGACACACAAACGCCCACACACACAAACTCCACACAGGCACTGTGCGACGACACAGCAGCACAATATAAGCGGGGGACAGGGAGATACAAGCAGGGACACACACACACACCATCCCCCCAAAGAGTTAGTCCCATTCCCCTCCACACACACACTGCATCCAGGCTCCACTAGAGATGCCCCACACGTCCCCCTGCTCGTGACACGGGCACAATCACACTCCAGGGAGGCAGCCCCCAGAGTGCCCAGCCCCCACCCTGAAACACAACCTGCTCCACCAACCAGCAACACCCACTCCCCTCCCAGAGCTGGATTAGAACCCAGGAGTTCTGGCTCCCAGCTCTAAGCCCGCTCTTGCAATGGAGTGGGGGGGCATGGTCTCCGTGTGGGGTGGATTGTGATGGGGGTAGGCAGCATGATCTCTGTGGGTGGATGTGGGGCGCGCTGGAGCAGGGTCTCTGCAATGGGGGCAATAGAGAGCACGTTAGAGGGGAGCATGGTCCCTGAGCTGGTTAGTCTCAAGATGGCTGCTCAGGGACAAGCCTCACACAGCGAGTGGGGGGAGGGGGCAGAGAAAATACAGGCAAGAGGCTTCCCCTCACAGGTCCCCTGAGAACCCCTAAGCTCCCAGACACACACCCACGGCTCCCCTCAGGCCCTGGAAACCCCGCAACTGCCAACCCCCCTCCGTTGCCCATTATTTACTGCGGCACTCAGCCAGCCAGCTGCCAGGGGGATTGTGGGAAAGGACCAGGGAGCCACTGGCTGGATTCCCCCCATGCTTGGGGACTCCTGGGTCTGCTTGCAAAACGGATGCTATCTACACCCCAACTCATCCAGCCCCAAACTCTCCTCCCTGGAGCACACCAGCCCGCTGGGGGGCAGCCTCCCAAGCCCAGCCCCCTATGGGCCCAGAGCCCTCCCATTCCCATACACAAATCTCCCCTGACCTCCATACACACCCCAGCCCGGCACAGCACCCATTCCGCATGCCGCATTGCCCTTGTGTTCTGGGAAGACCCTACAGTAACAGACATGGGAGAGTAGCTGCAGTGCTTCAGGAGACCCTACAGTAACACACCAGCCCACACAACCCCAGCACACCCAGGAGACCCTACAGTAACACACCTGCCAATGCAATACGAGATGGGATTTGGAGAGGGAAATGGCTGCTGCCCTGAGCTCCCAGCTGAGGTTCAACATGAATGGAAAAAATGAATTTACCCAGCAGGCAGAGCCAGGGACAGAACGGGGACTGTCTGGTTCAGGGGGGCGGGGAATGGGATATGGGGACTTTCCCCTCTGGCAGGGGGCACCTGCTACGACCCAGTTCCAGTGTGTGTGTAGGAACTGACTGGGAATCTCTGGGGGAAAAGAGGAGTGAGGGGCAGAGTGTGTATGTGGGGATGGAGAGCAGTATGTGGGACTGAGGTGCCGGGGATATTTATACAGGCATCCCTCACCCAGTGCTGAGATGCAGATGCCTGTGGGATCCCTTGCCCAGCACTGAGATGCAGCCTCTGCACAGGAGTTGTTCATACAGGGATCCGGGGGGGCGGGGACGGGGGGGGGGGAAGGCAGGGTTTGGAGTTGCACTCCCTAGATACTCTGGGATGCCTTGTTGGCCCTGGTAACTGGGCGAGGGGATGGGGAGATGCGTTGGGGGGCCGGGTTCCCCCATGGGGATCAGATGCTTTCTCATCTGGGACCACAACTGAGAAATCAAATATACAACACACACATCCCTCACAGACACAACTTGTATTTACAAGCAACACAACACACATCAACATCCAAAAGAGCACACATACACACTGTACTTACACACACACACGTGCCCCATACACACACACCCCATTCACGCACTCTGAGCACGCATGCTCACACCACTCATGCACACCACTCACACACACACACACCCCACTCATGCACTCTGCACACACGCACACAGCACCACGCACTCTGCACACATGCACACACCACTTGCACTTTGAGCACGCACATACCATTCACACACTCTGAGCACGTACACACCACTCACACACTCTGAGTGTACACACACACCACTCACGCACTCAGAGCACGCACACACACACCACTCGCACTCTGAACACGCACACACACACAGTGCTCGTGCATGCTCACTGTACACACATTCACAATGCAGTCATACATACCACATACCCACCCCACACCTCCCACATGCACTAACCTCTGCACACAACCTCCACAGACTCACCTCCATGCACTGCCTTCACCACACAGCACACACGCACTATACTGACACACCAAAGCACCCCCACCCAACAATCCCTCCATAGGCATCACATTCCCTGCCCCCTTTAACTCCCCATGCAACCCATCCCCCAATTACTGCATGGGGGACAGACAAGGGCAACACCCCCTCCCCATATCACCCCCCTCCCTGGTCTCTTAGACAAGCTGCACAAAAATCACAATCAAATTGAGGTCACAACCCTGCCCCCAAATGCCAAGGCTACATCCACAAGTGAGACAACCCTCAAGGAGTAGGGAGAAAGGGGACGGTCCAGAACCCAGGGAGGAGGGGCTTGGGGGTAGGAGGGAGAGCATGGTGGCTGGAAAGGCCACAGAAGTGGGGGTGCCTTCTAATTTGTGTGGTGCAGTCTATTTCACCCCCAGGGCAGGATCGCCCCCTACAGACTATTCCAGTCTAGGAGAGCAATGGGGGGGCTTTATGGGCTGTGTTTGTGGAGATTGGGAAGCTCTCTACCCCAATATCTCAGTTCTGATCCAGTCCTTCCCCAACCCCCTCAGTCATGCACAGGATCCAACACGTACCCCCACCCCGCCCCAGCGACAAAGCGGTATATGACCCCTCCTCCCGTGGGGCAAACAGCCACAGAGACAGACTGCTATTACTGTGCTCTTACCACACACACAGAGACAAACCCTGGAGGGCTGGGGGAACCCCAAGACAACTGGCGATGCCTGGCTGTAGGGGCAACCCCGAGACAGACACCCCGGCAGTAAGTGACCCCTTGGGATCCAATTCACCATCATGTAGGGGGAGCACAGAGCTAGGGCGCTGTTGGAACACAGGGGAACCCCAACCCAGTCACCCAGGAGCCCCCCAAGTCCAGGCACTTCTCAATGGACCCCCACAGGGCGAGGGAGCAGGAAACAGACCCCCCCCATAGCAAAACATGAATTTGCTTCTTGTAGCATGGCCCCAACCCATGCCATCCACAGCCAGCATAGAGAATGCAAAGGGGTCACTCACCTTCCATAGTGTGCTCTTCTGCCAGGGACACCCCCACAGACGCAGCCAGACAGACACACAGAGAGAGAAAGAAAGGGAGTTAGTGAGGGGGGGCCAGGCCACCAGCATAGGCACACACTTACAGATAACTAGGTAAAGAGACCATAGGGAGCAATGTTGCCCCCCCGGGGGGGATAGACGGTAGGGGGCCACGCTGCCTTTGGGAGGTGGGGATAGAAGGTAGGGGGCCACGCTCTCCCGGGGAAGGGGGAAATAGGCTGGAGGAGCACAGTGTGCTGTGTTCTCCAATCCCCCAGTCCTGCCCCACAGTTTCCCCACTGTGGGCTTCCCCAGGGCAGTGGGCAGGACGGGAGCCAAAGGACTATGGTGGGGATCTCCATGCGGAGCCCTCACTCTGGCCCCCAGACTCCCCGGGATGAGGTTGGTAGGGTCTGGGGTCCCAGTTTATAGACACTAAATCTCCCTTCCCCACACCACAGTGCCAGAGATATTGGGGGGAGGGGTTAGTGAGAGGGGAGGGGTGACAGGCCAAACCAATCATAACAGGACAAGATCTGTGCAAGCCAATGCCCCCTGGTGCCCCTCCCCACCCACATCCCCAACTATCCCAGCCTGGGCTCCACACCCAGCCCTGCCAGTGCCCCTCACCCACAGCCCCGGCCATCACAGCCTGGGCTCCACACCCCGTCCTGTGGATGCCCCTCACCCCCACCCACAGCCCCGGCCATCCCAGCCTGGGCTCCACACCCTGTCCTGCCGGTGCCCCTCACCCCCACCCACAGCCCCGGCCATCCCAGCCTGGGCTCCACACCCAGCTCTGCCACTNTCACCCCCACCCACAGCCCCGGCCATCCCAGCCTGGGCTCCACACCCAGCTCTGCCACTGCCCCTCACCCCTAGCTCTCTCAACATGGACCCATCCCAGCTCCCCTCCCCCCAACAGTGCTGCAAACCCCGCCCCCTGCTGGTGATCCCACTTCCTGACTCCAGCCCCACATGGCAGCCTGGGGACCCACGGAGCAAGGGTGGGGGCTATTTTGAAGGAGCTGGGTTTCATAGATTCATAGATTCTAGGACTGGAAGGGACCTTGAGCGGTCATCGAGTCCAGTCCCCTGCCCTCATGGCAGGACCAAATACTGTCTAGACCATCCCTGATAGAAATTTATATAACCTACTCTTAAATATTTCCAGAGATGAAGATTCCACAACCTCCCTAGGCAATTTATTCCAGTGTTTAACCCCCCTGACAGTTAGGAACTTTTTCCTAATGTCCAACCTAAACCTCCCTTGCTGCAGTTTAAGCCCATTGCTTCTTGTTCTATCCTTAGAGGCTAAGATGAACAAGTTTTCTCCCTCCTCCTTATGACCCCCTTTTAGATACCTGAAAACTGCTATCATGTCCCCTCTCAGTCTTCTCTTTTCCAAACTAAACAAACTCAATTCTTTCAGCCTTCCTTCATAGGTCATGTTCTCAAGACCTTTAATCATTCTTGTTGCTCTTCTCTGGACCCTCTCCAATTTCTCCACATCTTTCTTGAAATGCGGTGCCCAGAACTGGACACAATACTCCAGTTGAGGCCTAACCAGTGCAGAGTAGAGCAGAACAATGACTTCTCGTGTCTTGCTCACAACACACCTGTTAATACATCCCAGAATCGTGTTTGCTTTTTTTGCAACAACATCACACTGTTGACTCACATTTAGCTTGTGGTCCACTATAACCCCTAGATCCTTTTCTGCCGTACTCCTTCCTAGACAGTCTCTTCCATTCTGTATGTGTGAAACTGATTGTTCCTTCCTAAGTGGAGCACTTTGCATTTGTCTTTATTAAACTTCATCCTGTTTAACTCAGACCAGTTCTCCAATGTGTTGATTGGGCTAGTTTCAGAAACGGCCGTTGCTCTGCGGGAGGAGCCCCATCCTTGGCTGGATGTGAGCCCTGCACAGAAGGCCCTTTTGATGCTGTAAACTCCTGGCTGAGCTGCTTTGGTGGGGCTATACAGGAGCCAGGAGCTCACTCATCTTTGCGAGTGCCCTCCCTGGGAAAGGGCCATGACTCCTGGATTCTATTCCCAGCTCAGGGGGAGTGGGGTCTAGTTGTTAGAGCAAGGGGGGGGGGCTGAGCCAGGATTCCTGGGTTCTCTCTCTGGTTTTGTGGAGGGAGTAGGATCCAGTGGGTGAGTGTAGAGGTCCAGGTCTGGAGGCAGGATGCCTGGGTTTGACCCTTGGGTTTTGCACAGAGCTCAATGCGGGACAGACACTTTCTGCTGTAACTAAATGTTTTGTGACCAACCTTTATTATTTCTTTAGTCTCTTACTACCATTCCCAGACTCACTAAGTGAGGAAGCGTGAGGCCTTCTGGCACCAGGGCTGGGACGGTAGAGTGCTGCAGGTGTGTATTGAGGAGCACTGGCAGAGCTGGGGGGGAAGCCCAGGACTGGGTTAGTAGTGGGCTGCCGGTCAGGACTGGGGGGTACCAGCAGGCCTGGAGATGGAGTCCTGTGCTGGGATAGCAGGCGCTGCAGACTAAGGCAGGCCTCACCTTGTGACCACGAGGGCTGGAGTTTGGCGGGCTGCTGAAGGAAGGCCATGTCTGAACAGTGTGACCAGCCACACCCCCCAGACACAACACATGGGGCAGGGCCCAAGGCTCCCACCCCTCAGCACAACCCGTCCCCTCCTACAGAATGGAGCCAAACCAACAAGTAAAGCAATTCATAACAACGGGACTAAGGAAAGGAGCTCACAGCCAATAACTGGGGCGAACAGGCTAACCACAGAGCCCTCCCCCCTTTCACGCTGGCACCAATGGACCCCTCTGTGACGAACTGGGACTGTTCTTTTCTTACTGTGGGCTTTGAATGCTGACAGGGGAGTGTGGCTAGGATAGTCTGCATTGGGGGATGGGAGACTGACCGAAGGAGAATACCTGAGCATGTAACATGAGAACCTAGGAAGGGGTTAGAGGCCAGGCGACACCTTTGCCCGGGAAACTGAACAAAGGCTGTGGAAGGGGTCGCTGAAGGGAGGGTTTTTCAGAAGCTGGCTGCTGAGTTGGCTGGGAGGCAGACGGGGCTCTGATCTCCCAAGGGGGCTGGGGTGCCCTGGGACCCCAAGATGGACCTAACTGAGGGGGGTCCTGTTGTCTGTGCCTGCAAGACCTATCTTGGACTGTATTCCTGTCGTCTAAATAAACCTTCTGCTTTACTGGCTGGCTGAGAGTCATGGTGAATCGCAGGAAGCCGGTGGTGCAGGGCCTTGTGTCCCCCCACACTCCGTGACAACTGGTGGCAGAGGTGGGATCTACTGCACCCTGTGGATGGCGCTTCCTGCAGTAAGTGACTGGGGAGCAGTAAAACGAAGGGGGATCGACGGGGACCAGGCGGGCTGAAGAGTCAAAGAGAGACGGTTCAGGCGGTGATTAACCCCTGGGAGTGTGTGACCAGAGGGAAGGACTGTTGCAATAACAGGGTTCCCTGGGGGATCGCAGTGAGTGGTCCTGGGGTGGAGGAGTCTGCAGCTCAACCCTGGCAGAGAGGTGGTGACTGAAGAAGGGCTGGCACACTAGGGGTCTCCAAGGAACGGTGGAAAGCAGAGAGCACAGGCCGGCGAGTGGCCAGCAGGAGGATGTATGCTAAACACCTTAAGAGCGACCTGGTGGAGCTGTGCAAGCAGAGGAGGCTGCGCATTGGGAGGTCCACCAAAGAACAGCTAATTGCCCAGCTGGAGGAGAGGGATCGCTTGGATGAACCGAGCCCTGTCCCTGAGAGAAGCCGCCCAGCGGATGCAGCGCGGGCCCCGGGGCCTGACATGGCTGGGAGGGGTCAGACTGCTGCCAAGGACATCCCGAGACCCGGCCTACCTATACCTAGGGGAGGGGTTGGGGGAAGCCCAGTGAAACCCGAGGGCACCCTGACCCCGGCAGCCAGCAGGGGATCGTCCCGGCGGAGCTCCCCGTCCCGGGAGCGGTTGCGACTGGAATATGACAGGGAGCTGAGACTGAAAGAGCTCGAGCTCGAGTTAAGGCAGCAAGAACTGAAGCAGGAACGGGAAGAGAAGGAGAAACAACATGAGCGGGACCAACATCCACATGAGGAGAACCAACGTCAGCATGAGCTGGAACTGGCCAGGCTGAGGAGCAGTGGGACCCCAGCTGCAGTGAGCGAGGGGGGACCCAAGACTGCAAAGAGCTTTGATAAGTGCTTCCTGGCCCAGCGTAAGGAAGGTGAGGACATGGATACCTTCCTGACGGCCTTTGAGAATACCTGCGAGCTGCTCCAGGTTGACCCTGCACAGAGGCTCCAGTTTCTCATCCCCTCACTGGACCCCACAGCCAGGGAGGCGTACAGCCGACTGAAAGGGGCGGAGACAGGGGACTACAAACTGTTCAGCAAGGCCCTGCTCCACGAGTTCTGGCTGACCCCTGAGATGTACTGGCAAAGGTTCCGGAGTCAGCGTAAAACCCGTGAGATCACATACCTACAACTAGTCAACCGGGCGCAGAGGTATGCCCACAAGTGGACAGCTGGGGCCCAAACTAAAGAGGACCAGCTTGACTTATTCGTACTGGAGCACGTGTATGAGCAGTGCCCATCCGACCTGAGGCAATGGTTGATGGACCAAAAGCCAGAGAACCCGCAGTACGCAGGCCAGTTGGCCGATGAGTTTGTGAACAGTTGGGCAGGGGATAACAGGGAGGAGTCCCAAATGAACAGTCCCACCACAATGCAGAGCGAGAGTCACCATGGGACCTCCCAGCGAGGAAATATGGAGAACCCCCACCAAAGGGAAACATCCAGCGTCAGGTCCATCCGACCCGCTCGAGGGGACCCACGGGACATGGGCTGCTATCACTGTGGCCAGAGAGGCCACATACGGGCCCAGTGCTCCAGACTCAGGGTTTTTGGTTTATACGGTGGGCACGGGGCTGTCCCTCCGGAGCGAGTACCTTGTTCCCCTGGAGGTGGATGGGAGGACGGTCAATGGATACTGGGATACGGGTGCAGAAGTGACGCTGGCCCGGCCCGAGATGGTGGCCCCAGATCGGGTGGTGCCCGACACCTACCTGACCCTGACAGGGGTGGGTTGGACCCCATTCAAGGTACCTGTGGCGAGGGTACACCTGAAGTGGGGGGCCAAGGAGGGCCCCAAGGACGTGGGGGTACACCCGTATTTGCCCACTGAGGTGTTGATGTGGGGGGGAACCTGGAGGACTGGCCAAGCAACCCCCAGGGTGCCCTGGTTGTGACCCGCAGTCAGAGCCGGCGAGGGGCACTGCGCCCTGGCCTTGGGGAGGGTGCCTTGCCCGAGGCACAGGACCCTAACCTGGTGGGGAGGGAACACCCAGGGACACGGCTCAAGGAGGCTGCGGCTTCAGGCCCAGCCAGTGGGAGAGAACAGGTGGCCATCCCTGTCCCAGCTGCTGAGTTCTAGGCCGAGGTGCAGAAAGATCCCTCCTTGCGGAAGATAAGGGACCTGGCCGACCTCAGTGCGGTACAGACCATGGGGAGAGGTGGCCGGAAAAGGTTCCTGTGGGAGAAGGGGTTCCTGTACCGAGAATGGGCTCCCCCAGGGAAAATGGAGCCAGGAGGGTTCAGGAGGCAGCTGGTGGTACCCCAGAAGTATCGCCGCCAGCTGCTGTGCCGGGCCCATGACACCCCCCTCTCAGGGCACCAGGCTGCTACGGAGCTTTTACTGGCCTGGGGTCTTTGTTACTGTCCGACAGTACTGCCGATCCTGTGACCACTGTCAGAGGGGGAGGAAGGCCCGGGACAAGGGGAAAACGGCTTTAGGACCTTGCCCAACATAGAGGAGCCTTTCCAGAGGGTGGCCAGGGTAAAAAGGGGGACTCTGAACCAAGACAGCCCGAATCACCGACATCCAGACTGGAACACTGGGAGGGGTATTGGGGTGGGAAAAGGGCACAGACCGCATAAACCTTCCCACATGCGAACTACGAGTGCCATCGAGCGCCCCCAACCTAAGGGGGGGCGTGAAACTGGAGGGGCCTGGTGTAATTCTTACCCAGGAATGGGAGGGATGCTGGGGCATCCACAGGAATGGGGGTAGGTTCTAACTTCCCCGGGTCACTGGCTAAAGTGACCCCGCTCAGTTCGGTCTCGAAAGGGGGAGAGATGTGACGAACTGGGACTGTTCTTACTGTGGGCTTTGAATGCTGACAGGGGAGTGTGGCTAGGATAGTCTGCATTGGGGGATAGGAGACTGACCAACAGAGAATACCTGAGCATGTAACATGAGAACCCAGGAAGGGGTTAGAGGCCAGGTGACACCTTTGCCCGGGAAACTGAACAAAGGCTGTGGGAGGGGTCGCTGAAGGGAGGGTTTTTCAGAAGCTGGCTGCTGAGTTGGCTGGGAGGCAGACGGGGCTCTGATCTCCCAAGGGGGCTGGGGCGCCCTGGGACCCCAAGATGGACCTAACTGAGGGGGGTCCTGTTGTCTGTGCCTGCAAGACCTGTCTTGGACTGTATTCCTGTCATCTAAATAAACCTTCTGCTTACTGGCTGGCTGAGAGTCATGGTGAATCGCAGGAAGCCAGGGGTGCAGGGCCTTGTGTCCCCCACACTCCGTGACACCCTCTCCAGCCACCAGGACCAGGGACAGCAGCCAAAACAGCTAAGGGAGAGCGACACAGCTCCACCGGTGCCCTCAATCCCAACCCACAGCCCGCTGCCATCCCAGCCCAGCACTCATCCTCCAGAGCCCTGCCAGTGACCCTCAATCCCAGGCCTGGGCTCCCCGCTCCCCACAGCCCTGCCAGCCCCCTCAATCCTGACCTGCAGCCCCTTTGATCCCAGCTCTGGACTTCCCCCCATATCTTTGTTGGTGCCCCACAGTCCTGACCCACACACACACACTCTGCTCTCCATAAAATGGGGTGGAGTCAGGAATACTCTGCCCATGTCTCCCCACACCTGCCTTTGCCCCTTCCAATGGCTGCACTCCCACCAGCTGTTCCCAGGGACTGATCAGCCCTCGCCCCATGCAACATCATTAACTCTGTATGCAAATGATCAGGGGGGCGGGGGGGGCAGGTTCATGCGCGGCTCTGTGCTCTCTTCCCCCACAGCCAAGTGCTGGGGTTATGATAAGTCTGCTGGGTCAGTGTGTTGGAGGAGGGGTCATTCTCTTCCAGACCCCACTGTGAAGGGGGGGGCTGCGGTGGAGTAAGTGGCTAGAGTCTCCCACTGCACCCCCCAGCCTCCCCCCATAACCTCCACCACAGACACCCCAATGCACCCCACATACCCCCACCAGACACCCCAGATATCCCTCACCACAGACACCTCAAGGTACCCCACATACCCCAGATATCCCCACCACAAGCACCCCAATGCACCCCACATACCCCCACCAAATACCCCAATGAACCCCAGATACCCCCACTAGAAACCCCAATGCCCCCAACTCTGCATGGCAGGGTGGGGGAGGGGTGCTGAGGCACCAGGCCCCTCTGGATCCTCCTTAGTGATAATTGAGCAAAATGAGCAGGGCAGGTGGCAAGAGCTGGTTTCCATGGCAACCCCAAACAAAAGGCTGGCCAGAATGACGTGTGCTCTAACACATGGCGGGAGGAGGATGGAAAAAAGGGGGCATCCCCAACCAAACCTACTCCTCCCCGTCACCCTGGGGGAGCCAGGACTCCTGGGTTCTATCCCCAGTCCTGGGCAGAGAGTGGGGTCTAGTGGGCGCCTGGGAGCTAGGACACCTGGGTCCCAGCATGACCCGGGAGGAGACCCTTCCCCACTCCATGTCATGCCAGATGCGTTGTGGGAGGGAAGGGGCCATTCCCCCCATGGGGGCCAGGCACTGCGGGGAGCAGCCCTTGCTGGGAGACCAGCGCCCCCTGCCCCTAGAAGCCTGGCTGTTCCAATGGGTCAGCCCCTGCACTCCAGGCTCTGTGCCAGGCTCAGACTCTGCCCCCTGCCCCACCGCACACCCTGCTGGGCAAGGGGGAATCTTGGGAAAGGACAGCAGGGATGATCCAGTGAGTCTGGGGGCTTGAAACAGCCATCGAATGTGGAAGGCCGGGGTGGGGAAATGGGGCACAGTGGGGCTAGGGAGAAAGGAGGAGACAGCGACTCTAGGCATGCACATGTGGGTCTACCTCTGCCTGTAGGTCTGCCGGGGGGTGGGCACGCATCTGTCTGTGGGTCTGCAAGGTGTGCATGCCACATATGAATGGGTCAGTTCAGGAGCGGATTTACCATGAAACAAACCGTGCGGTGGCACAGGGCCCAAACGCCATGGTGGTCCCCAAAATGCAGGACAAATATCTGACAACCTGTCCCTGAGTCCTGGCCAGCGGCGCAGCAGGACTCAGGCAGGCAGGCTGTCTGCATGCCATGGCCGGTGGCCCCACGTTGCTCCCAGAAGCAGCTGGCTTCTGGCACATCTCTGTGCGCCCCTGGCGGGGGAGGGGAGGAGGCAGCTCCGCACGCTGCCTGCACCCTGGGCAGCGCACGGAGACCCGCTGCCCCCTGCCCCGCAAGGGGCATGTAGAAACGTGCCAGCAGCAGGGCTAACGCAGTTCCCTGCCCACTCTGCCTCCCTCTGTCCACGCTACTTCGCTCCCGGAAGCGGCCAGCATGTCCCTGAAGCCCCGGGGGAGCGGGGAGTGTCTCCACGCGCTGCCCCCACCCTGAGCGCCAACTCCACAGCGCCCATTGGCTGGGAACTGCGGCCAATAGGAGCTGCAGGGGCAGTGCCTGTGGGCAGCGGTGCGCGGAAACCCCTTATTCTCCCGCCTAGGAGATGCTTCCGGAAGGGTGTGTGCACCAGTTGCTTTGGGAGCCACGCCGCCCGAGGTAAGCGCTGCCCCCCTGCCCCTCTCAGGCACCTCAATCCCCTGCCCCAGCCAAGAGCCTGCACCCCACACTCAAATGTCCTCCCAGAGCCCGCACCCCTCACCCCCTCCCACACGCCAACCCCCTGCCCCAGCCCCAGCCCAGAGCCCGCACCCAGCACCCAAACTTCTTCCCAAAGCCCGTACTCCTCACCCCTCCTCCCACAACCCAACCCCCTGCCCCAATCAAGGTACCTCACTTTATTTTCATTTACTTCCCATTACTTATAATATAGGAGGAGGATGAAGAAAAGAATGAAAAACAGGGAGGAGATAAGAGAGAATGTTCTTTTTTTTGGCTGTGTCCTGAGGGGGGGGGGGGGGGGGGCAAAAATGAAGCTGCGCATAGGGCCCCACTAACTCTAAATCTGCCACTGGGTCGGTTTGTGGAATGTACGTGGGTCTGTCTGTCTGCCTGTGGGTCTGCGGGGTGTGTATCTGCTTGTAGGTCTGCATGGGGGGGACTGTATCTGTCTGTAGGTCTGTGTGGGGTATGCATGCCTTGTGTGCATGGATAGGTTTGTGGGGTGTGCATGGGTCTGTAGAATGTACATGGGTCTGTCTGTCTGCCTGTGGGTCTGCGGGGTGTGTATCTGCATGTTGGTCTGCAGAGCAGGGGTGTATCTGTCTGTAGGTCTGTATGGAGGGAAGGGGTGTTCCTGTCTGTGGGTCTGCAAGGTGTGCATGCCATGCGTGCATGGATTGGTTTGTGGAATGTATGTGGATCTGTCTGTCTGTGGGGTGTGCATGCGTGTGTGCATGGGTCGGTTTGTGGGGTGTGTGTGGAACTGTGGAATGTACATGGGTCTGTCTGTGGGCCGGCAGGGTGTGTCTGTCTGTCTGTCTGTCTATGCGTCTGTTGATGGGTCTGCGGAATGTATGCATGTCTCTGTCTGTCTGTCTGCGTTGTGGTCCCCCGCTGGCTTGGGCAGGAGCTCTGGGCTCCCAGACAACCTGTCCCCAACATGGAGTTGGCACACGCTTCACATAGCAGCTGCCAGGCAGCCCATCGGCACAGCACGGCGCTGCATAGGGGGGCATCAGGACAGCAGCACACAGCATGTTCACTAGTGGGTGAGACAGGCAGAACAGTGGCACACATTGCTCACTAATAGTGCTCAAGGGCCCATGCCCACTGCCCGCCCCATACAGGGGGAGCCCGTGCAGTCCCCACACTCATGCCCTAGCGAGGCACACTGCTCCCCGGGCAGCCCTCTTGACCAACCGAGCAATGACGGACATTGGCCCGACCCTCTCTCAACATGTTCTAGAGCCCTCACACCAGGGCCAAATCCAACCCCTCTAGTGTGCTCGAGCTCTGTTCTATGCTGCCATCCCAGGGCTGAATCCAATCCGCTCCACTGTGCCCAAGACCTGTGCTAGAGCCCCCACACTAGGGCTGAATCTAGACCATCCTAAGGGAACCCATTTCAGGGCTGACCCTGACTCATACAAGATTCCCAGGCTACCCGTGCTTCAAGTAAATGATGAACCACAGCCCCCACCCCCACACTCGTGTGTTCCCACACTGTGGGAATTCTCTACCGTGCACAGTGATCAGAGCGATGATGCAGCACAGACAGACTCATAGACTTTAAGGTCAGAAGGGATCATTATGATCATCTAGTCTGACCTCCCGCATGATGCAGGCCACAAAGCCGTCCCAATCCTTTCCCTTAACTCTGCTGTTGAAGCCCCCAAATCCTGTGGTTTAGAGACTTCAAGTAGCAGAGAATCCTCCAGCTAGGCGGGGAGCTTGTGGTTCAGATGCTGGGCTGGGTTGTATCCCAGCTCTGCCACTGACCTTGGGAGAGTTCTTCCCCCCTCAATGCCTCAGTTTCCCCTCCCACCCTTTATCTGTTCAGACTGTAAGCTCTCCAGGGCAGGGACTATCTCTCACTATATGTCTGTACAGTGCCCAAAAGAGACCCCAATCTCAGCCGGGTGGGATCTGTGCAGGGCCTGTCCTGCTGGGGTCCCTGATCTCAGCCGGTTGGGGGTCTGAGAGACAGCTGGCCCTCTGGAGGCTCCGATCTCAGTGGGGGGTGGGGTGGTCCGTGCAGCACCCGGCCTGCTAGGGGCTCTGATCTCAGCCAGGGCAGGCAGACACTATCGCAATAAGATGACTCAGGAATCCTGTGTCACTCAGGGAGGCAAATATGGGCATTTTGTGCTGAATCCAACCCAAAGGGGGAGGAGGGTTCGATTCCAAGTGAACCCCACCCCCACCTCCACCCACTTACATGCAAAGGCAGATCCCAGCTTTCCCAGCAGCCTCCCTCCCTTGCACAGACACCCCTTGCTTTCCACACTGGCTCCACTGAGCGAGTTTCACACTCCCTGCCGGCTGCAGGCAGTGGCACAGCTGGTGGGGGGGAGGACTCCTTAGCACCACCTGGTGGTGCCCAGCTGTTCAGCACAGGGTTCAGGCGGCACAAGCCATGCGGAAAAGCCATCCTCCCGGAGGGCATGTAGGCGGGGTTGGGCAAGCTCTCTCCACATCCCGTCTCCTGGCAGCTCTTCACCAGCTGACCTTGGGCTGTCCTTGCAGAGGCAGAGACTGAGCGCGGATGGCTGGGCCTGGAGAGCATCCCCCAACCCTCTGGAGAGACACACGCTGGGGGGATCCAGGCCAGGCGGCAGCACAGCTCAGACCAAAGCACCACAGTCAGCGCTCCCCACATGTGAGCAGTGCTAATAGGAGCAGGTGGGGGGGCACCGGGGCAGGGATGTCAGGGCCGGTGGGGGGAAGAAAAGAATGAAAAAATGGGGGGGGGGAGAGAAGAGGAGAAAGGATGAAAAATGTGAATGAATGAAAGAAAGAATGAGAAAAAGGGCAAAAAGGAGGAGAATAAAAGGATGTAAAAAAGAGCAAGAATGGAAAGCAGAAACAGGAAGAGAAAGGAAAGATGACAGAAGACCGAATAAAAGAGGAAAAAAGAGCAAAAGAACGAAAGAATAAAAAGGAGAGAAACAAGGAATGAAAGAATAAAAAAGAACAAATGAATGGAAAAAAGGAGGAAAAGAACAAAATAGATGGAAAGGGAAACAAAATAATGAAGAAAAGAGGAATGCAAGCATGAGAAAGGAAGGGAAAGAAATGAAGAAAAGAATGAATGGAAAAGTGAAAAAAAAAGAAAATATCAACAGGGTTTTGGGCAGGGGGGTCAGCAGGGGGAAGTGGGACAGAGCAGGGAGGTCAGGAACATGAACTGAGTACAGGGAAAGGGGGACACCTCAAGGACTTGGCACCCTGTCCTAGCCCTGCGGCCCCTTCACTGCCCCTTCCTGGCTGTGACATAATGTGGATCAGGGTAACACGGGCACCTGAGCAGGCTCAGTGATGAATGAGGGGGAGAGACGACAAACGTTCTTCCCATCCAGAATCTGATCCACCCTCTACCACCACCCTCTCTCACACACACCCCAGACCCTGTCCAGACCAGTCACCCTGGGGGCTCCTGACCCTGCATTGTGGGAGGGGATGGGAGGGACAGGCAGGCTGGCACCTCCCCATGCAGTTGGGTCCAAGTGCCAAGCTGGGACAGTCCCTCTTATATAAAGCATGCACCCCCCCCCCCTCCAGCCAGCAACCCTGCCACAACATGGCCTTTGACCCATAGACCCACCAAGGCACTTGCTGTACCCCTAACCCGTGCCTAACATACAGCATGCAGGCACCCCCTGCCACCACACCAGTCCCAACTCGTGCCACTCATCCCACAACACCTCCACACACAGCAGGACTGATATGCCTAGACCCTCACACTGCCCTGACATCCTACACTACCAGTACACACACACAGAGAGCATAATTCTACAGGCGTGCAGCCTAACACCGCAACATCCTATCACACTTGTATACACAGCATACACATACAACCCTACAACTGACACTCTATTCCACTTGTACACACAGAGCATAACCCTACACCTGCACACCAACACCCTATATACTTGTATACACACAGCATAAACTTTCACACTACAACTTTGTACACAACACTCTACGGCCCATGTCCATTGTATGCACATATGGCATAAATCTCCCAAACAACCTCAATACTCCTTATATACATATACACCCCAGCATACCCATACAACCTGACATCCCTACCTCCTATAATGCTTGTACTCACACACACCACAATTCTCTCATACAACTTAACACCCCAAAACTCACTGTCTACCACTTGTGTACATACACATATACAGAGTATAATCCTTCAACTCTACAACCTAACACCCTAGTACACACCACTCCTGTACACCTAGTATTTACACACACAAAAAACAGCATACACAGGAAGAACCATGCAATCTAACACCCCAGTACCCAACACCCTAAACTACTTGAAAACACATCCACACACCACAATCTTTTACCCGTACAATAAACATCCCACTACACAGCACCCCGGCACCATACCCTTGTATTCAAACACACATATACAGACAGTGTAGTCCTTCACTCATACATAATACCTTCTTCACAGAGCCACACAACAAGGTCCTAACACACCACAAGACCATATCCATACTTTTATTCCTTCACACAGCATAATCCTTCACCCATACAACACCTTCTGCACACTGCCAAATAACACAATCCTTCAACCTGACACCCTACACTACTGGTAGGTCTATCCTTCACCCATACACCCTAGTGCACAACACCCTTTGTCCCTTGTGCAGATAGACACACACAACAGAATCCTCCATCCAGACAACCTAACACCCCAGTACACAGCACCCCTATGACCTCATCTTCCTACATGCAACATAGCCAAGCAACCCCACACACCCTAGCACGCAGTGTCCTCCCCCAACACCATTTCATTGTACCCAGCAACCCCCCCCCATTACACCCAACCAAACCTCCTCAGTCACTGAAGAGTAGTTAGCGAAACTGTCCCCTGGGCAACCAGACTAGGCAACAGTCACTGAGGAGTCACCAAACCGTTGTCCATAGAAACTGGCCTCAGCCAAAGAATTCAGTCAGTACAATCTCCGCAGCAATGATGGACAGTTGCCAAGAGTTAGCCAGCCCAACCAACTGTCTCCATAGCAACCAGCTCTAGACAACAGCCGCCAAGAAGCTAGCCAGTGCAATCGTATCCCTGGCAAGCGGCCATAGACAACAGCCAATGAAGATTTGATTGGCCCAGTTGTCTCCATAGCAAATGGGCAAGAAACACAATCACCGAGCAGTCAATAGTTGTCTCAGTTCTCTCCATGGCAACCAACCTAGACAACTGTCACCCAGGATTCAGAGAGTGTGGGCAGGTGTGTGGGTGGATTGTGCAGGGAAGATGAGGGAGATGTGTGTCTGTGTGTGGTTGAGTGCATTGTGCATAGGTGGGTGGGCGAGCAAGTAGCTAGCTGTCTTGTGTGCATCTGCCGTGTTTGTGTATGTTGTGTGAGTAGGTGGGTGTATTGTGTGACAGTCGGGAAGGTGTGTTGTGTGTCTGCATGATTGTGTCTGTACAGGTGTGTTTGTATGACTGGGGTGTGTGAGTGTGTCTGTAAGAGAAAGTGTGTGTGAGTATGTTGTGAGTGGATGTGTTTCTTGTGTGTTTGTCGTTACATTTGTTGTGCATCTATAAGTAGTGTGTGTGTGTGCACAAAGTGTTTTGAGAGTGCCTGTTTCTATCTCTGTGTTTAAGAAAGTATCTCTGTGTGTATATATGAATCTATGAGTGTCACATGTGAGCATGTGTCTGTGCTGCGTGACTGTTTATGTGTTACTGGGTGCCTGCCTGTGTGAACAGTGTGTGACTGCATCATTCTCCATGTGTTTGTACATATGTATGTTTTGTGTGAGTGTTTTTGTGTGTTATGTATGTGAGTGCTAACTGGGTGGGTGTACTGCACATCTGCCTGTGTGTACTGAGAGTGTGTCATTGTGTGTGCATGCACATGCTGTGAGAGTTTGCCTGAGTATTGTCTATCTGTGTGTGGTTTTGAGAGAGTGTATGGAGTGGGGTGATGTGTCATGAGTAAATGTCTGTATTTGCATAAATACATACACACACACACACACACACACACACACACACACGCTCTCCCCCACAGACCACTAGTGACTGGCTTGGGAGTGCTCCCCCTCTGCTGGCTGGGGCAACTCACAGACACATCTTACCCAGCGCGGGATCACAGCCAAGCAGACATGGCCATGAACACACACATTTTGGCTAAACAAACACCGCATGGCTGGGATGGGATTGCTCCCCCAAACAGAGCCCAATCTCACCCCACACAAGTCCCCAGTTAATTTAGCGGGAAAAGGAACTTGCCCAAGGTCACACAGCTGGTCAGTCACAGAAGGAACCCAGAAGTCCTGATTCTCTAACCCAGTAGGCCCCACTCCCCTCTCCGAGCTGGGGCATAACCCAGGAGTCCTGAATCCCAGACCCCCTGCCCCATTCTAACCACTGGGCCCCCATGTCTCTCTGCGCAGTGTCACTCTGGCAGTGTGGAATCACTGTGCAGATGAAGAGGCACTTGCAGGATTTTAGGTGTTTAACATCCCCAGATGTCCCCTATGAGGCTGTGATTCCTTGTACCTCTGCCCTGCCCTGCACCCCCCACACACACACACACAGTCAGACACACACATCACCGCAGCTCCCTCGCCTGCTGGGCAGCAACAGGGAAACCCCATGGAGCCAGAGAGCACTAGGGGGCGCAAGCTTCACAGCGACTGTAGGCCCAGCACATTCCCTCCCATGCCAGGAACCCTATTCTCCCTCCATGCCGGGGCTCTGTGACCCCCTGCCAGGGGAGCACTGGTGACAACGGCTGGCCAAGGTGCTGGGAGACACAAAGCCAGGCCCAAGGCAGGTTCTGCTGGACCATGCCAGGAGCTCTGCCCCACCCCACCCCCCATGCCAGGGGCTCTGGGGCCCCATCCCACACCCAGGATTCCTGGTGGAACTCTCGCCCATACACACGCACACGCAGTGCTGGTCCTGGTATAACTATGCAGGTGAAGGGCGTGATCTGGCACCACCACAGTTATCCTGGGCAAACCCTAGCGCTGCCTCAGGCTTTAAACTGATCTCCATGGGAGGCCGGGAGACCTTCCTGGGGGACACGTTATCCCAACGGTGAGGGGTTCTGGCTCCTTCCTCTGAAGCAACTGAGACTGGCCACTGTTGCAGAGACCAGGTTGGATGGGCCCCAGGTGGCAGCGGGGGAGGCGATGAATACCCCTGGGTCTGATCTGGGATGGCAGGGAGGGTGGTGTGATAAATGAAGGGGGGAGGGGTAGCTCCCTTTTATGGACACCCAGCCAGCCAGTTAGCTATAAAATCCCTGTTAGTAGCTGTTCTCTACTTGCTTTATCTATAGAGGTTTAAAAAGCCCAGAGGTAAAAGGAAGGGAGTGGGCACCTGACCAAAAGAGCCAATGGGAGGGCTAGGACTTTTTAAAATTGGGAAAAAACTTTCTCTTTGTCTGTCTGTTGTTCTCCGGGGAGAGAAGACAGAGCAGGAACAGGGCTGAACTATGCTGTAGGAAGCTTTAAACCACGTAAGAAAAACCATCAGATCATACCTAGAGACTGGTTATTTGAAACCCCCAGATATGTAAGTAGATCAGGGTATGTCTAGGAAGACACAAAAAGAACAGGAGTACTTGTGGCACCTTAGAGACTAACAAATTTATTAGAGCATAAGCTTTCGTGGGCTACAGCCCACTTCTTCGGATGCACACAATTTAGGAAGACACAATTAGGTTTATCTCGTTTTTTTTTTTTCCTTATTGGCTTATGGACTCCTCTGTGCTAACCCCCAAATGCTTTTGTTTTGCTTGTAACCATTAACCTGGACCTCTAGAAAACCATTCTTGGTGCTTAATTATTATATTTGCTCTTTTTAAATCTAGCAATAACCTAAGTTCCAGATGTATTTTCTTTCTTTTTGGTTTTAATAAAATTTACGTTTTTTAAGAACAGGAGTGGGGTTTTTTTGTGTCCTAAGACGTTTGTGCATATGTTGTTTAATTAGCTGGTGGCAACAGCTGATTTCCTTTGTTTTTCTTTCTCAGCTGTTCCCCGGAGGGGGGGTGAAAGGTACCCCACAGGGATGAATTCCCAAGTGTGGCTTCCTGGGTTCAAAGGGGTTTTTTGTACTTGGGTGGTGGCAGCATCAGAGAGAAGCTGTGACCTTGGGAGTTTAATACCAGCCTGGAGTGGCCAGTATTAATTTTTAGAATCCTTGTCGGCCCCAACCTTCTGCACTCAACAGGCCAGAGTGGGGAATCAGCCTTGACAACAATGGTGGTAGAGGTGGGATAATCATCATAGACTGCAAAAGTCCATATTCCTGACCAGCCCTTGTACTGGACTGGCAACGTGGCTGTAGGCAAGTTAAAAGAGTTGGCCTTAAAGGGTTGCACTGTCACATGGGCCTCTGGGTCGATGAATTTGGGGTCCACCAGGGATTGGTGGATAGCTGATACCTGTGCTCCAGTGTCTCTCCACGCAGTAATCTTCCTCCCGCCCACATTCACAGTTTCCCTTCGCTCTGGGGGTATTTGCGAAGCATCTGGGCTTGAAGGCTCTGTTGGGACCCCAGGGTCATGAGTTGCAGTCGGCTGGTGCTCTTGGGGCAGTTGGCCTTCACATGCCCCAGCTCATTACATTTGAAGCATCATCCAGCTGACTGTGGGCTGGGGTGAGATGGGTGATTGGAGAGTAGGATGGAGGGATGAGAGGGCATCTGGGGTCTCCCTGTGTGGAGGGCTCCTCCTTGCGAGGTGGGGCCTTGGGATGACACCGATGGTGTGGTGTCTGCTCGGGTTGCCCCTTCTGGCATCTGCACCAACTGCTACTAGCTTTCTTCTTCTCGTGCTGCAGAGAGAAGACTTAGCCAACCATGTGAGGCTAACAAAACGGGTGGGGATAGTCACCTGCAGCCAAGCTAAACAGGCCTCCACACCTAACTCCATTCCTAAGCCTCCTACAGGGATCCAGCCAGAGGTGGTGAAACCAGACACCAGACCAAAGTCTCTGGCAGCGGTTGTAGATCCAATTCCTGGGACCAGCCAGAACCAGACCAAGAAATGGAACTGGTGGAGCAGTCAGCACCAGAGCCCGTGCTTGCAACCCCACCAGAGTCAGGGGAGCCAGCACCAAATGGTGCCACAGAGCCTGCACCTGCAGCAGCAGCTTAACCAGCACAAGATGATCAACAGGAACCTGAAATACAACCCAGTGCACCAGCAGAGAGCGGTTCACAGTCAATGGAGACACCCCCATCACCTGCATCGCTTCCAGTGGAACCAAGCCCAAGTCCACAACCCCGCAAGAAACTAATGTCTCTAGCATCAAGGGAGCAGTTCCAGGCAGAACAGAAAAGTGGATGAAAGCCTTAAAGGAGTTTGGACGGTGGCATGGAGTGATCCACCGCCTCTCAGCTCTTCCAATATGTCCAGGTTTGTTGTAGAAGGAGGACTCTTGTACAAGAAAATCCTTTCTGTGGGCACAAGGAGGACTGGCATCCTCAGAGACAGTTGGAGTACACTAAGTACACCTCTACCCTGATATAATGCTGTCCTCGGGAGCCAAAAAATCTTACCGTATTATAGGTGAAACTGCGTTATATTGAACTTGCTTTGATCCACCGAACCACGCAGCCCCACCCCCCCCGGAGCGCTGCTTTACGCGTTATATCCAAATTCGTGTTATATCAGGTCACGTTATATCGGGGTAGAGGTGTATAGGGAAGAGCTCTTGAGCTTAGCCCACGATCACCCTAGTGGCCATGCTGGGGTGAACAGGACCAAAGACCATTTGGGGAAGTCATTCCACTGGGAGGGAATGGGTAAGGATGTTTCTATCTATGTCCGGTCTTGTGAGGTGTGCCAGAGGGTGGGAAAGCCGCAAGACCAGGACAAGGCCTCTCTCCAGCCACTCCCCATAACTGAGGTTCCATTTCAGCATGTAGCTGTGAATATTCTGGGCCCTTTCCCTAAGAAGACACCCAGAGGAAAGCTGTACATACTGACCTTCATGGGTTTTGCCACCCGATGGCCAGAAGCAGTAGCTCTAAGCAACACCAGGGATAAAAGCATGAGCCAGGCATTGGCAGACATTTTTGCCAGTGTAGGTTGGCCCTCAGACATCCTTACGGATTCGGGAACTAACTTTCTGGCAGGACCATGAAACGTCTTTGGGAAACTCATGGGGTAAACCACTTGGTTGTCACCCCTTACCACCATCAAACAAATGGTCTAGTGGAGAAGTTTAATGGGACTTGGGGGCCATGATACGTAAATTCCTGAATGAGCACTCCAATGATTGGGACCTAATGTTGCAGCAGTTGCTCTTTGCCTACAGGGCTGTACCACATCCCAGTTTGGGGTTTTCACCCTTTGAACTCATTTATGGCCACGAAGTTAAGGGGCCATTACAGTCAGTAAAGCAACAATGGGAGGGGATTACATCTTCTCCAGGAACTAACGTTTTGGACTTTGTAACCAACCTGCAAAACACCCTCAAGGACTCTCTAGCCCTTGCTCGAAAAAACCTACAGGATGCTCAACAAGAGCAAAGGGCATGGTATGATAAACATGCCAGAGAGTGTTCCTTCAAAGTAGGTGATAAAGTCATGGTCCTGAAAGCGCTCCAGGCCAATAAGATGGAAGCGTCGTGGGAGGGGCCATTTATGGTGCAAGAGCACTTGGGAGCTGTTAATTACCTCATAGCGTTCCCAGACCCTACCCTAAAACCTAAAGTATACCATGATAATTCTCTAAAGTCCTTTTATTCCTGAGAAATCAAGGTTCTACAGTCTACAGCCCAGGAAAGAGACGACACTGAGTGGCCTGAAGGAGTCTACTATGAAAAAAAAGCAACGGTGGCATAGAAGAGATGAGCCTTTCCATTACCCTTGGGCGTAATTAGCGAGAGCAAATCCAGGAGCTGTGCACCAGCTTCGTGCCAATGTTTACAGCCACCCCAGGATGGACAGAACGGGTGTACCACTCCATTGACACAGGTGATGCTCGCCCAATTAGAGCCCAAGCCTACTGGATGGCTCCTCAAGCCAAAACCGCAATAGAAAGGGAAATCAAGGACATGTTACAGATGGGTGTAATCTGCCCCTCTGAGAGTGCATGGGCCTCTCCAGTGGTTCTGGTTCCCAAACCAGACGGGGAAATCTGCTTTTGCGTGGACTACCGTAAACTAAATGCTGTAACTTGCCCAGAAAACTATCCAATGCCACACACAGATGAGCTATTGGAGAAACTGGGATGTGCCCAGTTCATCTCCACCTTAGACTTAACTAAGGGGTACTGGCAAGTGCTGCTATATGACCCAGCCAAGGACAGGTCAGCCTTCATCACCCGTGTAGGGCTGTATGAATTTAATGTGCTCCCTTTCGGACTGCGAAATGCACCTGCCACCTTCCAGAGACTGGCAGATAACCTTCTAGCTGGACTTGGGGAATTTGCAGTAGCCTATCTTGATGATGTGGCTATATTCTCAGATTCATGGGCAGAACACCTCCAAGCTGTCTTCCAGCACACAAGGGAGGCTACAGGGTTAACTGTTAAAGCTGGAAAATGTCAAATAGGCCTAAACAGGGTAACGTACCTTGGACTTCAGGTGGGTCAAGGAACTATCAATCCCCTACAGGCTAAGGTAAATGCTATCCAAAATTGGCCTGTCCCTAAGTCAAAGAAGCAGGTCCAATCCTTTTTGGGTTTGGCCGGGTATTAGCGACGATTTGTACCACACTACAGCCAAATTGCCACCCCACTGACAGACCTAACCAGAAAAAGAAACCCAAATGCAGTTCAGTGGACTGAGAAAGTGTCACAAAGCCTTTAACCAGCTTAAGGTGATCCTTACGTCTGACCCTGTACTAAGGACCCTGAACTTCGACCAACCGTTCGTCGTAACCACAGATACTTCCAAGTGTGGTGTAGGAGCAGTTTTAATGCAGAAAGGACCAGATCAACAATTCCATCCTGTCGTGTTTCTCAGCAAAAAAATTTCTGAGAAGTAAAGCCACTGCTCAGTCTCAGAAAAAGAATGTTACGCCATTGTGTATGCTCTGGAGAAGCTACGCCCATATATTTGCGGATGCCGTTTCCACCTGCAGACTAACCATGCTGCACTGAAGTGGCTTCACAGAGCCAAAAAAACTAACAAAAAACTTCTTCGGTGGAGTTTAGCTCTTCAAGACTTTGATTTTAAAATATAACACATTTCAGGAGCCTCTAACAAAGTGGCTGATGCACTCTCCCGGGAAGGTTTCCCAGAATCAGCCGGGTAAAAATGTCCCTGTATTCTAAGTCATTGTAGTCCTTGAAATGTGAAAAATACTGTTTAGTTCTTCATGTAATTAGCAGTAAAATTAGAGGTGCACGTATCTTATTAACTCTGTTTCCTAAACCTTCAGGAAGAAATCCCAGCTGGTGTGGACCCGACCTGAACCAAGCTGGCCAACACCGTCTGTGATTTGGGGGGCGTGTGATAAATGAAGGGGAGGGGGCCTTCTTTTTATGGACACCCAACCAGCTATAAAATACCTGTTAATAGCTGTTCTCTACTTGCTTTACCTGTAAAGGGTTAAAAAAGCCCAAAGGTAAAAGGAAGGGAGTGGGCACCTGACCAAAAGAGCCAATGGGAGGACTAGGACTTTTTAAAATTGGGAAAAAACTTTCCCTTTGTCTGTCTGTCTGTTGTTCTCCGGGGAGAGAAGACACAGAGCAGGAACAGGGCTGAACTATGCTGTAGGAAGCTTTAAACCACATATGAAAAACCATCAGATCATACCTAGAAACTGGTTATTTGAAACCCCCAGATATGTAAGTAGATCAGAGAATGTCTAGGAAGACACAATTAGGTTTATCTCTTTTTTTTCCCCTTATTGGCTTGTGAATTCCTCTGGGTTAGTCCCCAAATGCTTTTGTTTTGCTTTTAACCATTAACCTGGACCTCAAGAAAACCATTCTTGATGCTTAATTATTATATTTGCTCTTTTTAAATCTAGCAATAACCTAAGTTCCAGATGTATTTTCTTTCTTTTTGGTTTTAATCAAATTTACCTTTTTTAAGAATAGGATTGGGGTTTTTTTTGTGTCCTAAGACGTTTGTGCATATGTTGTTTAATTAACTGGTGGCAACAGCTGATTTCCTTTGTTTTTCTTTCTCAGCTCTTCCGGGAGGTGGGGGGGTGAAAGGGCTTGAGGGTACCCCAAAGGGATGGTAGAGAGAAGCTGTGACCTTGGGAGTTTAATACCAGCCTGGAATGGCCAGCATTAATTTTTAGAATCCTTGCGGGCCCACATCTTCTACACTCAACATGCCAGAGTGGGGAATCAGCCTTGACAGATGGAGTGATACCAGGCTGGGCAGGCCTCAGGTACGATTGGGGGTGGCAAGGGGGGGATACCAGGCTGGGGAAGACGATGCTGGGTGAGCCTATGGATCTGATCCAGTTTGGTTATTCCTAAGCTCCTGTCTCCCTTCTCTGTCCGATCCTCACTATGTATCCCTCCAGCACTCCGCCCCAGCCAAATGCTCCCCAGCTCTGTGATCTCTGCTCTCACCAGTGTAAACCCCCTTTTGCCATTTTTGGGGAGACAGCAGATTGCAGTGGCTGGGCACTGGACTGGGAGTCAGGACTCCTGGGTTCTATCCCAGCTCTGCCCCAACCTTGGACAAGTCTCTTCCCGCTCAATTCCTCAGTTTCCCCATCACCACCTTTTGTCTATTTCGCATGTAAGTTCTTTGGGGCGTGGCCTGTCAGTGCATGTCTGCGCAGCGTGACGGGGACCCCACTCTCGGTCACAGGGAAGGGGGTTTCTACCAACTGGCACAAGGAGAGCACACATGCGTGCGGGGACGGTGTGTACAAACATGCCCAGCACAGCACAGGGCCCTGTTGGGTAGTTTGTTCCCAAGCAGCCTGATAACACTGATGCCACAATTTGCTGTCCCCATGGAAATGCAGCCATTTGACCTTGGTCACCTACTTGATCCCCCATTAGAACGCACCCACTCCAACGGCGCTGCCACCCCTCCCTATACAGCGACTGGCCACTGTATTCCCAAAGCAGATACTGACTTCAGGCATGCTGGCCCATTTCACACATTCACAGCGACCTCCAGGGGCACTCGGGCTTAGGGAAGGAGGAGGGACTTGGGACATCTGGGTTCAATTCCTACCTGTCATCACCCTGGGCCTCAGTTTCCCCATCTGTAAAACAGGGGATAATCATCCTTCCTTCATCTACTGAGAAAACAAACTGTCCAGGGCAGGGGCTGACCCTGTAGCTGCACTGAGCATGAGCATCCCCGTGCACTGGTGCAAAACCCTCTGAGCACGTCACAGTCACAGCACCAGTGACAATGGCTGGCCAAGGTGCTGGGAAACACAAAGCCAGGCCCAAGGCGGGTCCTGTGGGACCACTTAAAAAGACAGTAGCCACCCACACAAACTCACTGGCCACGTAGCACGAATGTGACTTGAGTTCAGGGCTCAGACAGGAAGTGTTCACAGACACTTTATTTTTGAAATAACACGTTTTACTAAAGGAATGGGAAATCCTCTCGGAAAAATGTTCTTCCCTTTAAAATTTTCTGATATCTGGTTGAAAAACTGAAGATGAGGCGGGGAAAAAATCAGTTGGGGACCAAAATGTTTATTTGAGAACTGATTTTTGGGGGGGAAGACAGGTGGGTTTTCATTAAAAAGAAATCACAGGAAATTGCATGGGCAATAAAAGGATTTTTTCAAAATTTTCCACAAAAAAATATGAGTTTTTTTGTGCCGATCTGTCTGACTCACTCGGCTTTCAAGGAAGATGGACAATACACAGGCCAGCCTGGTACCCGTGAACCTGCCAGACCTTACAATAGCACTAAAAGTCTCCCAACCGAGCTCGGGGCCCCTGTCAGGTCAGGCGCTGCACTGACCCAAACCCCACACTGAGCTCGGGGCCCCCGTCAGGGAAGCGCTGCCCAGACACACAGAGTCAGATTATTCCCTGCATTTTACAAATTAGGGAACTGCTGCACAGAGGGGGAAGTGACTTGCCCCAGGACACCCAGTAGGCCAGGAGCCAAACTTCATTGGGCTAAGCTGGTAAAGTGTCCTCCCCAAGCCAGTATAACCCAGTTCCCAACCACCAACCTAAGCCAGAGACTCCCCCACTCCAGCAACCCAGCCTCTAGAACCACTGGACCCCACTCCCCTCACAGAGCTGACATAGAACCCAGGAGTCCTGGCTCCCAGCCCCGTGCTCTAACCTTGTAAGCCTCGACAACCAGCACAGAACAGCAACACCTGCAAACAAACCCCGATAATAAAATAAATAAGATCCCCACAAAGTGACATCCCCAAAGGCTCCAGCCTGCAGCCTCTCCATCCTTGTCCCCTCCTCTGAATTCCCTGCTAGAAGGTGCCAAAGAAGAGATGGGGCCAGGCCCAAATCTGCACCACAAACCTGGATAGCTGACACCCCAAACTCTCTCCCAGTTTGCACAGAGCCCATCCCGGCCAGTCAGGCGCCATGGCTGTGACAGCTCAGCCAGACTCCTAGTGGCACAAAGCAGAGGCCAAGGGCTGAAGGAACTGACAAGTCCAAGCCCCTCTCTCCCGACACCACCCTGGGAAAGGGGAGAGCACGCTGTGAGGGTGTGAGAGGGTCGAGCTCTCTCTGCTGCTGCCCAGCCTGTCCCTACGGCAATGCCCCCACTCTGGGGAGGGACAGTGAGCCATCTGGGCCACACCCCTGCTCCAAACCCTTGCCCTCCCCTCCTGTCCCCTGGGGTCTCACCTTCGCTGCAGAACTTGCCCTGGAAGCCGGTCATACTGCAGTCGCACTGCACCTCGCCATTCAGCACGCTGCAGAGCCCCCCGTGGGCACAGGGATTCTGCTTGGTGCACAGGTACTCCGTGTCGCTGCGGATGCCCTGGCTGCCCAGCAGGGCCGGCGGCGTGTCGCCCACCTTGAGGTTGGCCACCAGCCCCTTGAAGGGCACCTCGTACTTGACGGTGCTCAGGGTAAGCGCCGAGAGGCGCACGTCGGGCGGGATCCCCCCCACAAAGAGGTCGCTCTCCACCGCCATGTCCCGCCGCTTGGACTTGACCTCGGCCACCTTGGCCTCACCGTCCACCACCAGCATGGTCTCCCGGTAGTTGCGGGTCAGGAGCACCATGTGCCAGCGGTCGTCATCCACGGGCGTCTCCAGGTGCACCTTGGCAGGCTCGGCACAGGAGATGGTGAAACGCAGGCGCAGGCGCCCGTCAGCGATCATGAGCTCCAGGAAGTCGCAGTTCCCCCCGTCGTCCAGGTAAAGCACCAGCGCCCGCGAGACGTTTGTCTTCAGGCTAAAGCTCAGCTCCCCCAAGGAGCTGGCGTCCCAGCGGGCATAGCGGGCCCACTGCCCCGTGGCGCCACCGAACTCCAGCGCCGCCCCGCCTGCCCCGGGGCCCAGCAGGGCACCCATGAGCAGTGCCAAGGGCAGCAGTCTGGCCATGGCGCCCAGTCTCATCTGTCCCTGCCCCCCCCCTCAAGGCAAATGCTGGGCGCCGCCCCCCCACTGCCACAGCCTCAGATCCTCATGGGGGGGGCAGGCGGCTGGATGGGGGGAGGGAGGGGCAGGCGGGGTTGGGGTCCGTTGCCTTCCTTGCAGGCCGGGGAGCAGGTGGAGATGAGCGGGGGGCTCCGCTCAGAGGGAGGGTGGTGGCCTTTCACTACCACTCAGTGACAAGGGGCAATGGGATGCCAGAATCCAAATATCCAGAAGTCAGAGAGAACAAATTCAGGCCCCCACCAACTCAACCCCCTCCCCCCACCCAGCCTCCACCAATCACAGGCTCCAGGTCCAGCTCCAGCAAGTTACAGCATCCTCCTCCAGCGGGGTGCAGAGCCAGCCGCGCCCACAGGGCGTGCTCAGCCCAGCTCCGGCGTCGCGTCACAGGAGGGCGGAGCTGCGAGGAGAGAGAGGAGACGTGTGAGGCCAGGCCACGTGCACTAAAGGATTAATACAACGCAGCCCACCCTCCCATAGCTGGGGGCTGAACCCAGGCATTCAGGGAACACCCCCTCCCACAACCCTAGGACTGGCTACTCTCCCCAGAAATTCCTCTTCTCATAGTAGTTCCAGCCCAGAACCTCTTCTGATTGGTTGCTCTTCCCCACTTTCCCCACCTCCTGTGGGAGGGTGGCCAATCAGAGCTCACGCAGGAGCCAAGTAGTACCCCACCCCCCATCCAACAGGATTTTGGGTAGGGGAGAGGGAAGAGGAAGCAGGCCATACCATTCTCACAGTGAGGGGAGGGGAGGGAAGAGGTGGGAGCAGGCTGTACCTTTCTCACAGGGAGGGGGAGCGGTGAGAGCAGATCATACTACTCTCACAGGAAGACAGGTGGAAAGGAGGGAGCAGGCCTTACCATTCTCACACGGGGGGGGAGCGGGAGCAGACCATACCATTCTCACAGCAAGGATGGGGAGGGGAGAGATAAAGAGGTGGGAGCAGGCCATACCATTCTCACAGCGAGGAGGGGAGTGAAGAGGCGGAGCAGGCCGTACCGTTTTCACAGCAAGGACGAGGGGGAGAGGCAGGAGCAGGCCATACCATTCTCACAGCGAGGAATGGGGGGAAGGAGGGAGCAGGTCATATTCTCACAGCAAGAATGGATGGGAAGGAGGAAGCAGGTCATACTATTCTCACAGCGAGGATGGGCAGGGAGAGAGGGAGGAGCAGGCTGTACCATTCTCACAGTGAGGAGGAAGGTGAAAAGGCGGGAGCAGACTATACCATTCTCACAGTGAAGGGAGGGGAGAGGTGGGAGCAGACCATACCATTTTCACAGTGGGGGGGGGAGATGTGGGAGCAGGCCGTACCATTCTCACAGAGAGGAGAAGGGTGATGAGGTGGGAGCAGGCCATATCATTCTTACAGTGAGGAGGGGGGAAGAGAAGGGAGTAGGCCATACCATTCTCACAGCAAAGATGAGGGGGAGAGGAGGGAGCAAGCCATACCATTCTCACAGTGAAGGGAGGGGAGAGGCGGGAGCAGACCGTACCATTCTCACAGCAAGGACACGGGGAGAGGTGGGAGCAGCCCGCATCATTCTCATAACAAGAACAGGGAGGAAGAGGCAGGAGCAGGCCCTACCATTCTCACAGCAAGGATGGGGGAGTGGAGGGAGCAGGTCACACTATTCTCACAGTGAGGATGGGAGGAGAGGGGGGAGCAGGCCATACCATTCTCATAGTGAGAATGGGTGGGAAGGAGGGAGCTGGTCATACTATTCTCACAGTGAGGAGGGGGATGAGGTGGGAGCAGGCTGTACCATTTTCACAATGAGGAGGAAGGTGAAGAGGTGGGAGAAGGCCATACCATTCTCACGGGGGGGGGAGAGAGAGGCGGGAGCAGGCTGTACCATTCTCACAGCGAAGATGGGGGGAGGAGGGAGCAGGTCATATTATTCTCATAGGGAGGATGGGGGGAGGGGCAGAGCAGGCCATACCATTGTCATAGGGACAGATGCTGCTCCCTCCTCCCCTCAGTCTACTCCTTGCTCCTCCACCCTCCCTTTGGACTTCTTCTGACATCTGCCCCCCAAGCAACCCCGCTGAGGGCCCAGTGCCGACTGCTCTCCCAGCCACACACCCTGTGTTCTTTGCACAGGGCCCCAGCCCCAGTTGTTCCAGGGGTAGGTGACCAGAGCAGCTGCCTTCGATGCCAACCTCCAGGGGACTAAGGTGGCTCCCGCCAGCACTCCCCACACACACTGGCTTATTTGCACAGGGACAATCCCAGCCCACCCCGTTATTTGCACAGACCCTTCCCGTGGGCCATATGCCATTTACAGCCTTCCCCCTCCCCCCCTGCGACAATCTGCATCTCATCACTGCGCTGTCAGTCAGGCATTATTTATAACCCACCACCACTGGCATACTATAGGCAGAGGGGGGGCACAACGAGAGGGGGAAAGGAGCAGAAAGAGGAGGGGGTGGGACAGAGGGGAACAGAGTAGGTCTTATTGGAGGCAGCAGGGACTGGATGGGCCGATAGGTCTTATCTGGGGGTGGGTCAGAGAATATCAGGCTGGATGGGCCCATGGATCTGATGCAAGGCGGCAGGAGGAGGTGAGATACTGGGGTGGGTGGGCCCATTGGTCGAACCTGTTACCCCTACCCAGCGACCATGGCAACCAACCCTCATTAACACCCTGTCACCCCCAAAATCTATTAAAAGAACAAATGTAAATGGGGTGGGGGAAGGGGCGGTTTCCGCGGTAACACAGCACCGGGGATATGGCATCATGCAAATGAGGTACGGCAGGTTATTTATAACTGTGCCTCGTCTGTGCCCCTCATTGGGTAATGGGGGCCATTAGCATGCGCTGCATAATTAGCCAATCACATTAAATGCTGCACCTGTGCGAGGGGAGGCACTGATTGACGCCTGAGCAGTGTGCTGGGGGGCTGGGCTCTGAGCCCCTCAATTCTCCCTCCTCAGCGCCATCATCCCCACTGGGTCGCTCGGGTGTGTGGGGGGGTGCGGGGTAGTTTTTCCTGCCCCCACCAAATCCCAGCAGACTGCACCAAGGGATGAGACTGTAGTGGAGGATTGGATTCAGTCGAACCTCCTCCCCGGGCTTCTCACTCCCCCAACTCATCCCCTCAACCCCCATCTCGCCTCACCCTTGCACCTCCTCCCCCTTACCATCCTACTTCCTTCCCTCCCTCTCCCCCCCCTACAATCCCCACCTCCTCCCCCTGCCCGCTGTCCCCCCTTACCTTATCGCACCCTCTACTCCCAGCTCCCTTACCATCCCCACCCCCCTTGTCTATTTTAGAGGAGGAAATTAATTAACTATTGATTCCTGCTTGCCAGAGTGATGGGGTCACATTCCCACCAGCCAGGTGGTGGCCTGCAGGTCAGCCTCGGGAAAGATACAGGGAACTGGAAGGGGATGGTGGGCTCTCCATGCAGCCACAGTTTGGAGCAATGCAGTCACAAACACGGGATGGGGAAAAAGAATGAACATGGGGGCTGGTTTTACACAGTGAATCGGGGGGAGGGACAGGGGGCCTCGGTTTTTTTTTTCCCTTTGGGGGGGGGGGGGGGTTTTGGGGGGGTGGGGGGGGGGGCTGGGAATCGGGATGCCTGGGCTCTACTCCCAGCTCTGGGAGTGGAGTGGAGTCTAATGTGTTAGAGCAGGGGAGGGGGAGTTAGGACTCCTGGGTTCAGGGAGGAGTCTGTCGCAGATCTAGGAATTGAACCCAGGAGTCCTGAATCCCAGTGCCCTAACCACAAAGGCCTCCTTCCACCCAGCTCTTCTGGGGAATTAGGAGAAACACAACTAGGATTCATGCCATGAAGCTTGGATTACAATATATTCCTGACCCCAAATCAGGGTCAAGAGCAGTATGGTCTTGATTAAGTTTAAGGCACATCAAATCAAGGGTGCTCTCCCCTAAACACCCCACTATGCACACAGATGCAGAACAAGATTGGTGCTAGCAGCAACATCCAATGAACTTTGGGTGAAACCCCCACTGGCTCTTGTCTAACAGGCTCTCAAGTGCTACACTGTTCACCTGAGGAACTCTCTGCTACAAGAAAATGATCAAACAATTCTCATTCTTCCTCTCCATATCATAGCAACCTGGGTGTCTAAGCACAGCACAACAAGTAGAATTACACCACTGAGCCAGGAACAGCCACCACTTAAATCCTGGGCGGGTAAATTCTAAGAAGAGTTGACGCATTATTATTTGCACTGGTGTCAGCTAAGATCAGAGCCCAGACATGCCACATGGTGCACCAATTGAGACCCGGGCCCCGCCACACCAGGGCCCGTGTAGACATACATTGATAAACAATCCCCACCCCAAAGAGCTCACAGTCTAAACAGACAAAAGAGAGGAGGGGAAACAGTGGCTCCAAGAGGCAAAGAGACTTGCCCAAGCTCAGTGGCAGAGCCAGGGCTAGCACCCAGGAGTCCTGGCTCCCAGTCCAGCACACTACCCCCTGCAACCCATCCTTCAGGTTGGGTGTACTGTGCTTTGACCTCGAAGTGCCAAGATCCCGAGGATGGTTGTGACAAAATCATGTAGCAGGAAGTTCCACAGGTGAGCAGCACAGCAGCGAGTGTAGGTGCTGTCCCTTACGGGGATCCTGGGAGTCCAAGATTGGACCCTTGAGCCACTCTGCCACACCAGTTCCCATCCTCATGGATCTGCTCGGAGAGGCATGAGTCCCTGCCCCCATACCGTCCTCAGTATCACAGTTCCAGCATGGTACGGCAGCCCTGGGGTGTCGCTTTAGATTAAGCGTGTTGCCGAGCAGACAAGTACGAAGGACCCCGTGCTCATACTCCCCCGCACTACTCTGCCAGCCCCGTAGGCTCTGTGCTGGGCAGCCAGGCCAGCGCGGGGAGTTCAGGGGACGCAATGTCCTTTGGATCCCACAGGCAGGGATCTCTCTCCCTCCCCCGATCCTTGTTTCTGAGCCGGGTTGCAGGGCAGCATCCTGCAACAGGGGCTGCCAGCCACTCAGCGTGGTATGCAAGGAGGCACGCAGCTCCGGAGACAAGCAACTGTGAGCAGGGCCAGTCTTGTGCGAGCACACATGCATGGGCTCAAGAAGTGCCATGGGAGCGTGCAAAGGTACGTACACATGCAGCCACATTGCCTCATGCAAGAACACATGCGTGAGTGCACATAGCCAGAGCCTGCTGTGAGTCCACACACAGATGTGCTCCCACAGCCACATCACCCCATGCAAGGACACATACTCACACACATGTGCACATGGCCAGAACCTCATGTGAGCCCACCCCTCCCTGCCCCTGCAGCCCCATCATCCTGTGCAAGGACACACATGCAACACGGCCAGGACCCTGTGCAAGCACATGCCTGCACAAAAACAGCAGCCCCCCCCCATCCAGTTGCGCGCCCACACACACACACACACACACGGACACGCGTGCATCAGCAGGACAAATCCCTCACAGCGGGGAACACACCGGCAGACCCAATCATGTACCATGCTATCCATGGCACATGCACACAGGTAACACCAGTGCGAAGGGGAGGGAACTGAGCATCAGGACTCCTGGGATCCATTCTCAGCTCTGGGAGGACAGTTGGGGCTAGTGGTTAGAGCAGGGGGGCGGGGAGTCAGGACTCCTGGGTTCTACCCCTGGTTCATCCACTTGCTTCCCCTTCCCTGTGCCTCTGTTACTCCTTGCCCTCCCGCAACAACATGGTATAGGTGCTTAGGCTAGCTAACACAGGTACCATCCAGCCTACCAGTACCTGGGCCGATTTATTTACCCTGCCCTCCCAGCTTTTCTGGAAGGGGGTTAACAGAGAACAGGCAGTGCAGCACGGACACAGCAAGTGGCCTTCACACTACACATTTACCAGGCAGCTCTTAATAAAAGCTGCCATCATGCCAGCCCAATGCCATAACCTCCACTGGCTTCCACCATAAATTAATGGAGATATCCTATCTCCTAGAACTGGAAGGGACCTTAAAAGGTTATGGATTCCAGCCCCCTGCCTTCACTAGCAGGACCAAGTACTGATTTTACCCCAGATCCCTAAGTGGCCCCCTCACGGATTGAACTCATAACCCTGGGTTTAGCAGGCCAATGCTCAAACCACTGAGCTATCCCCTCCCTCACCATAAAGGCAAGAACCTACACTGAGGGGCACAGAGCACAGGGCCATCCCCAGCTCTAACCTGCTGGCCCCCACTCCCCTCCCAGAACTGGGCATGGAACCCAGGAGTCCTGTGCAGGGCAAAGAAATAATGTTAAAATAGCTACACCTGAGGCCTGCGGGGCTGCGATCAGGGGAGGAAGAGTAAGGGAGCAGTGTCCAGAGAACCTGCTCCTGGAGGAGTTCTTGGCCCTGGGGGGAGCCACCTCCAATGGGGGAGGCAGACAGGAACCCAGGAGTCCAGCATCCCCTGTCCCCCCCACACACAGTTGCTCCAGTCTACTGCCTCCGGCCCAAGGGTGTCTCCTTGCATTAGGGCAGGCAGGCAGGCTGCTCAGACGCGTGTGAAGAGCCGTCTCCCTCTCCAGTTCCCCAAGTGCTGCCAGCCACACACTGCCCCGAGCCAGGCGAGCACCGTGCCTGGACATGCTGCCTCCCCAAATCCCTCTGCTTCCATCACACCCCCCAGCCAGAACCCAGGGCTCCTCCCACCCCATCCCCTCCAAACCCTCCCACCCCCGGCCCTGCCCAGCACCGCATCCCCCACTCACACACACATCGACCCCCACTGGGACTCTTCCCACCTCCTCTTCTTCCCCTATACACACCCTAACCCCATGCCGGGCCTCCCCCCCTCCTTCTCCCACACATACACCCCAACCCCCACTGGACCTCCCCCTATCCCTCCTTTCACACACCCCGATCCTCTGCCAGACCTTCCCCGCATCCCCTCCCCCCCACACTCCAATCCCCTGACAGGCCTCCCCCAATCCCATCCTCCCCACACACACCCCGACCCCTGCTGGGCCTCCCCCCAATCCCATCCCCCCCTCACACACCCCAATCCCCTGCCAGGTCTCCCCCCTCATACACTCTGATCCCCTGCTGGGCCTATCCCCCCCCCC